>NC_133329.1:118315088-118666338 GCF_042186555.1 Aquarana catesbeiana
CAAAGACCTCATATAAAGTGATGATTACAACCCAACCAAGAAGTGATGTACATATGAATATATAGCGTCTTGAGAGTTCCAGTATATTAAGGCATCCATGCAAGTGTAACAGAAAGGTTTGTAAAGAAGATCCCAGTCGCCAAGGAATGGTGTTCACCCAATGTAAGTGATCTCCTTACCAGATACAAAGACCGCTGCGGCGGTCACACCAAACACAGGGATTAAAATCTCCCAAAACTCAAAGGTATATATCTCCAGCCTCTTGATCCTTAATGCTCGGAAACATAAGCGAGAAATATGCCCATTGTGCAGTATATAAAAATTTATTGAATAAATCAAACAAAATTGCACTAACGACATAGTATGGAATGATATGCAGAGTATCAGTACAAAATATGGCGGCGTCTCCTCGGGCTTCCTCTGCCTGCTGCTCGCTGTAACATCGATCTCCGTAGAGGAAAAACGTGATGACGTCAGAAACACAGGCCCGCCCTACGTGTTTCGTCACTACAGGATGTCTACGGGGGATTGGCTGCAGCAGCCTTAATATAGGCTTACCTGTAGGTAAAAGTGGTTGTACAGGGTGTACAACCACTTTAAACTTTACAATTAAATCAAACTGAATGCTCTAAAATTATTTTTCTTACCTCTGGTGTGTGGCATGCATAGTGTGTGAAGGCTCAATGAGGCTGGAGTGCACTGCTATGCCTGCCATTAAAGTTGGCCATAGATGGATAGAATTTCAAGCAAAAATGCTTAGGAAAATTTGGAAAAAAATGCTCAGAATATTCCAATATCGTTCGAAAGATTTTGTTTGCTTTTAACATTTGATTTTAGAACAATTGGACTTTTCTAAACAAAAACCACATAGACTGTTAGAAATGTGTTCATTAGAGAAAAATTTTCCATCACACTCCTTTGTATTTTTGTTACTGTGGTCGAAAACGAACATCGATTTGACTAATGATTAGAGAAAAAAATAACACTTTTTAAAGCTGCCCATAGATGGGTCAAAATATCAAAATTGGTCTGGACAAATTTTTATCCATGAATGGATACTGTGGTTGTACAGAAGTTAAATTTATTGATCAACCTCTGTACAACTGCCTATCTGGAAATTTCCTCTCAATCAGCGCTGCAGACTATAGCCTGCAGCACTGATCTGGGTATTCTGATGGCGGGGAAGGATCCTCCCTGTCAAAATACAATGACACAGCAGGAGTAAAGCCATCAGCCATTGGGCTTTTCCCACCCAGCTGCAAAAAACCTTGACTGCTACGCTGTTGAAGCCTGGCCATAGATGGGTAACATTTTGAACAAAAATTCCTAGGAAAAAGTTCTAAAGCTGGCCATAGAGGAGTCCATTTTTTTTTCATACAACCAGTGGGTTTGAAAAAAAATAAATAAATAAATAAATTTACCCTATTCCCTTATCCACACATTCAAGTTGGATGGGGAAATAAAGTCAGTTTATTTTGTTCACCCCACCGGTTGTACAGGGGGGGAGGGGGGGCTGGATGGACTCCTATGGCCAGCTTTAGAACATTCTCCTGAGAATATTTGTTCGAAATTCTACCCATTTGTGACCAGCCTTTGACAGCAAAGCAGTCAAAGATTTTTGTAGCTGGGTGGGAAGAGCCTGATGGCAGATCAGCGTCACTGTCCGAGCTGTGCGAGAGGCCGGTCTAAGCTGTGTGGGACATCCTTCTGAGGGTGATCTAAACAAATATATGGGAGCTCATCAGTTATGTGGAGGAGTCTGGTATTACTGCTCTTTTGGTGGCACTATTTGATTACTCTTCTGGGAGAAGCGCACATAGACCACTCTCATTAGGGGGGTCACATCTGTTTCGGTAGGCAGAGCATGAGAGTGGATGGTGTCACCTTGGCTATCTTGAAGACCAGTTTTTCCATCATGGGTTGTGGGACTACAAAACTCCATTTCTTATTTTTGGACTTTTCAGCTATCTTTAGTCACACATTTATAAATTTATATGCACTATATCGAATTGATGTTTGTTTTAAATCACAATTTATGCGTTGGAGTGCTGGACTAATTGAATTTTGTATTTTGTTGAGTGTTGGGTATCAAGACACTGTGTGCAGTTGCTGTCTATATTTTTCTTTTACCTTCGCACAGGTTTATTATTTTGAGATCAGAGACACTATTTTCCCATTAGGTCCCGTCTCCTTGTGATTGACAGCAGGCAGATCCATAGCCAATACACAGTCTTCTATTGGCTATGGAATCTGCCCACTGTCTGCTGTCAATCACAAGAAAAGAGTGGACCTGATGAAGAACTAGTGTCTCAGTGTCCTCATCAGGCAAGGTCCACTGTCAGCATCACTGGTTGCTAGGAGGCTTTTGGCTATGAAGCTGGCAGTGTCCTTAGCAACTAGTGACAGATGGGGAGGGAAAGGGGTAGTGGTGCCAAACATGTACTCTGCTGGTCTCTGTGAGAGTTGATCTTAATTACCTCCAGATTCCTTATTTACCAACTGCAGGCAATTACTTTTTTATTATGTTGCGGCAATATCACCACTTTGTAAAAGTGATGCTATTAGGAACTACCTGAATCTGCCTCCTGTGTCGGTAAAGTTACCAAAAATGGGCAGCAGGGATTCTTGAACCTGGCGCAGGCCATTTTAAAAAGGGTAATACTGCTAGGAAAAAGTTAGGGTTTTATTGGCTTTCCCCAAACATATACTCTTTTTGAATGACAACCAGGGTGGGTAAAAATCAATGATTTTTTTTAAATAATTCAGATTTTTATCAAAATCAAAATAATTTGATTTTTATCAAATTTATTTTAATAAAATGCTTTTTGAATAAAAATATATCTAGAAATAGTTTTCTATTTAAGATTCATTAATAATTTAGTTTATGCAGCATGAAATGGAGCTTAGTTATATAGCATGAGGCTGTATATTCTGCAATATTTACATTTTTGGTAAACTCATTCAATGAATCCAAGCTCTGCAAGCCGAGATAACATGCACTGCACTGATGCATTCACACAATGTCACAGTAACCATGAGATAAAACAAAGTTCAGGAATATTCCTTTATCCCATTGTTTTGCAAATCTATGTACATTACAAACTGTATCATTGAATCGGTTCCGATATCTCTGTTTTACTAACCTGACAGCTTATTATTCTAAATAGGAAAAATTCATTTGCAAATATAACTACCAGCAAGAATAAGTCCTTACATATAACCGCTTGCAAAATGACCGCGGCGGGTCGGCTCTCCTGCGCAAGCTGTGGTAGATGTACGTCGGTCTTTGCATAGGAGATAGCGGGCCTGCGGGTCCGTCGGACTCTATGTCCACCGGCAACCCGCGATCGCGGTGTACAGAGGCAAAACGGGGAACTGCCTATGTAAAACAAGGCGAATCTCCTTTCTGCAAGATGACATGTCAGAGATCTTCTGTTCCCAGCGATCGGGAACAGAGGTCTGTCATGTCCCTGGTAGCCCATTCCCCCCTACAGTTAGAACACACCCAGGGAACACACTTAACCCCTTGATCACCCCCTAGTGTTAACCCCCTTCCCTGTCTTTTTTCATTGATCAGTGCATTTTTATAGCACTGATTAATGCAATAATGTCACTGGTCCCCAAAAAGTGTCATTTGGGGTCAGATTTGTCCGCCGCAATCCCGGAAAAAAAGAAGAAGAGGTGATCAAATACCACCAAAAGAAAGCTATTTGTGGGGGGGGGGGGGGGGGGGAGGATGTCAAATTTGTTTGGGTACAGTGTCTCACAACCACGTAATTGTCAGTTAAAGCAACGCAGTGCCGCATCACAAAAAATGGCCTGGTCGTGAAGGGGGCAAATCCTTCTGTGGCTGAAGTGGTTATAGAGTACCTGTCATTTCAGCTCTATCATGGCCCGTTAGCGGGCATCCACTCACCTGCTGCCACCACGTCCCTCACCTTGTTGGGTCACTGCTGTATCACCACCCGTCCCATTAAAGTGAATAGGACTGTCAGTAAGTCAACATTGGGTCAGAGATGACACTTGCTCTTTAAATATTTGGATTTAAAAATCTCGTTGATTTTAAATCATAAATCAAGCCTTTTAGCGATTTAAATCAAATCCACCCTGATGACAACCCAATGCACAAATACAGTAGACCCAATCATACATGTGCTATAGCAGTGATGGCAACAGTACATGTGACTTTTTATTGGGTTTAGAGCTCTTTCACAATTAACAAGCAGCCTTAGCATTTTGCGTTTGGTGGAGAACCACTTCATACCTGTATACCATCCATTAGGCTACCACAAATTCTAATAGTGAATCCATATGGTCACTGGTGGACTTATTTAACTTTTTCAGTTTTTTTATTTGTGAAAAAGCCTTGTACTTGCTGATCTTCTGTGTATATTGTATTAAAAAGTGAAAATGATTTAAACTATCGAATTTAAAAACAGCATTGGTAAAAAATGGTTTTACTGTTGGCCACCAATCAATCATGTGTAAATGAACCTCAGACTGATGATTTTTCCCCCTCTAGAAGTAATATTTGAAGTGAAAGAGGAGAATTTCCATGCACAGACTAAATGAGAACAGCTGAACAGGCTAAAACTCCAGCAATTTTGTGGATATGGCTGAAACTGTTGTTTACTCAGAATAAACTGGCTATGTTGAAGAAGGCACTGAACCCAGGGAAGAAATAGGAGATCTGTCCACGTGTCACAGATAAAAACTATCCATAAAGCTGCTCTCTCTTTTTTAAAATGACCCCAGAACTGACATTTTTACATGCAAAAGTGCTACAGTACTATCATCTGCTTAAAGTGTATGTATCCACCCAAACATGAGGGGGAATTCCCATCTTAGACACGTCACCAGAACATGTGTCCCCACTAGGAGATGTCTCCTCATCCCCCTGCTCTCAGGTCTTTAAATTTTGGATTTTCCCCTAACTTTGTCCCTGTGACAAAGGTCACATGGACCAATAGAAGGGTCAATCTCTCACCGAGGACACAGACTGCAATATAGCAAAGCATCTAATCCTTTCTTACTCTATCATGAACGTTTTTTTTTTTTTTTAAAGAGATCAAGTTATAACTCAGGTTATGAAAGAATCAACATTTATGGAACCCTGCCATAAGATAAACAAAGCACACCTTTTCTGGCTTGTCCAGAAAATGCTAGTTGACCCATTATCCAAGCCACTCTGCTTTAATAATTTTAGCCAAAGACCCAGAATATGAAAGAAGAAGAAAAAAAGGACGAAGAAGAAAAAAAAAGGACGAAGAAGAAAAAAAAAAAAGGACAAAGAAGAAAAAAAAAAAAAAGGACAAAGAAGAAAAAAAAAAAAGGACAAAAGAAGAAAAAAAAAAAAAGGACAAAAGAAGAAAAAAAAAAAAAAAGAACAAAAGAAGAAAAAAAAAGGACAAAGAAGAAAAAAAAAAGAAGGACAAAGAAGAAAAAAAAAAGGACAAAGAAGAAAAAAAAAAAAAGGACAAAGAAGAAAAAAAAAAAAAGGACAAAGAAGAAAAAAAAAAAAAAGGACAAAGAAGAAAAAAAAAAAAAGGACAAAGAAGAAAAAAAAAAAGGACAAAGAAGAAAAAAAAAAAGGACAAAGAAGAAAAAAAAAAAAAAAAAAAAAAAAGGACAAAGAAGAAAAAAAAAGGGACAAAGAAGAAAAAAAAAAGGACAAAGAAGAAAAAAAAAAGGACAAAGAAGAAAAAAAAAAAGGACAAAGAAGAAAAAAAAAAAAAGAAGGACAAAGAAGAAAAAAAAAAAAAAGGACAAAGAAGAAATAAAAAAAGGACAAAGAAGAAAATAAAAAGGACAAAGAAGAAAAAAAAAAGGGACAAAGAAGAAAAAAAAAAGGGACAAAGAAGAAAAAAAAAAGGGACAAAGAAGAAAAAAAAAAGGACAAAGAAGAAAAAAAAAAAAGGACAAAGAAGAAAAAAAAAAAAAAAGGACAAAGAAGAAAAAAAAAAAAAAGGACAAAGAAGAAAAAAAAAAGGACAAAGAAGAAAAAAAAAAGGACAAAGAAGAAAAAAAAAAAAGGACAAAGAAGAAAATAAAAAGGACAAAGAAGAAAATAAAAAGGACAAAGAAGAAAATAAAAAGGACAAAGAAGAAAAAAAAAGGACGAAGAAGAAAAAAAAGGACGAAGAAGAAAAAAAAAAGGACGAAGAAGAAAAAAAAAAGGACGAAGAAGAAAAAAAGGACGAAGAAGAATGGCAAATGACTCTGGTGTATCAGATTTGCGTGCTTAGTCCTCATGAGCAGGATAACACTTTAGGTGTGTTGGGACCCTAGTCCAAACCCGCCTGAGCTATCCCGCCAGAAAGCTGTCATGGCAAAATATATATATATATATATATATATATATATATATATATATATATAGACTAAATATGATGTTCCGCGCTAAGATGGTGTAATAACTGCTGCTAAACCCACAAGTGTGGGATCAGTGGAGAGTTATAAACTAATAGGGGGGTGAAGTAGCGCTGCATGATACTAGTTGAATAGATAAATGGTGTATTATCACTTTAAGTGGCAAGGACACACTAATGTGCAAGTGTGCAGACACAATTCTGCTTTCTATTAACATCAATTACTGACATAAGTATAAACAAATAAAGTGCTAATAGTATAAATCAACAAAATAATGTAAAATTTCTTGAAAAATATTCAATATATAAACAAACGAATATATCAGCAAGGAATCATAGTTCATAATTTCACATAAGTGATCATCTTCAAAAAAGTGGCTGGTGCTTGAGTGAATACTTGTGATATAAAAAAATAAATAAATAAATAAAAATGGGTGAATCTTCACACGTGCACCCCCCCCCCCCCCCTCAGGTCCGCACTCACCAAAAAGATGTGCCCCTACAGGGGTGAAAAGCCTCACAATGGAGTCAGCTCTTTATCAGGTGTTCCCTCCTCGTCATCCACGGTTATTGGGTGCGATCACATATGAATAGGTAAAGAAAGAGGACATCTCATCATGTAAATCTGCCGCTATTGATGACACCTGCATGACGAAACACGTAGGGAGGAGCTTACAGCGTCACTTCCGTTTTGAAGTTCCTGGTCTCCAAAACGCAAGGCGTCCAAGACAAATCGTTATACAGCTGTATATTGTTTTGCAGCATTATTGAAAGAGCTTTTTATTAACCTTTTACTTAATAAATTTGACCATATGAATGGGATGTCCTCTTTACCCATTCATATGTGATCGCACCCAATGACCGTGGATGATGAGGAGGGAACACGGGATAAAATAGCTAACTCCATTGTGAGGCTTTTCACCCCTGCAGGAGTACATCTTTTTGGTGAATGCGGACCTGGCGGGGGGGAAGACATGTAAAGATTTACCGATTTTTATTTATCACAAGTATTCACTCAAGCACCAGCCACTTTTGAAGATGATCACTTATGTGAAATTATGAACTACGATTCCTTGCCGATATATTTGTTTGTTTATATATTGAATATTTTTCAAGAAAGCCGACATTATTTTACTGATTTATACTATTAGTACTTGAGCACTTTGTTTATACTTATGTCAGTAACTGATAATAGACAGTAGAATTGTCTGCACACTTACACATTAGTGTGTCCTTAGTGTGCCACTTAAAAGTGATATTACACCATTTATCTATTCAATTTATTTATTTTCTCAAGCAGTGCCACTTTGCCCTCTTGTTCCTTTAAAATATATATATATATATATATATATATATATATATATATATATATATATATATATATATATATATACACACACACACACACACACACACACACACACACACACACATATATATATACAGGGCCGCTGATAGGGCAGTACAACCAGCCCTGTTGTGCCAGGCCCAACTAGTTAAAACAATTTAGCTAAATAACTTTATTAACCTGCACCTACTTGATTGCCAAGGTATATAGTACCTTCCTGGGCCCCATCGGGTTAATAGAGGGGCCCAGGAGGTGAGAGAAGAAGAAGAGGGACTTTTTCTCCATTTTCGGGTGGAGGCATACAATCCCTTCTCTGCATCAGTGTACCTTGTGCTCACTGTATGCTTTCCTCGACGGATGGATTCAATTGTAATGCGGCTCCCTTCCCTCAGTAAGTGCTGTGGTGCAGCCTGAAGGAGAGACTGAAAGAAAGAGTGATCCCGACATCGGACCACAGGCAAGCAATCCCCCCTACACATCACACAGTGAGTGACATCACACAGGCTGAGGCTCAGTCCCCTGACTCCCCATTGTGTGCTCAAGGTCATTATCATTATGATGATCAGAGCACAGCAGGTGCTGTATGGCTCTGTCACTGTAACATGCTGTGTGGTGCTGACTTTGTTAATATATGGCTGTACTGTGTGTTACAGACTATAACACAGCAGAGCCATAAGAAAGTCAGCATCCATCAGCATGTTTACACTGGCAGAGCCATACAACACCTGCTGTGCTCTGATCATCATAATAATTACCATGAGCACACTATGAGAAGGGACAGTAAAAACACACAGCCAAGCTGCATCGTTACCACCCCCCAAACCACTCCCCTTTGAGAATCTTTCACCCAAGCTCTGCAATCAGGTCCGCCTGTCAGTTTTTCCTGTGGACCAGTGGGTACAGTAGCTGCGTATGATGGCACAGTGGCGGCAATTGATGGGGACAGTAGCTGTGTTTGATGGGCACAGTGGCTGCAATTGATGGCACAGTAGCTGTATTTAATGGGCATAGTAGCTGTGTTTGATGGCACAGTGGCAGCAATTGATGTTTTTTTTTTCTGAATTTTTCAGTTTGTTTGCGCCCCCCCAAAAATTTTGGAGCACCAGCCGCCACTGATGTGGACCTGATTGAAAGCTATATGTAGGTCTACAGGAGTCCAGAATATGAATTGACTTGTGGGCATTCAGGTAAAAAAATAAATGGAAAAGAACACCCTTTTCTATTTTTCCAGACCCAAATGTGACAGATCAGAGGTAGCCTGATGTAAATGGACGCAAGTCTGTGGTGTATGCGGACACAAACTGAATGGGCACAGATGTCAAAACACTGATATCTCTCCCATTCAGATCCAGTTATGATTGGTGGGGTGTTGTAAAGCTTCCTGGTGGTAATGCTAAGGTGGGTTTAGACTACGGTCCGAACACGCCTGAGCTCATCCCAGCTAATTAGTTGTTGTCAAAAAAGTTCTAAAATAAGACATCTCTGCTGCTTTATGATAGTGTAAAAAGGTTAAAATAATAATGGTTATTAAAAGGTTCATCTTTTGGAACATGTTACATGTTTCAGCTCCTGCCACCATTCCCCCAGATTTCATGACAGTATGGGGTCAGGGGTGGGGTTGTGGGCGGGGCCAAGGGGCCCTGTCAGGTACGCTGTACGGGGCCCCATGATTTCTAACAGCGGCCCTGTATATATGTATGGCTGTGGGGCAGAGAATGCCTTGAGTGGTCATGACTGGCCATGTACAGCGACAGCTTCCCAGCAGGATAAGTCAGGTGGGTTCAGATTAGGACCCCAACACACCTGAGCTCATCAATGAGTACCCAGGCAAACAAAAAGTAGTTTCAGGAGGTTGGCAATAATGTGTTTTGTCTTATTAAGGCTTTTTTTTTTTCCATAGCTTTACTTAATTTTGTCTGAGGCTGACACTTTAGCTTCAGAAGCAAGCTGAAGACTAAATGTTGGCCATAGATGGAGCGATTTGCACGAGTTGCAGAATAGAGAACAGAATCGCTCAAGTCCCCCATCAACACAATCACTGTTTACAGGGAAATCCTACCCGTGGAGCTGTCCTCGCCGGGAGAACTCCGATTACTGCTAGGGGCTATAACAGCCGCTAGCAATAATCGCATTTAAAATCCAACAGGCAAAAACCATGTATGGGCAGGCTGAATGGACCCAAGTTGATCGATAAATGTGGGTCCATTCAGCCTGCCCATACATGGTTCAAATGTCACCAGTCCCTGCTGAATCGACCAAGATTCAAACAAACAGTCTATGGCCGGCTTAATGAACTCTCTCCTGCTGAGCTATTGTGTTCTCCTGGCAGAGTTGGCCCACCCTTTGCAGCTATAACAGCTTTAACTCTTCTGGGAAGACTGTCCACAAGGTTTAGAGGTGTGTTTATGGCAGGGATATGCAATTAGCGGACCTCCAGCTATTGCAAAACTACAAGTCCCATAATGTCTCTGCCTCTGGGTGTCATGCTTGTGGCTGTCAGAGTCTTGCTATGCCTCATGGGACTTGTAGTTCTGCAACAGCTGGAGGTCCGCTAATTGCATGTCCCTGGTTTATGGGAATGTTTGACCATTCTTCCAGAAGAACATTTGTGAGGTCAGGCACTGATGTTAGAAGAGAAGGCCTGGCTCGCAGTTTCCACTCTAATTCATCCCAAAGGTGTTCTATCAGATTGAGGACTGACCTGCACAGAGTCCTGACAAGTTCCTCCACCCCAAACCCACTCATCATTGTCTTTATGGACCTTGCTTTGCTCAGCCTGCCTATACATGGAATGAGTCCCTACAATTAACAGTAGTTGCCAGCATCAAATGGCTGACCTCTGCTATCTAAAAATGCTAGTTACCTGCCTGTTGACCATGTAAATTTTAATGCTTCTGGAAAGGGTTTCTAGAAACATTACAGAACATTTGCCCTATCCACAATTTAAATTGGTGAACGTTAAAAACGTTAAACTCCTCTACAATTTTGGCTGCATCTATGGGGGGGTGACCAGACGGGATGGATTTCCTAGGGCAATCATTGTTTTTCCCCAGATCACCTGATATTAGCTTGCATGTTGGCAGAACATGCCGAGCAGAACATCTCTTGTTTGAAATGCTGTTTGGTGGCCAAGTCAAACACGTACTGTTTGTACCTGTCTAATGTCTATAAGCAGCTTTATAGAATAATACCACTTTTTTTTTTTTTTTATCATCATCTAGATTTTTCACAAGCTTATCTTGACAAACAGAAAACAAAAACACATACTGTATTCAGCATTTCTGCTAGCAGTGCAATGATACCACTTTTTTTACTTTACCTTGGGATACCTTTGTAACGAGATTTGTTGCCCTGGACACAATCTTTATGCCCCCTGGCTTGTGCCTGGAGAGCTTGTGAAGTTGCAGTCTAGCACTGACCTAAGTGATCTCCTCTTCCACCCAACAGCCAGGGCAGAGGAAATGTCACAGTATGAGGGCCATTTACACCAGGAGTGCTTGAACACACTTGGCATGAACCTATGTTAAAGAGACCTTGTAACCAGACCAGACCATTCATTTTAACAAAAATGCTCCCATAACTCCCTTGAGTAGGCACCCAACTAGAGTTGCCACCTCATCCCTTTAAACCCGAACACCTTTGAATTACACAGGTTCTGAGGCTAATTAAATGCAGATAAGGCACCAAGTGAGTTTAATTACCATCTTAATCAGCCACAGAACCTGTGTAATTCATGTGTGTTGGGGTTTAAAGGGATGAGGTGGCAACCATACACCCAACAGCAGTCCCAGAGCTTTTGGATGCCACCATCGTAAATGTGATCAGCAGCCCCAGAAGATGCAGAGCTCTGGCCCTCTAGAGCAGCCTTTCTTAAACAGGGTTTCTCCAGAGGGGTTCCTTGAGCAAATTCTGACGCTTAGATAAGTAATCACTAACAACATTGATCTTCTTGGCTATCTGTAAGAGGGCATTCTTCCCAATGACCACACATGTAAGGACCACGTTGTCCAGTGACCATCGCACTAATGTAGATAGAGTAATTATTAGCAGGGGTTCCCTGAGACCAGAAAGTCTACAGCTATAAACCCCAATAGACCAAACAAATTGCTAAATTTCTGCTATGGGCCAGTTTAATAACCCATTATGAAGATAAAGTAATACAGATACCAGGGAGGTATGCTCTAAGCCGGGGGTCTCCAAACTTTTTAAACAAAGCGCCAGTTTACTTTAGGGGGGCCAGACTGGCCAGTGGGAGTGGAAAACATTCCCACTGTCAGTTGAGTCAACAGTGCCCCATCGCTGGGCGCCAGCGGGAGGAATAGTGCCCCATCGCTGGGCGCCAGTGGGAGGAATAGTGCCCCATCGCTGGGCGCCAGCGGGAGGAATAGTGCCCCATCGCTGGGCGCCAGTGGGAGGAATAGTGCCCCATCGCTGGGCGCCAGTGGGAGGAATAGTGCCCCATCGTCGGGCGCCAGTGGGAGGAATAGTGCCACAAGGGGCAGATAAAGGCAAGCAAAGGGCCGCAGTTTAGAGACCACTGCTGTACTCTTTGAGCACACAGGCAATTTTTGCTACAGAGATCATTGCCTATGATGATAAATAAACTGTTAGCGATTGCTACACATAGGTAACAATGAAGTGTAGATCAATCATCATTAGTAGCACAATGCTCCAAATATGGGTGATAGATTGCCTCCACATGCTACACTGTATATGTGCAGATCTGCAGCATTTACTAAAGGTCAGGAGAGGGGCAACCTGAGACAATGGCCACTGTAGCAAAAATCACCCATGTGCTCCCATCTTGATTTTTCCATAGACTATGATGAGCGGTGAAAACACTTGAATACACTAGGGAAAAAAGAAAAAAAAAAATTATTAAGATTTGAGATGGTGCCACATCCCTTGGCCAAGCATAAAGAGTCCCAGTTGAAAACAATGCAGTGTCCAAGAACTCTGTACTGGACCAAGCAGCTGAAAAATACTTGGGAATGTTGCTAGCATAAACAGCCCCTCCAGCTGCAGCATTAGTCACACTAGGAGGACAGACACTTGCTTTTTCATGCACCTGTTCAAGGCAAACCTCTACATACGGGTCTCAGAAGAGAGATTTACAGCAAGCACTTGCTTGGTTTCCAGCAAACTTGAAGCCATTAAAGGCCAAGTCCACCTTTTAGAAAAAAATAATAAATGCACGTTTATTTACAGGGAAAAAAAAATTGTGCATTAACTATTTTTTTTCAATAGGAGCTTGCAAAGTGTTGCACCCACAAACAGTGGATCATGGATGCAATGCCAGGCTCCTGCAGAATCTACCTCCAGTTCTATGCTTGTACCGAGGTTGGTACTTTCAGTTAGAGAGCTGGAGGAAGTGGACTACAAGTGCGGTGTATACCATGCTTGCATTCCATTGAAGACTACAAGTCCCTCTGCCATGGTGGCAGACAGGACTTGTAGTGCAATCATTCACAGATCTCCATAAATGAATGAATTAATGAATGAAGCAGCTGTGCGGTGGAAGGAGTTGGAAAGAAACAAAAGGGGATCATAAAAAAAAGTGTGTAGCACCAAAAGTAAATGAACAGCGATGAGATGAAAATGCGGTGTTCTAAATGGACAGCACATTGAAATAAAGTCCCCAAAAAGTGTTAAAGTGAAAAACGTAATGTGAAAAAAAAAAAAAATGTATATACACACACTCACACTCCAATCTTGTGGATGGAAATCAACAATAAAAAAAAACAATGTAGTTAAAAAAATCTAGGTTTAAGACTTGGTTCACACGGACTGCGGGAATGAAATTGTGCAAGTTCAGCTGAACTCGCACGATTTCATTCCCGCATGTTCCTCCCGACTTCGAAGGAGATTTCAGAGACATCTGTGCGGGTTTCTGCACAGATGTCAATGGAAATCGCACCCCGAAATCGGCAAAAGTAGTAAAGAAACAACTTTTGGGAATAGGTACAGTGCCGCGCTGACTCGGAAGCTGCCATTGTCGGCAATTGCCACCGATTTGCCATGTCAAATCGCATGCCAAATTGCATCAATGTGAACCTGGGCTTAATGCACAGTCCCATGATAGGATCAGCAATATAAACTTAGTGGTGAAAACACAACAGTTCAGTGCAAAGATGTGCACAAAAATTTGGCGGTGACTTGAAAAGTGAAGACGTGATCCAGTACAGTGCTCCAGAATCATCCACTGCACCCCTGTGAAATGGACATTCACCGGAAAAGCTGGCTCCCGTTACAGCAGCAAACATGCACTCAGTGTAGAACCGCCACCTGTTGTGGGGGGAAGGCTCTTCAGAAACTCGCATCATCCAGATGTAGCTGTAGTAAATAAAGCTCAATGGGAGCCAGATGAAGTCTCCATAGTGTAGTATTTATTGGAATTGTATGTTAAAAGCCAAAATAAAATGAATCATAAAAATATATGACAATGGGTGCAAATGCCGACCCGGTATCAGACAGTGGCCTGACGTCATTGTTGCTCTACATAAAGGTGGCCTAGGCTATAAGAAGATTGCCAAGACCCTGAAACTGAGCTGCAGCATGGTGGCCAAGACCATACAGCGGTTGAAAAGGACAGGCTCCACTCAGAACACGCCTCGTCATGGTCGACCAAAGCAGTTGAGTGCACGAGCTCAGTGTCATATCCAGAGGTTGTCTTTGGGAAATAGACATATGAGTGCTGCCAGCATTGCTGCAGAGGTTGAAGGGGGGGTCAGCCTGTCAGTGCTCAGGCCATACGCTGCACACTGCATCAAATTGGTCTGTATCGTTCCAGAAGGAAGCCTCTAATGCCGTGTACACACGGTCGGACTTTTCGTCTGCAAAAGGCCGACGCACCAAAGCCGGCTGACAATCCGATCGTGTGTGGGGTTTCCCGGACTTTCACAGCCGCAAATCTGACGGACTTTAGATTTGAAACATACTTCAAATCTTTACGTCGTAACTACGCCAGACCCAGAAATCCGCTCGTCTGTATGCTAGTCCGACGGGCAAAAACCCAAACAAGGGCAGCTATTGGCTACCGGCTATCAACTTCCTCATTTTAGTCCGGTGTACGTGATCACGTACGAATCCGTCGGACTTTTGTGTGATCGTATGTAGGCAAGTCCGTTCGTTAGAAAGTCTGCCGCAAGTCCGCCGAAAGTCCGTCGAAAGTCCGCCGAAAGTCCGCCGAAAGTCCGTCGAAAGTCCGTCGAAAGTCCGCCGAAAGTCCGTCGGACGGGCTGTCAGACTTTTGTAGCCGAAAAGTCTGACCGTGTGTACGCGGCATAAGGATTACACAAAGAAAGCCCACAAACAGTTTGCTGAAGACAAGCAGACTAAGGACATTGACTACTGGAACCATGTACTGTGGTCAGATAAGATAAACTTATTTGATTCAGATGGTGTCAAGCGTGTGTGGCGGCAACCAGGTGAGGAGTACAAAGACAAGTGTGTCTTGCCTACAGTCAAGCATGGTGGTGGGAGTGTCATGGTCTGGGCCTGCACGAGTGCTGCTGGCACTGGGGAGCTACAGTTCATTGAGGGAACCATGAATGCCAACATGTACTGTGACATACTGAAGCAGAGCATGAACCCCTCCCTTTGGAGACTGGCCCGCAGGGCAGTATTCCAAAAAGATAATGACCCAAACACACCTCCAAAATGACTAGTGCCTTGCTAAAGAAGCTGGTAAAGGTGATGGACTGGCCAAGCACGTCTCCAGATCTAAACCCTATTCAGCATCTGTGGGGCATCCTCAAACAGAAGGTGGAGGAGCGCAAGGTCTCCAACATCCACCAGCTCCGTGATGTCGTCATGGAGGAGTGGAAGAGGACTCCAGTAGTAACCTGTGAAGCTCTGGTAAACTCCATGCCCAAGAGGGTTAAGGCAGTGCTGGAAAACAATGGTGGCCACACAAAATATTGACACTTTGGGCCCAATTTGAATACTTTCATTTAGGGGTGTACTCACTTTTGTTGTCAGCGGTTTAGACATTAACCACTTCAGCCTCGGAAGGATTTACCCCCTTCCTGACCACAGCACTTTTTACAAAGCCTTTAAAAGCCTTTACAGGTTACCACTTTAGATTCACAGAGGAGGTCTACTGCTAAAATTACTGCCCTCGATCTGACCTTCGCGGTGATACCTCACATGCATGGTGCAATTGCTGTTTACATTTGACGCCAAACCGACCCTTGCGTTCGCCTTTGCGCGAGAGCAGGGGGGGACAGGGGTGGTGTTTTTTTTTTTTTTTTTTTTTGCTTTTTTATCTTATATTTAAACTGTTCCTTTCATTTTTTTTTTTTTAATCATTTTTATTGTTATCTCAGGGAATGTAAATATCCCCCATGATAGCAATAGGAGGTGACAGGTACTCTTTTTTGAAAAAATTGGGGTCTATTAGACCCTAGATCTCTCCTCTGCCCTCAAAGCATCTGACCACACCAAGATCGGTGTAATAAAATGCCTTCCCAATTTCCCAATGGCGCTGTTTACATCCGGCGAAATCTAAGTCATGAAATGCTTGTAGCTTCCGGTTTCTTAGGCCATAGAGATGTTTGGAGCCATTCTGGTCTCTGATCAGCTGGCTGAATCACCGGCTGCATTCTCAGGTTCCCTGTTGGGACAGGAGAGCCAGAGAAAAACATGGAAGACGGTGGGGTTGGGGGGGGCATTCCCTCCCACTGCTTGCAGAAGCAGTCTAGAGGCTAATTAGCCGCTAGGATTGCTTTTACATGAAAGCCGACCGCTGGCTGAAAAGAATGATACCAAGATGATACCTAAACCTGCAGGCATCATTCTGGTATAACCACTCAAAGTCCAGCAACATACCAGTACATTGCTGGTCCTTGTTGGGCATATATTGTAATCTTTTTTTTTCATGCAGCCTGTGGGTTGAAGGAAAAAAAGATTGATCGGTGGGTATGCCCACCATTAGAATACCTCCCTTCATCCACCCACTTCTAATGATGGGCATACATGCACCATCTATATATGCCGAAGCATGGGGGCATCCTCCCACAAAAGGCAGGAGCAAATCGCTCCTCCGCCCCTGCTGCCCCCATGCTTCGGCATATATCACCTCCGCTGGAGTCACGGCTTTATATATTGTGGGAGCAAACGCTGTTGCTGTCAAGATAAATAAATCCGCGCTGCAGCTGAATGGCGTACCTGAAGACAAAAAAAATGGTTAACAATAAAACACAGTAAAAAGTAAAGTATAAAAAATTGCATACCTGAAAAGCAAACATGATAAAACATAATAACAATAAAACATTGCAGAAAAGAATACAGTAAAAAAGAGCAGAACAATAGAGAGAGAATAGAGAGAGAGAGAACAATAAAACGACAACTATTTTTTATATTTTATATATATATATTTTTTTTTTTTTACACTTTTTTTTGTAACTGTAACTTCTGTAACTGTAACCGGTTCCAGGTTCGGGTCTTTCATAATGCGATGGCATCTTGGGAGACCCTGTGAAAGTGTGCCTAGTCTGTGCAATGCTGTACCCTACGCTAATACTCAACTAGTGTATGGTAGCGTTCAAAACATTCACCAATGCAAAAACCAGGATTGTCAGGACAGGAGAGACAATAATAGCGGGTGTCACACCTATATCCGCGCTTGCTGCAGACGCATCTTTTTTTGGGGGGGGGGGGTTCGTTGGGTAGGGGTACTCGGGAGGACATAAAGAAAATGCCTCTCATGCAGCTGACTGCATTTGGTTGGGGATGTGAATGGGGGAAGTACGGGCGCTGCAGAAGTGGTGGGTTCCCAATTATTAGGATTGGCGAATGCAGCAGGAAGGGCATTATGGGCATGACGGGCCTGTGCTTGTCTTCTTCTTGGTGGCAGCGGGACACTACTTGTGCTTGCCACCTCACCAGCTTGAACTGCACTTATGGGACTTGCCACGACACCAAGTGTTACTGCAGTGCTGGTTTGACTACGACCAGGGTGTACTAGGCCGCTGGTGCTTGCCAGTTCACCAAAATGCTACCAAAAAAACTGTTAGCGATCGAAGGGATCAGGCCCGACTCTGCGAACGCTGCAGTTATGTGTTTTGTGTTTTGTAAGTGACAGTGATAGATACTGCACTTGGATGGGCTGGGCCGGGCGGAGGGGCAAAACGCAGGTGCTAGCAGGTATCTGGGCTGATCCCGCTAACACTGCGTTTTTGGGAACCCTAAACTGCTGGGGACGCTAGTATAGATCTGATCGGATCAGATATTGATCTGTTCAGATACTATACCACTAAGGGAGGTGTATGCTGCGCGCGTGGGTGTTAGCGGTACTGGCACTAATCTGAAGCTGCCTGGGGCGATGCAGACCCTATCTGACCCTAAAATCTAACTTATATCACTGCCGGGCGATCAGGGGGCTAAACCTTTATTAGATAATAAACGGCGGGTGCCCTGACACTATAAAAAATAAACTAACTAACCAGCGTCACCCGTAACAGTTATACAGTGATCACTGGTGAAAGGGTTAACTAGGGGGCAATCAAGGGGTTAAAACCTTTATTAGGTAGTATATGGGGGTCCCTAACGCTATAAAACGCTGACGCGAACCTATATATTTACCTCCCTAACTAGCGTCACCAGTGACACTAATACAGCGATCAGAAAAACGATCGCTTAGTGACACTGGCGACGGGGGGTGATCAAGGGGTTAAAATTTTATTAGGGGGGGTTAGGGGGGTACCCTAGACCTAAAGGGGCCTAACACTAACTGCCCTACCACTTCTAACTGTCAAACTGACACCAATGCAGTAATCAGAAAAAAAAAAACTGCTTGGTGTCAGTGTGATTGGGTGGTGATCAAGGGGTGTACAGTATGCCTGGCGTGTTCTACTGTGTGTGTGTTGTGCACTCACATCGATGTCTTCTCTCCTCGGTGCCGGTGTCTTGCCGAGAATGTTCCCTCGGCGGATAAGTTCCCCCCCTGTACTGCGCAGGCGCAGCACCTGCGCAGTACATACTACTCTCAGCCGCCGGAGATAGCCGAAGCTCAAATGCTTCAATCAGCTGTACACGGCGCCTGCGCTCTGGGTCCAGGTTCCTTCCCCACCATCCAAGTGGACCTAGAGGGGGAATCTAAAAGTGCCGAGCGCAGCGAGGCCGTGCCCGAAGCGTGGCGAGCAAAGCAAGCCCGCGAGGGGCCCTCTTACAGGCGCTGTGTACAGCTGATTTTCAGCTGTTCTGCTTCGGCTATTTCCGCCGATACCTACTGCGCAGGCGCAGTAGAGGGGGGAACTTATACGCCGAGCGGAACTTTCTCGGCAGAACACCGGAACGGAAAATACAGAGCCGAGGAGAGATGACATCACTTCCTCTGCCTCTGTTTACTATACAGCAACAGAGGAAGGATTTCATTGGCTGGGAGCGATCGCAAGGGGGGGGGGCCCAAGAATGGATGGCCTCCCCCTCACCTCTGATCGCTCCCGGACAGAAGCTGACTGCCTCGGGTACGTGATTTTGCCTGCCCGTGCCATTCTGCCGACGTATATCATCGTGAGGCGGGCGGCAACTGGTTAAATGGCTGTGTGTTGAGTTATTTTGAGGAGACAGCAAATTTACACTGTTATACAAGCTGTACACTCACTACTTTACATTGTAGCAAAGTGTCATTTCTTCAGTGTTGTCACGTGAAAAGATATACAAAAATAACTGTTTGTTTCCCAGGAGGAAACGGTTGTGCATGAACCTTCATGACTTCCTTCCAGCACAGGTTTTTTTAGTCTGTTGTGAAGCAATAATTTCCTGTCCTTGTTCTTCACATTTAGGCCTCATGCACACTGGACATTTTTACAGCAGCTGCTTTTGGTTTCAGACATTTTTTTCTACAGTCAATAAACTCTCCATCATGTTATCCTATGGGGGGGGGGGGTTATTTACAAAAGGAAAATCCACTTTGCACTACAAGTGCAAAGTGCACTTGAAATTGCACTAAAAATGCAGTCGCTGTAAATCCGAGGGGGACATGCAAGGAAAATAAAAAAACAGCATTTTAGCTTGCACATGATTGGATGATAAAATCAGCAGAGCTTCCCCTCATATTTAAAGCGACTGCACTTCCAAGTGCAATTTCACTTGTAGTGCAAAGTGGATTTGCCTTTCGTAAATAACCCCCTATGTGTCCATGCACACATAGGCTTTTAGCAGTTTTTGGTTGGGGCGTTTTTTGGCTTTAAAAAAAAACCTCAAAACTAGTGGGCATTTTTCAGCTGTAAAAACGCTCGAACGTCGAAAAACGCTGATAAACGCCGATAAGCACTCAAAAACGCAACTCAACAGCGTTTGACATTTTTGATCTATTGAAAAGAAAAAAAAAAAAAAAACGCTGAAAAACGCTATTGCAAAAAACATTGAAAAACTCACTGCAAAGCTACTGGCATTTTTATAACGTTATTTTAACGTCCAGTGTGCATGAGACCTTAGCGTTAAGACATATCACCAGTGTTCTTAAAGTGGTATTGAAGTCAGATTTTGTTTTCAGAAATCGGATAAAAACCAAAATAAGAAGCAATAGATATAGTGCATTCATAAAGTATTCGGACCCCCTTCACTTTTTCTCTTCAATTTTGTTATGTTGCAGCCTGATACTACAGTAGTTTAGTGGTTTAAAATTAATTTTTTTCCTCATTAATCTACACGCAGTACCCCATAATAATAATGTTAAAACTGAATTTTAGAAATGCTTGCAAATGTGATTCTCCAGTTTTTCATACATTGGCATAATTATTTAGCTCAGGTGCCTCCCACTTCTCTTGATCATTGCTGAGATGTTTCTACACCTTTATTGGACATGATTTGGAAAGGCACACAAAGGCCTCACAGCTGACAATGCATACTGTATTAGAGCAAAAGCAATGCGGTCAAAAAGGAACTGTCTGCAGAGCTCAGAAACAGGATTATTGCAAGGCACAAATCTGGGGAAGGCTACAAAAAAAAAAAAAAAAAAATCTGCTGCACTGAAGGTTTCCAAGAGCACAGTGGCCTTCACGATTCTCAAATGGAAACGTTTGGCACAGCCAGGTCTCTTCCAAGAGCTGGTCGCCCAGCCAAACTCGACAGTCAGGGAGAAAAGGGCCTTAGTAATAGTAAGAGAGGTGACCAAAAATGTGATGGGCACTCTGAGCTTCAGAGATCCTGTGTAGAGATGCGACAAGGTTCCAGAGGGACAACATCACTGCAGCCCTCCACCAATCTAGGCTTTATGACAGAGGCTAGACAGAAGCCTCTTAGTGCAAAAAAAAAACCACATGAAAGCCTGCTTGGAGTTTGCAAAAAAGCACCTGAAGGACTCTCAAACTGTGAGGAACAAGATTCTCTAGTCTGATGAAACCAAGATTGAACAGTTTGGCCTCAATTCTAAACGTCATGTCTGGAAGAAGCCAGGCAAGGCTTACCACCTGCTCAATACCATCCCAACAGTGAAGCATAGTGGTGAAAGCATCATGCTGGGGGGTGTTTTACAGCAGCAAGGACTAGGAGACTGGTCAGGGTTGAGGCAAAGCTGATTGAAGCAAAGTACAGAGATATCCTCAATGAAAACCTGTTGCACAGTGCTCAGGACCTCAGACTGGGCAAAAGTTCACCTTCCAACATGACAACAATCCTAAGCACACAGCCAAGAAAACACAGGAGTGGCTTAGGGACAACTCTGAATGTCCTAGAGTGGCCCAGCCAGAGCCCTGATTTGAACCCTATTGGACATCTCTGGGGAGACCTGAAAATGGCTGTCCAACCTGACTGAGCTTGAGGGGATTTGCAAAGAATGGCAGAAAATCCCCCCAATCCAGGTGTGCAAAGCTTGTTGCGTCATACCCAAACAAGACTCGAGGCTGTAATTACTGCCAAAAGGTGCTTCAAAGTACCGAGTAAAGGGTCTGAATCCATAAATGTTATATTTCAGTGTTTTGTATTTTTTACAAATTCACAAACGTTTCTAAAATTCCGATTTCACTTTGTCATTATGGTGTACTGTAGATCACTGGTTCTCAACCTCAGTCCTAAAGTACCCCCAACAAGCCATGTTTTCAGGTTTTCCATTATCTTGCACAGGTGCTTTAAATCAGTCAATGACTTGGTATTTTGGACAGCTATTCTATCTTAGAGAAATTCCCAAAACATGGCTTGTTGGGGGTACATAAGGACTGAGGTTGAGAACCACTGCTGTAGATTAATAAGTTTGGCTCCAGAGCAATTTTTTGTATTTTTCGCATACATGCAAAAATCTTAATTTTTGGCAATAAAATTACTTAAACCCCCAGAACATTATATATTTTCTGAAAGCAGAGACCCTGTAAAATAAAAAAAAGGTGATAGTTGCAGATTTTTATGTCACGTGATTTTTGCGCAACTTTTTCTACTAAACACTAATTTTCAGGAATATATATTTAGTACAAAACACACAATATAAAACACATTTTTGGTTAAAATGTAAAAGATGAGGTTGCATTGAGTAAATAGATACCATTATTAGATTGTAAGCTCTTCTGAGCAGGGCCCTCTTAATCCTCTTGTATTATATTGTATCATAACTGTATTGTCTCCCTTTTATATTGTAAAGCGCTGCGTAAACTGTTGGCGCTATATAAATCCTGAATAATAATAATAATACCAAACACTCTGTCTTAAAATTGCGTGCGCCCGCGATAGACCAAAAAGTATGTTGCCCAAAAATCTCCATAGGTGACCCTTTACAGCTCATCAGTTTAGAGTGCTTGTGCTAGAATTATTTTTCTCAATCGAACGTTCACAGATTACATGCATGGGCGCACCCTAGGCTTGTGTTTGCATCGGTGTGCGGGGCAACTGGGGTTATGCGATAGAGATTTTTTATATATATATATATATATATATATATATATATATATATATATATATATATATATATATATACATACACACACATACATACATACATACACACACACACACACACACACACCTTAACCACTTCAGCCCCGGATCATTTGAGCACTTTTTGCGATTCGGCACTGCGTCGCTCTGACAATTGCGCGGTTGTGCAACGTGGCTCCCAAACAAAATGGATGTCCTTTTTTTCCCACAAATAGAGCTTTCTTTTGGTGGTATTTGATCACCTCTGCTGTTTTTATTTTTTTGCGCTATAAACAAAAAAAAAAAAATAGCGAAAATTTTGAAAAAAAAGCATTATAATAAATATCCCCCAAAAAATATATAAAAAAAAACATTTTTTTTCCTCAGTTTAGGCTGACACATATTCTACATATTTTTGGTAAAAAGTTTTATGGCATTTTTATTAATAAATAATTTATTTTTTACTAGTAATGGTGGCGATCTGCAATTTTTTATCATGACTGCGACATTATGGCCGACACATTATGGACCATTGTCATTTTTACAGTGATCAGTGCTATAAAATTGAACTGATTACTGTAAAAATGACACTGGCAGTGAAGGGGTTAACCACTAGCTGGCTAGAAAAGTGTGTACTAGGGAGTGATTCTAACTGTGGGGGGCGTGGCTACGAGTGACACGTCACTGATCACTGCTCCTGATCACAGAGATCAGTGACAGTGTCACTAGGCAGAACAGGAGATGCTTGTTTACATTAGCATCTCCCTGTTCTTCCTCTCCGTGAGACGATTGCGGGTATCCCCGTGGACATCGAGTCCTACTCACGGAGCTCGCAGTGGGCGTGCGCCGCCGGCGGCGCGCACGCGATGGCACAGCGGCAAATTCAAAAGGGACGTACAGGTACACCCATTTGCGCAGTCGTGCCATTCTGTCGACGTAAATGTACAGGCGGCGGTCGGCAAGCGGTTAAAACTAAGCCCTCCAGCATTGAGCTATCACCACTAAAAGGCATTCCATCTTCGCTCGGTCTTTCTTCCGGGTTCGCGGGCACCGGCTGTGTGAGTGGCCTGGGACGCGATGACACCATTCGTCAGCGGAAGCCGACATTTTTTACAGCGTGGGCTCTGAAGCTCCGGTACTGTATGCCAGACCTTCAAAGCACATGTGCCAGAGACATCCCAGCTGCATCACTCTGAAAATCTTCTAAATAGTGCAAGTTTAGGAGATATTCACAGTAACTACAGGTAAGCCTTATTATAGGCTTACCTGTAGGTAGAAGTGGTATAACAGAGTTTCGACCACTTTAACTGAACAAGCTGAAAGGGGTTGTAAAGGTAAAAATTTTTTCACCTTAATGCATTCTATGCATTAAGGTGAAAAAACTTCTGACAGAACCGCCGCCCCCAGGCCCCCCGTTTTACTTACCTGACGCCTCGAAAGTCAGCTTCGCGTTCCCGACATCTGTTCCTCCGCTCACCCTGGCCGCTGATTGGCTGCAGTGGATGGATTGAAAGCAGCGCAGCCATTGGCTCGCGCTGCTGTCAATCACATCCGATGACGCGGCGCGCCGGGGGGCGGGGCCGAGTGATACAGCGAGCGGCTATAGCCGCCGGCTGTATCACGGGAGCGCGCCCGCAAGCACTCACCACCGTGCGAGGGAGCTCGCATTAAGGTGGTGAATGCTTGCGGGGAGGAGCTGAAACAGCCGCCGAGGGACCCCAGAAGACGAGGTTCGGGGCCACTCTGTGCAGAACGAGCTGCACAGTGAAGGTAAGTATAACATGTTTGTTATTTTTAAAAAAAAAAAAAAAAAACACCTTTACAAACGCTTGAAGTTAGAAGCTGATTGGCTACCATGCACAACTGCACCAGATTTTGCAATCTCCAGTTTTAGTAAATGAAGCCCACTTTGTACTGAATGTCAACATGCATCATGACATGATTTGACGAGTGCCTTAGGTGATGTGTTTGCATCAAATTTCAAAAGAAAAAAGCATTGAGCAAAGTGCAAATCCAACCGAAGTCTAGATTCACACCTACATATTTTTCCAGATTATACTTTTTCCAGTGAAATCATTGTAAAAGCCAGTGGGGGGCTCATAAGATACGAGTCCTTAAAACTTTGTTGAAATTGTTTAGACTACTTCCCATGCTCAAAATGTCAATAAGGTTGGACTTGAACAGAATGGAGCAGTAAGTCTGCCAAGCTAAATAAGTGATGAAATTATGATGATCACACTGCGATCTTTATCCATCCAAAACATATTTTAGTTATGAGCGTACTCTGATAAGATAAACTGTTTTAGTAGAGTCCAGTAACAACAATATGCTGATGAAGCTTCCAGCTCTGCACAACATGGACTCTAGTCTGAATTGTCCTTCTAAGTCTAAAAAGTGAACCTTCAACTAAAATTCGAAAACTGCCTCTATTAGCTCTCAAAAATATATGTACAAACTAGAGGTAAAAGACTAATGTCGAATACACACAATGAGAAAAATCAGACGAAAAATACCGCTTCTGAAGCGATCGCACAATAAGCTGGTACGCAGCTTTCAAGAGCCGACCACAACAGTTCATGCGAAATTATCCGAGGGGACAAACAAACATTTTTCTTGTACGATGCCAGAATTAACAATTTTCATTAAATCAGTACAGTATTAGTCCAAAAAATAAAAATAAAGAATTCGGAAGACCAAAATCGCACATGTTCGGAAATGAAAGAACACATTACATCACTTCCAAAGTTGTATTCTGTCGTACAAGAATTTTCATAACTTCAGTAACCTATCGGCCTTCGATAAGAGAATAGCATTAAAAAAAAAAAAAGAAAAAACGATCATTCGTCTGATATTCTCATCTTGTGTACAAGGCTTAAGATGCTTACCAACAACCCCAGGTTCCAGCCTGTTGACCCCATGTGTGTACAAACCAGTGTAGTAGTAGAAATGGGAACTCTCCCTTGTGGGCAGATACTAAAGAATAGGGCAGAGCTAGGGGTGTTCAGAGGTTAAAGGTGACACAGACTGCTAACTTGATCGAAGATGAACCCCACCTAAAGAGATCTTAAAATCTAGATGCGTGTATAAAAACCAAGATCAGAATTGTCCAGGATACAGCATTTTCTGTCACTCTACAGATGTAAAAGCTGAACAATGAAGAAACAAAATATGAGAATTGATGGCTTTGAACTTCAGTGTTGGCAAAGAATTCTTAAAATAACGTGGGCAGCAAAAGAAACAAATGAATCTTTCAAGCTCAACCGAAGCCCAGGTGACAAGACCAAAGCTGTCATGGTTTGGACATCACTATATGCCAAATGTTTTAGCAGACACTTGACCACCTATCTGCATAACCAAAATATGTGACCACCTCTCAAATGAATCCTTCAACAAATCAAACCCACCCTTTCTAGAAGCTCAGGTAATTAGACTAAAGCAGCCTTTTTTGGACATAGATTATATGGCCAAAATGTTGGCTATGAGACCATCACACCTACCTATATGGGCAAAAGTATGTGATACTGTATGTGACCACCCCTCCAACAGACCAAACCAAACCTTTCTAGAAGCCCAGATGACAAGGACAAAGTTGTCAGGGTTTGAACATCACTATATGCCAAATATTTTAGCAGACACTTGACCACCTATCTGCATAACCAAAATACGTGACCACCTCTCAAATGAATCCTTCAACAAATCAAACCCACCCTTTCTAGAAGCCCAGGTAATTAGACTAAAGCAGCCTTTTTTGGACATACATTATATGGCCAAAATGTTGGCTACGAGACCATCACACCTACCTATATAGGCAAAAGTATGTGATACTGTATGTGACCACCCCTCCAACAGATCGAACCAAACCTTTCTAGAAGACCATATGACAAGGCCAAAGCTGTCAGGGTTTGAACATCACTATATGCCAAATATTTTTTTAGCAGACACTTGACCACATATCTATAATGGCCAAAAGTTGTGACCACCCCTCCAATGGATCCTTCAACAAATCAAACCCACCCTTTCTAGAAGCCCAAATGAATAGACTAAAGTGGTCTTTTTTTTAAGCGCCCTGAGTGCAATCGCATATGTAAGCCCCGCATGCATACGTGAACAGCTATGGCACAACACATGTGAGGTATCACCACGAACGTCAGACAGTAGTTGATCTGACGTTCAATTACCTCCTGTGTAAATCTAAAGTTGTAAACTGTAAAAGTGTTTAAAAGGTTGCCTCCTGTGTAAATCTAAAGTCGTAAACTGTAAAAGTGTTTAAAAGGTTGCCTATGGGTAATAAAATCTACGTAGTTTGTTGCCATTGCACATGCGTGCGCAATTTTACTTCCATTCATGTGATTCCAGTTTTTTTCAGACATGGGAGGTTCAGCACCACAGGTGGTTGTTACCAGTCTACATGAAAATTAATTCTGCCTAGGAAATGGATACTCCTCCAGAATGACCTCTACTTGTCAAGGAATTTTTTGGATAACTCCTCCCAAGAGCCATCCCGCCACTTGCATTAGGACTATTGAGAAGAGTACTGGCAGGGTGCTGTGCTGTTTTCAGGAAGCTATGTACAGCACCCTGTCAGCACCTCCCACCTGCCATTATCTGCCTATAGTGCATAAAGAAGCACAGAGATCCAATGATGACATCGCCGGATCTAAAATGTAATACTAGCGTGTTCATGAAAACAGGAAAGAATGAACCAGGGAAGGTGTAAGATAAGCAGATTACAATACAGCTTTGAGTGAAAAAAAACTACAATTCCCATCTGTCACCACAGCAGGCCTTGTAGTTCTCAATACAATGGCGTCACTTCATTCATAGTGCATCAAAGCTTCCTCCAGCCCCATAAATGATCTGTAGCTGGAGAAAAAGTCTGCAGGAGCCAGGGCATTGTCCCCGCCATCCACAGCGCAATGCTCTGCAGGCTCAACACAAAACAAATAATAAAAACCCTTTTTTTACAACACAGCTGCGTTTTTTTTTATTATTATTTTGTGTAAAGTGTGGAATTACCCTTTAAATTGCCACCAATGTCTTCAGCAGATTTTACACACTCCCGGCAGCTGAAGCCACCAATGGCTGTGCAGCTGGCAAATCACTTCCATACAACCCAGTAACTGCGGAACAGCCCCCTGGCCAATGCCCCGCCGTGTTTTTTTGGGGGCTCTGCGCACAAACCGGGGACAGCCATAGCGGGTGCTTAAGGGTAAAGCGGGAGGGAGATCAGAACAGACGCTTCCTGCTAATGACCCAGAAGTGTTATCACAGCTCCCCAGTGCATTCGTTTCAGTGAAAGATAGGGGAGACATCGGGGGGGTCTTTAATGTGGTTGTAAAGGCAGAGGGTTTTTACCTACATGCATTCTATACATTAAGATAACAAACCTTCTGTGTGCAGCAGCCTCCCTCAGCACCCCCTAGTAGTTACCTGAGCCCCATCTTCCTCCAGCGATGTGCACAAGTTACTCGGCCGTCCGGGACTCTCCTCCTGATTGGCTGAGACAGAGAAGTGATGCCATTGGCTCCCTCTGCTATCAAAGTCAGTTAGCCAATCAGGAGAGAGAGGGGGGTGGGGCAGAAAAAGGGTTCCGTGTCACTCAGCTCGGGTGCCCCCATAGCAAGCTGTTGGGAGGGGCCAGGTGTGCTGCGAGAGGACCCAAGAAGAGGAGGATCGGGGCTGCTCTGTGCAAAAGCACCACACAGAGCAGGTAAGTATAACATGTTTGTTATTTTAAGAGGAAAAAAAAAACAAAAAAAAAGAGAGACTTTACAATCACTTTAAGACTCTTCTCATTAGGGAGAACCTGTCACCAAAAAATGTATCACAATGTTTCCCGATTGGCCAAAGCTCCAGGCCACCCTATTGGATGCCTGGCATTCAGGAAGAGGAGCGGGGGAGAGAAGCTGCTGCCTGGCAAGTGTCAAGGAGGTCTGCCAGAACCGCGCCTGGGGGGGGGTTGGATGCACTACCAGAGCCGTGCCGGGGGGGGGGGGGGGCTGGGTGCTGCCAGAGTGCCAGAGCCACCCCTGGGGGGGGTGCTGCCGGAACTGCATGCGGGGGGGGGGGGGTCAGTGGGCACAGTGGCTGCATATGATGGGCACAAGTGGCTGCTGGCTGCCTGACGGGCAAAACTGGCTGCCTACGACGGGCACAATTGGCTGCCTACGACGGGCACAGAGAGGCTACAATTGATGGAGGGTGGGGAAGGAGGGGGTTTCAGTATTTTTCAGTTTGTTTGCGCCCCCCCAAAAATTCTGAGCACCAGCCAGCACTGCTTTAAGGAGGTTGTAGCACAAGGAGCAGATGTGTGTAGATCATCCCGTGTGCAGCAAGCTCCCAGTGTGGAGGAATGTATAGAATCAGCAGTCCCCCTCCCCCTGGATGGGGTGTTTAATGTTCAGGCAGCGGTATGGAGCGAGTCAGTACACATCCCCCCACCCGGGCCCTCCAGGGAAGAAGAGGAGGAGGGTCAGTGATCGCCATAGAGCGGCGCTGTCAGCAGATGGGATGAGAGTACAACATACACACACATACCTGCGGGCCCCCCTAGGGTGACACACACTTCATGTCTGCAGCCGATCGTCCTCATGTAGCCGGAGGATGACAACAACCGGACCGCTCCGCTCCGATCTCCAGGCTGCTCTAACCACCCCGCTATCCAGCTAAGCCGGGGACCGCAGCCCCGCCCACAGACAGGGACCAGAGAGGCGGAGCCCTCTACATCAGCTGCCTGCGAGAGGCAGCGCCGCCATCTTTGTTGTGGTTGCTGAGGGTAGCAGTGCATCATCAGCTACTTCTCTTGTCCTGGAGGCTTAATGACATAGCTCACAACTGTCCCTAATTTGGAGCAAAGTCCCTCTGTCCCTCTCTCCTCCTCATTTGTCCCTGATCTATATATTTATGTATAAAATGCACTATTTATCTTCCAAAAGTGTTTCCCTGTGCTAAACCTTTCATCCAAATTCTAAATGGCTGCATTTGTAAATGTCAAAAGCCAATATAAAGGAATGGTAACAGTAAAAAAAATCACTTGTGGGTTTAACTAATCTTTATTTTTTGTATAATTCTCCTTTAACCACTTAACCGCTTCAGCCCCGGAAGATTTTACCCCCTTCCTGACCAGAGCACTTTTTGCGATTTGGCTTTGAAAATTGCGCGGTCGTGTGACGTTGTACCCGAACAAAATAGACGTCCTTTTTTTCCCCACAAATAGAGCTTTCTTTTGGTGGTATTTGATCACCTCTGCGGTTTTTATTTTTTGTGCTATAAACAAAAAAAGAGCGACAATTTTGAAAAAAACTCATTATTTTTCACTTTTTGCTATAATAAATATCCCCCAAAAATATATAAAATTTTTTTTTCCTCAGTTTAGGCCGAAATGTATTCTTCTACATATTTTTGTGTAATATGCAATAAGCTTATATTGATTGGTTTGCGCAAAAGTTATAGCGTCTACAAAATAGGGGATAGATTTATGGCATTTCTATTATTAATTTTTTTTTATTAGTAATGGCGGCGATCTGCGATTTTTATCGTGACTGCAACATTATGGCGGACACATGGGACACTTTTGACACTTTTTTGGGACCATAGTGCTATAAAAATGCACTGATTACTGTGTAAATGACATTGGCAGGGAAGGGGTGAACCACTAGGGGGTGATCAAGGAGTTAAGTGTGTCCTAGGGAGTGATTCTAACTGTGGGGGGGATGGGCTACCACTAACATGACAGCGATCACTGCTCTCGATGACAGGGAGCAGTGATCTCTGTCATGTCACAAGGCAGAACGGGGAAATGCCTTGTTTACATAGGCACTTCCCCGTTCTGCGGCTCCGTGACACGATCGCCGGGAGACCGGCGGACATCGAGTCCGCGGGTCCCGCAGGCACGGTCACGCTGTACACGGCGGGCACATCCACCGATAACCCCGCCAATTAAATAGGATGTACAAGTACGCCCATTTGCCCACTGCTGCCATTGTGCCGGCGTATATCGTCGTGCAGCGGTCGGAAAGTGGTTAAAGACCGCCTACCGCAGATATACTGTGGCGGGGCAACTCTATTGCGCGAAACGACGATTGGCCAGATTGGGAGTCAATCAGCGGGTCCTGCAATCATTCCCCAGAGAGGCAAAACGGCGATCTGACAGGGCAAAACACAGTGATCTCGTGTTCCCCCAGTCAGTCTATCCCCCACACAGCAAGCACCTCCTAGGCCTAGGGACACACTTAACCCTTTGATCGCCCCTGGTGTTAACCCCTTCCCTGCCAGTGTACAGTAACAGTGAATTATTTTAGCGCTGATCACTGTAATAATGTCACCGGTCTCCAAAAAAAAGTGTCCGTTAGGTGTCCGATCTGTCCGCCGCAATGTCGCAGTCCCGCTAAAAATCGCTGATCGCCGCCATTACAAGTAAAAAAATAAATAAAAATTCCATAAAAATATCCCATAGTTTGTAGACGCTATAACTTTTGCGCAAACCAATCAATATACACTTATTGGGATTTTTTTTACCAAAAATATGTAGCAGAATACATATTGGCCTAAACTGAGGAAGAAATTCGATTTTTTTCAATTTTTTTATTGGATATGTTTTATAGCAAACCGCTGAGTTGATCAAATACCACCAAAAGAAAGCACTATTTGTGGGAAAAAAGGACATCAATTTTATTTGAGTACAGTGTTACAGGACCGCGCAATTGTCAATTAAAGCAGCGCAGTGCCGTATTGCAAAAAAAATGGGCTGGTCATGAAGGGGGGTAAAATCTCCTGGGGCTGAAGTGGTTTAGGGGCTGTGGCAGGGGTTGTGTCCTATGCCTGGACACTTTTGATAATAGGTGTCTCTCATTCCCATCTAAAAAAGTTTGGGTATAATAATGTGACTCTAACTAAACTGAAACATCCTTAAGGGCTCATTCACATGTGTGGCAGACACTAAAAAGCGATCCATTGCAGTCACTTTTCACAGGCAGTGGGGGTGATATGTCATCTGGAAATACTGTGCCACAGTTGCATGTGGTTGCAGGGTGGCCCCATAGACTTGCAAAGGTCGTGTTTGGTGGCAATGACTTCCAATGAATGCAACATGCTTTTCAATAGTTGTCATTGTGTGTGTGCAGCCCTGAGCAGCGGCGTGTCAGTGTTCAGGTGGGAGGTAATACCACGGCTCAGCTACCTGGTTTTACCAGCCCTGGCCGCACATATGAATGAAGCCTAACTCTAAAAGCTAAAGATATAAGCCGGCAACTCGATGACTCAGCTTAAAGTGATTGTAAACGATCACTTTGTAAAACAACCTATTCAGTTTAAAATAGAAATGAAAGGTAAAACAATTGTGTATAGATATAAAAAAAGCATTATAAATACCTTTTTTATAAGTGATCACATTCCCTCTGTTCTCAGCTGTATAAAAGCTGGCGGGAGGAGAAGCAACAGCAGACTGAGCTTCCCAGTGAATGGCTGTGCAGCGGGGGCGTGTCAGGACAAGGCTAATCATTGGAGGAGAGCAGGCTGAGTTCCCAGCATAGCTAGAGAACTGACCACTGTGTGCTCTCCTGCTTAGCATGGTTAGTTTTTAAGAAGGAAAGCAGAGGGGCTGAGAGGAACACCAGGGATTTCACATAAAGGAAGCAATACAAAGAGAACAGGATACTTTCTCATACAATGACATGGTACAGCAGGCACATATCAGGAATATGAAATGCTGGGGTAACAAACACTTTAATATTCTTTATTGGCGACATCATGTAAAACAGGATCAATGCTTACACGTTTCATCTATTGCAGCCTTCCTTATAGCTTGAGGGGCAGGACCGCCCCCTCTTATTTGTCTTGGGGTGGGTTTTAATAGTATATACTGTAAGTAATGACATTTTATTGTTAAACATGCTATGAGGAAGATTGCAATAGTGGAAACATGTTCGCGTTGATTCTGATTTACATGATGTAGCCAATAAAGAATATTAAGAGGAGTCATCGAGTTTCCGGCCTCAGTGGCGTCACTACAGCTGGTGTCACCCGGTGCGGGAAAAAATTGGTGTCACCCCCCTCCACCAACTATGGTCCCCCTTCAGTACAGACCCCCCTTCCTCAGTAAAGACCCCCCACTAATTGCAGACCGCCCCTCCAGCAATATAGATCCTCCTCCCTCAGTACAGACCCCCCACTAAGTACAGACCCCCCGCCATCAGTTTAGACCCCCTCAGTGTAGACCCCCTCATCAGTATAGACCCCCTCAGTACAGGCCCCTCTCCCTCAATACAGACCCCCCTCAGTGCGGACCTCCATCTATCAGTATAGACCCCTCAGTGTAGACCCCCCTCCATCAGTATAGACACCCCATCAGTGCAGACCCCCCTCCTCTATCAGTGCAGACTCCCATCAGTGCAGACCCCCCCATCAGTGCAGATCCCCCTCCATAAGTGCAGAAACCTCTCCATCAGTGCAGACCCCCTCCATCAGTGCAGACCACCTCAGTGCAGACCCTCTCTCCATCAGTGCAGACCCCCCTCCATCAGTGCAGATCCCCCTCCCTCAGTGCAGACACCCCTCCTCCATCAGTGCAGACCCCCCTCCATCAGTGAAGATCCCCTCCATCAGTGAAGATCCCCTCCATCAGTGCAGACACCCCTCCTCCATCAGTGCAGACCCCCCTCCATCAGTGCAGACCCCCCTCAGTGCAGATCCCCTCCATCAGTGCAGACCCCCTCAGTGCAGACCCTCTCTCCATCAGTGCAGACACCCCCCCTCCATCAGTGCAGATCCCCCTCCATCAGTGCAGACACCCCTCCTCCATCAGTGCAGATCCCCCTCCATCAGTGCAGACACCCCTCCTCCATCAGTGCAGACCCCCCTCCATCAGTGCAGACCCCCCCTCAGTGCAGACCCCCTCCATCAGTGCAGACCCCCTTAGTGCAGACCCTCCCTCCATCAGTGCAGACCCCCCTCCATCAGTGCAGACCCCCCTCAGTGCAGACCCCCCTCCATCAGTGCAGACTCCCCTCAGTGTAGACCCCCTCAATCAGTGCAGACCCCCCTCTATCAGTGCAGGCCCCCTCAGTGCAGACCACCCCCTCCATCAGTGCCAGTGCAGACCCTCCCCTCCCATAGCGCCCCCCAACACATGTCCATTTGCATTACATTTTTACAGACCTCAGAACAGAGCAGGGTAGGCACAGCAGTGTGTCCCTTGGACTCCCTCCTCCTCCCCCCTTGCAACGCCACTGTCCGGCCTATATCTTTGCTTTAGATGTTTATTAGCGGAGTTGGACTCAAATCTCAGCAAGCACGTCTTTCAATCTGGTGGTTGAGCTTGGGTATCTTTGGTTTGTATATAACTCTAAAAGATCCATTCTATTGCTCTCAGCCTCTACCAAATCTCAAAATTCTTTTTTTGTTGCTGTGATTCAAATTCCTATTATAGGGTGGCTACCTTTGTCCTCTGTGGTCCCACTGTATGAGTGTAGCCACCACTCTTGCTTACTCCTGAGATGAACTATGGACTATGGTGCACAACCAAGTCATGCTGCAGCTCTACAAATCAGCCGTCTCCTTCAAAACTGTTGCATTGGCTGGTGCAGGAGGGGAGGGGGGAAGGTCAGTACTCATAACTACGGTTAGAAAGCCCTTACAAACATGGGAACAACTACTACATGTACATGTAAATGATGATAGATCTTCTTTAAGCAACAACTCACTAAAAATTAACAAGATTATATGCTGTATTTTGCACATAAATCCTCTATTGCTAGCAGACTTCTGAAATCTGGATACAAATTATTGACCAGATGGTAGAAGAGTCCCTGCAAGACCTTATCAGATATTTCCTGCAGCCACCCTTAACACTGGATGTGAGTAATCAGAGGGCTCCTTATTTCACGTCTTGCCCACTAATACTGCCCTTCTGGTGGTAGATAATGCAAACTGGTAAAGGAACTCACAGGGATAATACCCTTAGGTAACAAACCCGCAGCTTGTCTCCTTCATTTTAGTCCCTTCTCCAGAAAACAATACAGATACTCTTCTGATCCATTTATTAAATGCTTGCAGGGCATGCATATTGGATAAAAAGAAGGATACCAGTCCCTTCAGTAGGCCATTGGGTCATGGCGGTCAAGAACATTATGAGAATAGAGGACTTCACCTGTCACTTTGATACCAAGAAGAAAGATTCAGAAAAACATGTTTTTGTGGGTGCAGTTTCATATTTCGCCTGAAAACAAATTGGATGCGAAACTGAATGGTAAACTTTTTCCTTTCTTCTCTTTTACCTTCTCCCTCAACTTTTCCAGCCTTTGTTGCTTTTCTGTTCTTCACTTTCTGCCTTCCTTTTCCCCCACTTAGGACCCCCAATCGCCCACTATTCTAGCCCCCCTTCTTTCTTTCCCGCCAACCCTAAATTTAAAAAAACATAAGGGACTCATAGAAGCCCCAGTACAGATTCCACCATGCCCACAATGGTTCCCACATATCTCTCTAGTATATACACTGTATCTGATTGAATAATTACTACAGTACAGTAGAACTCTGTATTTGTATAATTGCCTCAGAAATAAAGAATTTAGCTGTGTTGGAGTGCCTGTCTAAAATATTAAATAAGATATAGTTGTCTTGGTGAGAAGATGTAAAGGCAAGCCTGGCAAGGCTGAGTCCAGGGCTAAAATAGGGGTACCGAGAAAGGATATTGGGCGCCAGTCACTTTTGTCTTTTTAAAGTTTTACTGCATATTGGTTAAGGAGGTGAGGGTTAGGGGTCCCAGATACTGTAGCAGATCTCTTACAGACTCTCCAGATCCATATCAATGACCAGCTTCAGTTTCAGAACCTGTAAGCTGACCCGGCAACACTGTAAGCATGTTCCCAAATTTCAGTGCATCCTCCAAGTGAGTCACCAGGCCCTTCTGAGAGACCAGCTTTCTTCCAGCAATGGGCCTCCCCTGGGTCTCCTCCTTGGCACAGCTTCCTGCAGAACAGGCAGACAGCTTCAGGTCCTGTTCAGCACGTTAGGCCCCAAACCAGGCTATTGGGTCTAATAGCAGAGCTCCATCCAGCAGCAGCTCTCTAGGCCTCAGTCCAGGAAAAGAGAGCAAGCATACGGCTTATGCCAGCTATTTATATCCTCCCCCAGCATGCACCATCCACATCATTTTCCTACTGGGTTGGATGAAGAAAATATAAATATTTATAACTTAGTTTTGTTTGTGTAATCTCATACTATGACCAGTGATACCAGTGACGTCTACTAGAAACAGTGAGAAATCACAAGCCAATTTAAGCTTAGGGGAAAAACTATACAATCAGTCTGAGCTAACTACTGCCCAGCCAAAACCTAAATTGACACAGTAGCCCCCGTTTAGGACAAAGGGGGGCTACATTATTATTACATAGGTATTGTTTTAAGGTTAAAGCTAAAGCAGGCCAGCATACCTCCCAACTGTCCCTGATTTCGAGGGACTGTCCCAGATTTGCAACAAAGTCTCTCTCTCCCTCTTTCCTCCTCATTTGTCCCTCATTTTGGTCTGATCTATACAGTTGTATATAAAATGCACTTTTTATCTTTCAAAAAGTGTTTCCCGGTGCTAAACCGTTCAAATTCTAATTTGCTGCATTTGTAAATTTCAAAAGCCAATATAAAGGAATAGTTAGTAGTGGTAAAAAAAAGCCCTTGATTTGTTTTGTATAATTCTCCTTTAAGGGGGCGTGGCAGGGGGCGTGTCCTATGCCTACATACTTCTACTAATAGGTGTTCCTCGTTCCCATCTCAAAAAGTTGGCAGGTATGGGTCAGGCCAAAATGTATTTATTTTTTTGAAGATTGCTGCAAAGACTTAGAAATGTCTAGTATTTTTGGTTGTCTGTGTCCCAATTGTGGACATTCCCACTGCCTGACCCAGTGTCACACTGACACAGAGATTGGACATATGGAAAAAATCTCCCCAGCATGGGCACACACAGCATTGAAAACCTTGGCAATACAAGAGGAAGTAGGCACTGGAGCTTCTGCCAAAGGGTCTTCCAAAAAAGCACAAATATGTGAAAATGGTAATCAATGCTGAACAAGATTTTATGAGAACAAGTGTCTCGGATACTTTGGTATTTGTTTATAACAGATTAAATACAGCTTGCAAAAAACAGTGTTCTCTTGTCCTTTTATTGCTCGATGACAGTTGTCATTCGATGAAGGGTGTGATCAGAGATTAGGATACAGCACCAGAAATGGATGACTCAGAGTTTCATGTTGCAGCAGGAAAGAGAATTTTGTTATCCTTTGCGTGATATGATATTTTGAGCTGGCAAGCATATCATCTCTAAATTGTACAATGAATAACAGGATTTTCTAAGCGTTCTCCACTCAACCTAATAAAAGGATTTTTTAACCTGCTTGCGTATCTGCTGAAGAAAATTCTACTTGCGTGCCATCCTGGGGACAGGAAGTAAGGTCAAATATCCCAGTGGGGACACAGACAGCAATAATAACCCAAGAGTACAGAATCACAAGCAAGGCTTAGGTCCCTAAAGCATGCTGGCTACTTTTAAATCTTCAGAAAATTGTTCTGGTTTTACAAAGCCATTGGGGTTGATTTAGGCCTCATGTACACTGCTGCTGGTAAACGGACGTTTAGAAGCAGTTCGGTGTTTTTTTCAGCAGCCCCTGAACTCTCCTCTATGTTATCTTATGGGTACATGTACACTCATGCCGCATACACATGAGCGGACTTTACGGCAGACTTTGCCCGGCGGACGGGATTTGGTCGGACAATTCGATCGTGTGTGGGCTCCAGCGGACTTTGTTTTCTCAAAAGTTGGACGGACTTAGATTTGAAACATGTTTTAAATTAATCCGTCAAAATCGAGTCCGGTCGAAAAGTCTGCTCGTCTGTATGCTAGTTCGACTGACAAAAAGCCACGCTAGGGCAGCTATTGGCTACTGGCTATGAACTTCCTTGTTTTAGTTCAGTCGTAGGTCATCACGTACGAATTCGATGGACTTTGGTGGATTGTGTGTAGGCAAGTCCGTTCATTCGGAAAGTCCGTCGTAAAGTCTGTTGAAAAGTCCGCTGAGCAAAGTCTGCCGTAAAGTCCGCTCGTGTGTACGCGGCATCAGGCATTTATAGTAGTTTAGAAGCAGTTGAGGTTAGAAGCATTTTTTTTTTTAAAGCAAAATTTTGTGTTCAGGATGGTAGTTCAGAGGCATTTGAAACGCCAAATGCTTGTAACAGCCAGTAAATGCATCTAAACGCAGTAACTCACATTTTTAAGAGTTTTCGTTTATAGGCTTTTTCAGTGGGGAATCATTTCAGACCTTATATATTGTGGGCTGCAAGGGAGAGGGAGAGGAAGAGAGAGAGAGAGAGTTGAGGGGGAGAAAGGGGGGGAGGGAGAGAGAGAGGAAGGGGGAGACAGAAAGAGGGGGATAGAGACCAAGAGAGAGAGAGGGAGAGAGATGGGAGAGAGGGAGGGAGAGGGGGGAGAGAGGGGGAGGGGGAGACAGGGAGAGGGGGAGAGAGAGAGATGGGAGAGAGAGGGAGAAGAGAGGGGGAGAGAGAGAGGGGAAGAGAGAGGGGGGGAGATAGGGGGAGAGAGAAAGAGAGGGAGGGGGAGAGAGAGAGGGAGGGAGAGGGGGGAGAGAGGGGGAGGGGGAGACAGGGAGAGGGGGAGAGAGAGAGATGGGAGAGAGAGGGAGAAGAGAGGGGGAGAGAGAGAGGGGAAGAGAGAGGGGGGATAGGGAGAGAAAGGGGGGGGAGATAGGGGGAGAGAGAAAGAGAGGGAGGGGGAGAGAGAAAGAGAGGGAGGGGGAGAGAGAAAGAGAGGGAGGGGGAGAGAGAGAGGGAGGAGGAGAGAAAGAGAGGAAGGAGGAGGAGAGAGGGGGGAGGGAGAGAGAGAGAGGGGGGGAGAGGGGAGAGAGAGGGGGAGAGAGAGAGGGAGGAGGAGAGAGAGAGAGGAAGGAGGAGGAGAGAGGGGGAGGGAGAGAGAGAGAGGGGGGGAAGAGAGGGGGAGAGAGATAGGGGGGAGGGGAGAGAGAGGGGGGGAGAGGGGAGAGAGAGGGGGAGAGAGAGAGAGAGGGGTAGAGAGAGGGGGGGAGGGGAGAGAGAGGGGGGAGAGGGGAGAGAGAGGGGGAGAGAGAGAGGGGGGAGGGGAGAGGGGGGGAGGGGAGAAAGAGGGGGGAGGGGAGAGGGGGGGAGGGGAGAAAGAGGGGGAGAGGGGAGAGAGAGAGAGAGAGAAAGAAGGGGGAGCAAGAGGGGGGGAGGGGAGAGAGAGGGAGAGAGAGAGGGGGAGAGAGAAACAGAGAGAGGGGAATAAAGAGAAAGAGAGAGGGGGAGAGAGAGAGAGCGGGAAAGAGGGAGAGAGAGCGAGATATTTATTCCTGGATTGTAGGCATTGGGAGGATCTACCGATCTGTAAAATCTGTTATCTGTCAAAAACGCTTCTAAACGCAAACACTCATGAACGCCGCAAGAAGCGCATAAATGCGGGATGTAAAAGTGGCAAAACAGACATTTTTAACCGTTGGTTAATAGCTGTCAAGTTCCAGCGTTCAGAAGAGGTTTTCAATCATCCTGTGTATATGAAGCCCAACTAAAAGCTGGAAAGTGCAAAATCTGGTGCAGCTCATCAATGAAACCAATCATCTTCCAGTTTTTTTTGTCAAAGCTTAACCAAACAAGCTGAAGTTAGAAGCTGATTGGCCATCATGCAGAGCTGCACCAGATTTTGCACTCTCAACTTTTAGTACATAGTTACATAGTAGGTAAGGTTGAATAAAGACAATAATCCATCCAGTTCAGCCTATGTAGGTGTACACGTGTCAGTGTCTATAATTATTTCCCATATCCCTGTATGTTGTACATCCAAGAGTCTCTTAAAAACATCCATACTCCCCGTTGCCACCACCAATTGTGTAAGGGAGTTCCACATTCTTATTGCCCTGACAGTGAAAAACCCCCTGCGCAGTCTAAGGTTAAACCGCTTCTCCAATCTCATTGTGTAGCTCCGTGTCCTCTTACATGCCTTGAGACTGAAAAGTTTTTTTCCTATGCTGGAATCACCATTGAGGTATTTGTGATTTGCTATCATATCTCCTCTCGAGCATGGTTTTTCCAGCGAGAATAAATTTAGAGCCTGCAGTCGTTCCTCGTATTTGAGGTTCTCCAGACCCCTTATTAGTTTTGTTGTCCTTCTTTGGACTCTCTCCAGTTCTAGCACATCCCTTCTGAGGACTGGTGACCAGAACTGGATAGAATACTCCAGATGTGCTCTAACCAGAGTTTTCTAAAGTGGCAGTATTATAGTTTTATCCCTGGAGAATATCCCTTTTTTATGCATGCTAATATTCTGCGGTCTTTGGTAGCCGCAGCTTGACATTGCATGCTATTGCTCAATCTGACATCTAATAGGACCCCCAGATCTTTCTCCATCCTTGATTCCCCCAGGGGTTCTCCACCTAGTGAGTAGTTTGCATTTATGTTTTTTGCCCCCAAGTGCATTACTTTACATTTCTCCACATTAAACCTCATTTGCCATGTATTAGCCCACTCCATTATATTGTTCAGGTCTCTCTGTAAAATTTCTATATTCAGATGTGAAGTTATTGCCCTGCTTAATTTTGTGTAGTCTGCAAAAACTGAGGTTGAGCTATTTACCCCATCCTCTATATCATTTATGAATAAATTGAATAGAATTGGTCCCAGGAGAGGTATATCAACCTGTGACTTTTTGGGTTCCTCTCTGGATGCATGCGCTGTCCCTCCCAATAGAACAGATGCTGTAGCTTGGAATGCTTTATTCTCACTTAACAATTTTAGTCTGAGGCATTCAGTAAGAAGCATGGCGAGTTTTTTTTTAATTTGTAATTTTTTGTAAAATTAACAAATTGAATACAATTTTTTTTTTCTTCATACTGTCACCAGTGCAGTACAGCGTCACCAGTATGACTGGTGTGGCGGTGATTAGGGATACTGACTAATTACAGTATGTAAAAAAATAAATGTATCATTTGATACTGTACTACTCTGGGGGGTGATCCAGGATTTTTTTTTACACTTTTATTGCTTATACAATGATGATCACTGTATAAGCAATAGCTTTAGATGTTGTTAATGGGTTTCCCATTCATGAACAGCTGGTTAATCGTTAAGAATCGTTATTGCGATTTTTTTCCCCATTGTGATCTTGACAAAGTATTTCCCAATTCTTTCTAAGCAGAGAATTCTCTCTGCTCTGCTAAAGCCAGCAGCCTTCAAAAGAAAAGAAAAAAAAAAAAAAAAAACGGGCAGTCTGCCAAGAATCACAACATTCTTTAGCAGTGGAACTTAAGTATAAACATTGTAATGATTTGTCCTTTAGATCAAAGGAATACACTTTGGTATGTAAATGAGGGAAGTTTAACCACTTAAACACTAAACTTTTTTCTGACATTTGTTGGTTTCAAGTTAAAATACTTTTTTTTGCTAGAAAATTACTTAGAACCCCCAAACATTATATATATATATTTTAGTAGAGACCCTAGAGAATAAAATGGTGGTTGTTGCAATATTTTATGTCACACTGTATTTGCGCAGCAGTCGCTTAAATGCAATTCTTTGGGAGAAAATTACACTTTAGTGAATTAAAAAAAAACCTAACCAGTAAAGTTAGACCAATTTCTTTTGTATAATGTGAAAGATTTTACGCTGCGAGAATCGTGATCTCTTTATTCTAAGCAAAAAAATTGTGATTCTTATTTTGGCCAGAACCGTGCAGCTCTAGTATCCAGGTATCTTGTGATTGTTTTGGGCTAATTACAGATCACAGCAGTAAGCAAGCTGTCCATGAATGGAAAGCCATTCGTGACAGGTTGTTTACATTGTGATCATTATGACCAATCATATCGATCACATGATACCCGGTTACCGGGTATCGGTAACAGTGATCCGCTGTCACAGGAGGGTCGCGCTGCTGTATATACATGACTGAGCCTGAACGTGCCAACCCACCCCAGTATATTTGCAGAGGCGGGGCGGCAAGTGGTTAAAGGATTCCCTCCCTCTTGTAGTCTGCATACTGCTCTTTAGTGGAGTACAGGAGGCTAAAAATAAAGTGATAATAAACAATTACATAAGCCCACTGAGGTGACTATCCTCAGGTGATACACAGTGATGAATTAAATCCTCCTACATAAGCTGTACCTGTTTATCTACTCTACAGCCTTCTTTTCTCCAGAACCATTCAAATATACAGATCAAAGGCTATATCTTAGCTTCCAGGAGGCAGGGGACGAGGATCTGATGGCTCAGAGCTGAGTGTAATATGAGACCCAAGTGAAGGGAATGGACACACCCCCATCTACACAGTCTCATAGGGAAACATGCACAGCTGAGGCTGTCAATCACCTTCTCTGCTCTGGAGGAGGTGTGGTCTGTCTCCCAGGATTTCTTGGTGTTGGGATGAACTGTTAGAAGTGACTCATGCAGATAGCAGAGGAAGGAAGAGTGCAGGCAGGATCCACACTAAGTTCTATGAGACAAGTACACACTGTATGAGGATATGCTTTCTCCATTTTTCATTTCAGAGGTTTACAACCACTTTAAGTAGAAAAATCAGTTATATATAATAGTAGCATTTGAAGATATTTAATTATTTTTAATAAGTACACAAATGCTTTTGTTTGTGTTTTTAAATATGGCTTTAGCTTTGAAGAATACATTGCCAAACTTTTTTTTTTTTTGTATATAAAACAAGGAAATGATTAACTCTGAATGTCTACAGAGTATGTTTACTATAAGAACAAAAGCAACTTAAAAATGAAAGTATAGAATGAAACAACGTGTTGTTTTAATTTCTTATTCTTCATATTCTTCCAGGCTCTTGCTGCAGCGCACATTATCTCTTGTTATTGTGTGTCTTTTTATAAATCGGTTGTGGCCTGTTTTTGATATTTTGAGGCAATATCAATGTTTTTGTGCTGGCTGGAATTTCTTCTGGACCTAAAGAACAGAAGATCAGACACGTTAAAATACAAACCTGTATTATGGGATGCCTGTTAGCTGTATTTTGACTGAGCAAAATGACCATGACTTTGATTGAATATTGTGTCAACTTTAAGGGAGTGATAGGATGGGTGCCCAGAGAATCAATGTTTCAGAATTTTCTATAATAAGATTTGAGGAATTCATATAAAACGGATATCATAATAAACATTACAAATAAAAGCACCTATACTGAGGACAAGCAGTGGGTGTATTGGGACTTACAAATACTAACTAATTTCTTAACCAAACTTGCCCTTGTGCATGAGTGCTTCTTTCATTTTACTTTGCTTAGAGCCAGGGTGGATTTGATTCTAATCATGATTTAAATCCCTAGTAAAAAGGCTTGATTTAAATCATAATTTTTAAAGAGCAACTGTCATCTCTGTACCACAGCGGCTCCTCCTCTGACCCGCTGTTGACTCACCGACAGTCCCATTCACTTTAATAGGACGGCTGGTGATGCGGCACGGACACAACAAGGTGAGGGACGTGGCGGGTGAGTGGATGCCCCCAAACAGGCGCTGCCATGATGGATCTGAAATGACAGGTGCTCTTTAAATGTAAGGACTTATTCTTGCTGGTAGTTAGACTCTTTGATATTTGCAAACAAAATGAAGGTTTCCTATTTAGAATAATAAGCTGTCAGGTTAGTAAAACAGCAATATCAGAACCAATTCAATCATACAGTTTGTAGTGTACATAGATTTGCAAAACAATATGCTAAAGGAATATTCCTGAACTTTGTTTTATCTCATGGTTACTGTGAAATTGTGTGAATGTATCAATGCAGTGCATGTTATCTCAGCTTCCAGAGCTTGGATTCATTGAATGAGTTTACCAAAAATGGAAATATTGCCGAATATATAGCTTCATGCTACATAACTAAGCTCCTTTTCATGCTGAATAAACTAAATTATTAATATATCTTAAATAGAAAACTATCTTTAGATAGATTTTTATTCCAAAAAGCATTTATTAAAATAAATGTGATAAAATTTAAAAAAAAAAAAACAATGATTTTTTTTTTTTTTAAATTTAAAAATTAGATTTTTTTTATTTAAATCGGATTTTTTTTTTAATCAAATTTATTTTATTTTAATAAAATGCTTTTGGAGTAAAATCTATTAAAATAAATTTGATAAAAATAAAAAAAACTCTGATTTATCCGTATTTATCGGCGTATAACACGCACCTTCATTTTAAGAGGGAAGTTTCAGGAAAAAAAAAACATATTTTTTAAATAAACAACTTTGTAGCAAATTAAGGGTTAGTGCCCATCTGCAGCCTCACCATCTCCCATCAATGCAGCCTGATCAATGCCCATCTGCAGCCCATCTCCCATCAATGCAGCCTGATTAATGCCCATTTTCAGCCTCAATGCCCATCTGCAGCCTCACCATCTCTCATAAATGCAGCCTGAACAGTGCAGGAAATCACCGAGCCGTCATCTCCTGTTTACCCGGCTCTCAGTCGGCAGTCACACACTCACAGTCCCGCCTCCGCCACCGGCATTGGACCAGCTCCTGTGATAGACAGAACACTGGTCCAATGCTGGTGGCGGAGGCGGGACAGTGTGTGTGACACGAGAGCTGAGTAAACAGGAGATGACGGCTCGGTGAATTCCGGTGTCTCCCTCCTTCCCCTCCGAGGTATACTATTGCCGTAAAACACGCACCCGTGTTTTGCCCCCTATTTTCAGGGGGGAAAAGTGTGTGTTATACGCCGATAAATATGGTAAATTAAAAAAATCGGATTTTTAGCACATTTATTTTAATAAAATGCTTTTGGAGTAAAAATCTATCTAAAGATAGTTTTCTATTTAAGGTATATTAATAATTGAGTTTATTCAGCATGAAAAGGAGCTTAGTTATGTAGCATGAAGCTGTATTTTCTGCAATGTTTAGATTTTTGGTAAACTCAGTCAATGAATGTTTAGAGACAAAACTCTGTTTTGTTCATTTTGGATATAGTAGGAGATGGTTAAAACTGAAGTTTAATCTGCTTATATGTTCCCCCCATTACCCCCCCCCCCCCCCTTCCTTGATCAACATGGTATTTTTTAAATAAAAACCTGCTTATTTTACATAACTCAGTTTAGACCCATTGACATCACCGAGCCTCTTTGCTTCTTTATGCAATGAAGGAAGATCTTGTCTGGTGGATGGGGCCATAGAGTGTTGTACTTTGCTTCCTGAAAACATCACATCACCCTGTTCTTGATGGGTGGATGTCAGTCTGAAGGAGTGGTTGTTCCTAGGTAGGCTCCATTTGCATTCAAAGCACCCTATATAAAGCCTGCATGTGATGCTGAATCTCCATTTTAAAGAACTGAAATTCAATTAATAAAAGGGGCATGCCAGGGACAACAGGGCCAAGTGGAAAGAGTAGATGATGCTTGCAATCCTCTAGCTAGGAAATGAGGTTGGATGCATCAGATTTTCTGCAGCTTCTACTAAACACTGAGAAGCAGTTCTAGTACAAAAGAGGAGCCTATACAGTCACGCAAGGTGGGAAGTAGAGTTCAGCTTTAAAGGCCCTTTCAGGTTGTTTTTTTTTTGTTTATTCAAGAGACTTCACTTCATTTGTTGTCCTTTAAGCAGACCACAGATGGTTTGATTCTCAGCAGAGACCAGTCGAGATTCAAACCATGTATGGCAAGGCTGAATGTACCCAAGTCGATCGATCAATCGATCAATCAATTTGGGTACAACCAGCCTGTTGGATTTTATATCCCATTTTTCCTAGCGGCTATTATAGCCACTAGCAGTAATGGCTTCCCTTGCCTACCCCCTGGGAAAACTCAATGGCTCCACGGAAGGGACCCCCACCAAAAAATAAATACACTTTAATATATATAGTCTAGCTAGACTATATGTACAATAATCAATCAATTTTTTGAAACTGCCTATTTTAATTAATTCTACATTTAAGGAGAAACTGAACTCTGGAAGCTGTGCCCAAAAAAGGCAGGTGAAAGGCAAAGGATTAGACTGCTGCATTGCCTGTACTGTTGCTGATCCTTTTACCATTAATGACTTACCATGTCTTACTCTGCACAGTGACACTGTATTTAGGGCGCCAACTTTGTAAATACAGGGTTTTGCTTCCTCAGGTCAAAGCTTCTAGCAAGGAGAACAGTGAGCAGCACAGTAGTGACATCATCAAATCTTACTCCAAATCTGGTGAGACTAGCTGCCAGAGGCAGCAGTGCTTTAGAGCTCACATTGCAGGTTTACAGCTATGAGGCCGTATTCACAGCAGTGCCTAGGTACACGTACCTATCAGGAAGTGCACTGCAATTTCCAGGTGAAAACTGACAAATTCAGGGTAAATAGGGTATTGCTTAGACACAATTAGTAATTTTAAATGTTCCCAATATCATAGAAAATCTTCAGTTTTTAGGTTTAGATATAGTTTAGGTTTAGTTTCACTTCAAACTGTAAGTACAAGACTGCAAAATAAAAATTAGAGAGGCTCCGCTACCCATGCCAATCAGAAAGTTGATATCATCTTCAATTTGGCCCAGAAGGCCCTGAAGTAGGATATAATCGGTTCCTATCAACCCTATTAGTTACAAAGAGATGGTGAGCCACTTAGCCTGGATTCACACCTATGCATTTTTATTGCTTTTTGCATTTTGCAGATTTGCACTACTAACGTGTTCCATAGGAAACCATGTTAAATGGACTGTAGTGCAAATCTACAAAATGCAAAAAGCAATAAAAATGCATAGGTGTGAATCCAGCCTTAAAAAGAATAGAGTTGAGGTCTAATTATTTTTATTTTAAGAAGTATAAGAAGGGCCTGGTGCTCTTGACTTTTTATAACAATCTTGCGCTTATCTTTCATGCATTTCATAACACACCACTTTGTGGCAATTTATATGCATCCATAATATTAAAGGATAATTTCACCTTTCGGAACATGTTACATGTTACACCCATATTCAGGGTGTAACATGTAACATGTTACTGTTGCACCACAGCACCCACATCCCCCCTGGTCCCCTGTTGTGACAGCGATCAAGGGATCTTCTCCCTGGTCTCACTGTCACAATTTCTAAAAAAGTGTGGCCATGAGTTGCTCTGCCCACCTGGCCATAAGTTGCTCTGCCCACATTCATTCACAGAGTTATGTGAATGCGAGAACTACAACTACCTTGTAGCCTTTGTGGCTGCCGGTTTGTAGTTCTCAATGAACTACCAGGGCGCTGTTGGCTGCTCTTGGTAGTTCATTGATGCTTCCTGCCAGTGTGTAACTGCCGGCCCATACAAGGTACGAGCAGACAGCTTACTCTTGTCTGCAAGAGCCCTGCATTACACCTGCTGATCATAGGTGCAATGCTTTGCAGGCTCCTAGTAAAAATAAATAAATGCACATTTTTTTTACCTGCAAAAAGATGTGCATTTATTATTTATTTTAAAAGGTGAACTTAGCCTTTAAAATTAGGCCTTACAGTACAACTATGTCTTATACATTGATCCAATGTAACTATGAATAACATGCTGATGCCTGGAATTATTATTTTTTTTAAAAACTGTCCTTTGTTTGCATATTTTGGCCCATTTGAGCAGCTTACATACTTTTTAGCCTCTGCTTAATTTTTCACAGGTGTATTTGATATAATAAATATACTGTTATTCTACAAAACAAGCTTGCCTTATTTGTTTCTGCACAGTTTGGACTATTTCACCTAGATACATTAAACTACCACCTTAGTAATCTGCTCACAAAACTGCCCCTCTGCTGGTCATTTTTCTAAGTGTCTCTGAGATGATACAGTAGAATTTCTAGTGTAGCAAAACACCTTCCTTGTTTGTGTTTCCACATTTTAGCTTATTCTACCTAGTCATGTACTGTCATGGTGTTGCCCATTATTTACTAAATTAAGCCTAAGGGCTATACCTTTAATATTTTTTTCAAAATTGGGTATATGGGGATATAGCAGGGGTTGCAGTGTACCTGTGTTGAGGGTGTGCGGTGCTTTCAGTGCAGTGTTCAAACATTGTTTTTTCAAAGGGTGCAGTGAGGTGCTGTGAAAAAGGCAGCTCTTGATTTGCTCTAATCACCCCAAGCTAAAGGCTAAAAAGTATATAAAAAGGAAGAGGAGAGACCCCAATTAATAGAAAAAAAGGAGCTAAGGTATTGACAATTGAAGAACTATCAATAAGTTATTGCAGACCGATATTGGTACCTCAAATTAATTTTAGGTGTACAGATCTGTGCACGCAGGCAGGGCATATCAGTAAAAGTAAGGAAAACAGGTGTATAGGCACTGCAACCTTCCCACATAAAAGCTCAGGCCGGTGCTCAGACCTTGAGGCTGCTGACACCTCCAACGTGCCAGAGTAAGGAAAGGGATGGTCGACACTCAGGATGACATCCAAAATGGTATATCTTTATTGAGTACATGTACAAAGCTGTAAAACAGCCTATGCGTTTTGGACGTTAGTCCTTAGTCATGGCTCATGACTAAGGACTAATGTCTGAAATGCGTAGGGTGTTTTACAGCTTTGCACATGTACTTAAAAAAGAAATACCATTTTGGATGTCATCCTGAGTGCTAACCATCCCCTTCCTTACTATATAAGTAAAAGTACCCCGGCATTGCAAAATTCAAAGAACTCAAGCAATTAAAATTGTGTAAGCTTTGGGGTAGGTGGGGGTTATGACAGTGTGGTACAACCCTATATGTGTTTATGATGGGTTGCGCAGACTGACTGGGTGTAATTCTGTTTTTTAAGCACATTGCCAGTATATGTGAACAATGCTTACAGGCTTACAGTATAAATAAATTGGGAACTAATTCTTTGGAATGTGAATTCAATTTGTATTGTTTGTTGAATTTCAATAAACTTTTTTCCTGATTTAAAAAAAAATAGTGTAAGCTTTAACATATCACTTTTAAAGCCTATTTTTATTTTAAATATTAGCTTCTATAAAAATAACAGCTGGTAATATTAATATAAAGGTCGTTGTTTGAGCACTTTGTACTATGGGGTGACATCATTCTGCCCCGGTCTCCAACAGTCTTCTGCCTGTAAATCACCTAGTCACATACTCTCCCAAAGGAAACTATAAACTTCTGCCTACAAACTCAATGTCAATCTCTTGTTATTTAGTTTATCAGAAGCATTCCCTATACTTTCCCTATTACAGACCAAGCACATTGTCAATATGGCTGCTGAGACCCCACTTTTGTACAGTGAAGAGGCTGACTTATCCAAATGCCTCCTTACTGGCTCTTCTAATTCAGCTGATCTAAATTAAATTCTACTTTAACTCATTTTTTTCATGGTCCCATGACATGTTTGGTAGACAGTTCATTTGCCTGACTTACTGTATGCCATAATTAGAGCTTCCAGGTTTACAAACAGCTTGTGCTATCTTTTTCCTAATCCTTATGAATCAAACTTTAATGAGTAATCCCTTATGCTCCCCATTTCAAAGCTATATAGTATTATTATGTCAGCTTGGCTACCTTTTTCTTTGTTTCTTTTCAGATACAAAGGAAAGGAAAGTAACCATAGTATTCGTAGAATTGTATTGGAAGTTTTTGTGTTGACTGATGTAATAGACCCGAAGGCACATCCACCACAAACGCAAATGTATTTTTGTTTCAGTCTAAGCCATTAAATAGCTCCTGTTCTACTAATACATAATTCATTATTCATCATCTCAATGGATTACTTAAATTCACATATACTCATATGGAATATTAGATTTTTACTTTATATTGTATATGCCAGGGCACCAAAATAATCAGAACTAAATGGCATTTGTTATCTGTTTTGTTCTAATATACTTTTTGGGGATTTAAATCTGTTGGGAATATATAGTATATGTCCATTCCAAATTGTAAATATTTTCCATATTGCACTAAAGACATCATAGACACACAAAATAGTGCAAAGTGTTGTCTCTGTTACAAATAGTGATGGGAAACCAAACATCTATCACAAGAAAAGGAAGAGAGGAAATCTTCCAACGGGGCCACCCGATCTGGTGATGCTGTTTCTCCCTCACTTTGGAGAGATTTTCTCTGGTTTCCTGTTGGGTTTGTGTGACAGGAAACTAGAGGAAATCTCCAAAACAAAACATAAACAGCTTAATAAAACCATTCCCTACTGTATTTTAAAAATACATTTTTCTTTATCGTACATCACAGGACACAGAGCAGCCATGATAAATTACTATGTGGCTTATACGCCACCTATAGGTGAATGGATACTGGCAGATTAATCAAACAGGAAGTCCTCCCCTATATAACCCCTCCTACACAGGAAGTACCTCAGTTTTTTCACCAGTGTCTGTAAGGTGGTGGTCAATGATGTGATACGTGTGCTTCAATCGTATCCATTCCAAAAAGCTGCCAGCCAAAATGGATGGTACCCGAGCCTCATTGGATAGGAGAGAAGATTCCTCAAGGTTAGCCTGTAATGCAGCCTTACGGGACTGGATCCTGTGTAATGGAACCCTGTGCAGTGTTTGTTCTGACCAAGGTGCTTTCCTGCAGGGTGCGATACAGGTCCAAGGGGACTGGACCCCAAATTAAGGGGGACCCTGAAGGTCTTTTATGGCAAAGCCCACCGCGATGGGTGAAGGTTGGACTCATGTAATGTTCAGAGTCCTGCAGCAGGAATGGTAAGTGTGCATTTTTGCAGTTTCTCTTTAAAAAAAAAAGAAGATCTGACTGTCTAGTCTATTCTCAGTGGCCACTGGGGGCAGTGTGCTGTTTAATCATGCTCTGTGTACTTCTTATGAGAGTGGGCTGCTGCTTCTCCTCCAGCCACTAGAGGGTGCAGGCTCGCTCAGTATAGCCTATTTTTTTATAGGCAGGAAGTGGAGGGGCGGCCATGTTTGGCATGTGGACGGCAGGTTCAGCAGGGGCTCTTAAGACATAACAGCAGCCCATGGATACTAATGAAGTGTAAGTTTTTACTATGGGAGAAATGTGGGGCCAGACAAGTCATGAGTATATACTGCATACTTACTGCTTAATCTGGGGGGCCTGTACAACTGTAAGCCGATACTCCCCTACACGGGTCAGTCCACTGTAAGGTGTTGTGTCTCCAGAATAATGTGCATTTGGTCTGCAGGAGCTTACTTTTAGGCTGCTCTGAAGCAGAAAAAAGACTGCATGGGATGCATATGTGCTAAATTAGTAAAAACTAGTATGGGGCCAAGTGCAGTCGGGCAGGTGCAGCATAGTATACATGCTTGCAAACGTGTTGCAAATGCATGTTTGAATAAACATATGTTTTGCATAGATGTTGCATAGATACATGTGGCATAAGCACATGTTTGAAAGATCATGGGCATCAGTGCACTTGAAGGAGTTGTGTCTCCAGAATAGCATGCATTTGGTCTGCAGGAGCTTAGTTTTAGGCTGTTGAAGCAGCACAGAGGCTGCATTGGATGCCTATGTACTTGGCTAATCCTACAGAACTAGTATGGGTGCAGTTGAGCAGGTGCAGCATAGTATACATGTTTCATAATGCTTACCTACTTGCATAGGCACATGTTTGCATAGACACGTGCATGCTTGCTTGAATAAACACAAGCTTGCATAAGCACATGTTTGCAGAGGGCCCTGGCATGTAGCTCCCTAAGGCTGGCTGCAACGGTGCATGTTTGCGTGGACGCATGTTGCGTAGACACAGGTTTTCATAGGCACGTGTTTGCAAAGACGTGTGTACATAAATGTGTACATGTTGCATAGATATACGTGTTTGAATAGATGCATGTTTGCATAAACCCATGTTGGCATAGATACATGTTTGTCTGAATGCATGTATACATGGACACATGTTTGCGTAACCGCATGTTTGCATAGATACATGTTGCGTAGATACATGTTTGCATAGACATGTTTGCGTAAACGCATGTTTGCATAAACACATGTTGCATAGACACATGTTTTGCATAGATACGTGTTGCGTAACACATGTTGCATAAGCACGTTTCATAAACGCATGCTTGCTTATTGCGTAAATGCATGTTTCCATGGGCACATATTGCATAAGTGCGTGTTTGCATAGACACACGCTTTCGCGTTTTGCCTAAGCACATACTTGCATGCTTCCATAAACGCATGCTTCCATAAATGCATAATGCTTAAACGCATGCTGGCATGTTTTCATTTGAACTGCATACATATGTGCTTATTTACATTAAACTGTATACATATGTGCTTATTTGCCTAGGACTACATACATGTGTGCTTTTTTTGCCTAGGACTACATGTATATGTGCTTATTTGCCTTGGTATACATACATATGTGCTTATTTGCCTTGGGATACATACTGTACTTATGTGCTCATTTGCCTTGAACTGCATATATAAATGCATGAATGGCAAGAATACTTGTATACCTGCATGTTTGCATACCTAGGTACCTACATAATGACATACCTGGGTACCTGCATACTTACATACCTAAGGGGTTGCATAGCAGTAAACCAACATTGTTTTAGGCCTGCATCCTTGGATGACTGTGTATTAGGTAGATAATATAGTTGCTATGTTATTTGCCTGTTATACCAGGTAAATGGTTCCAGAAAAAGAGAGGCAGCCAGGGGAGGCAGGTGCACCTCTCTCAGGTTCAGCGATCTGGCGGTGTCCACATCTCCCATTGGACAGTGGTGTCAGGTGCATCTGAGCTACCATGGTGTTTGGCATTGCAGTGTTTCCTGACGCATTCATTTTTCATCAGATGGACTGCAGCCGCATCACCTTGATCATGCCTGATCTTTGTTGATCGAAGCCTAAGCAGGTTTAAGCTGGTTAGTATATGGTTGGGAGACTGCCAGGGCATACCAAATGATATGCTCTGGCCATTAATGTTGACCTCTCTGCGAGAGATAGATTTTGGGGTCCATAGTCATCAGTGATGCATATCTTCAGGTGCCGCTTTTTTCCAGGCTCATCAAGGGTTTTTGCAATTGCAGTGCAAAGTCATCTTTTTTACTTTTGTGACTCTGCTCTTCGGGCTGGCCACAACTCTGAGGGTTCACAAAGTTCCCAGCCCCAGTGCTGGACTTGCTGAAACCAGAGGGGGTGCCAATCTCAGTATACCTCAATAATCTTTGTTCAGGAAGCAGTTGGTTCCAGTTTTTCCTTCGATACATTTCTACGTACAGTCCTACTCCAGGTCTTTTGTAGATAAACATTCTCTCTGTCTGGAACATGAGGATCCGAGTACTGGATTGCCGGAGGACTCTGTTCCCCACATGCAGAGCTCAAATTGGTGGTTGATGGTTTGGAATCTGGAGAAGGTGAAATTCTTCCTTTCAGAAGTTTGGAAGATAATAACCACTAATGTTAGTCTCTCCGGTTGGTTCGAAGGTGGCTACAGTTCAGTGGACTTGGTCTCCACAGGAAAGAATACTGCCCTGTAACTGTAAATTTTAGCCAGTACACCTGGCTCTGGGTTATTGAACGAATCAGTTGTAGATTCAATCCAACAATGCCTCTACAGTGGCATATATTAACCATCAGGGCGGCACCAGGAGTTGTGCGGCTCAGGAAGGTGAACCACATTCTGTCTGGGGCAGAACAACAGGTGCTCTCTGTCACCAGTACATATTCCATGTATAGAGAAATGACAGGGGGGTTTCCAGTCATCAGCAACTAATGCCAGGACCATGCGGTCCCTGCTTCCTGAGACATTTTTTGGCAATCTGCCAATGTTGGGGAACTCTGCAGGTGGATCCACTGGATTCCAAGTTCTACAAGTTGGACAGTTTGTGTCCGGGACGAGAGTCCCACTGGCAATAGGGGTAGCTGCACTGGTAACACCTTAGGGACTAGTTCTCCCTAATTGATGCCTTCCCTCTGTTTCTACTACTGCATCATCTTTTGAATCCGGAAGGTGGTGACACTGATAATAGTGTTAGCCAAATTAGCCCAGTAGGGCTTAGTACACTGACATAGCCTTGGGCACTTCCAGTCCAGCTGGACCCAATGGTCTTGGGTCCTGTTATCTCCGCACTGTTGTGTGACTGGAAACTGGCTTCAGGGAGCTTCAATTACAGGACTTGGAAATATTTTATGCCTGGGGAGAAGCCAGGTAGAGTTTTTTTTCCTTATTCATATGTTTTGGAGATGCCCGAGGCTATTCCGATACTGGAGGGAGGTAGTGGGTATCATAGGCCAGGTATTTGAAGTCTCTATAGACTTGGAACCCATGCTATGTGTGCTGGGGTGGATAGAGGGAGAAGGTAAATTAGGAGATACTCAATTAGCTATCTTGAGATGCCTATTCCAGGCAAGGAGATTGATTGCTCAAAAATGGCAATTTACCATACCTCCATCCAGCAGAGAGTGGGAACAGGTCATGAACGTGGTGATGCTTAAGGAAAGAACATCTTACATTAGACAAGGCGCTCTTAAGAAATTTAATAAGATCTGGGAAATGTGGGGAGAGAAGGGGAAAGGAAAAGGGATATATATAAATAGTCAAAAGGACGCTAAATTAGAAAGAGGGTAAAAGAAAGGAAAAGGGTTAAAAGACGAGTGGAAAGTAAAGTGCTGGGTGAAAGGTGAATGAAAGGAGTGGAAGTGAGACTATGTTGGCTTGGTGATGTTTGAGTTAGATAGGGAAGGTGGGGATATACAGAGCTGAACGAAGTTACCTAAGGGAGGGGAGTCTGTCTCCCCTTCTTCTTTCAAAATTTTAGATGTATGTTGTTTTTCTTTTTTTGTAAAATGGAAAATGCTTTAATAAAGATATAAAGTTAAAAAAAAAAACTACAATCCAGATCAATGTTATAGCAACCCCAATGACATTTTCCAATACTGTACATGCTTTTGTCTGTATATTAGTTTATTGATAATAAAGAGATTTATTAAAAAAAAAAAGATGAAAAAAAAAGGAGAGGTTTTTTTCCTTTCCCCAATCGGTAGGGGAAAGAAGATTGGCCTTAAGTACCATTAGGGGTCACATTGGCCCCTATCCATTTTTTTCCAGAGGCCGTTTCTCATTCGATTCATACTTCATACAGACGCAGACAGTTCCACCTGTCAAGCCACTTTTGTGTCCTTGGGACTTAAATGTGCTCTTGCAGAGGCCACCTTTTGGTGCCTTTTGGCACTTTTTGAACCAATTGTTTGTCCTTGACTTGGAAGGTGGCTTCTTTGGTTGCTATCACCTCAGCAAGTGGAGTGTCAGAGCTAACGGCTCTCTCACGCAAGGAGCCATTCTTGGTCTTACATCATGATAAGGTGATGTTGCGCCCTAATCCATCCTTATTGCCTAGAGTGGTTTCTAGTTTTTACTTAAATCAGAACAGTGTCTTGTCTTCTTTTCTAATCCTCAGTTGGCAGGAGTAAGATCGCTGCATACTCTGGAGGTAGTTCAGGCAGTCAGGATTTACTTGAGTTGTCAGCGCAGGTCAGGAATCCTGGTTTGTGCTGCCAGCAAAGCCCAGGAAGGACAGGAGGCATCCAAGTTAACAAATTTTTCATTGGATCCGCCAGTTAATTATTCAAGCCTATAGCGTGAAAGGGCAAGGTCCCCACCCCTTTTTGGTGAGAGATCTCGCTATCAGCAGGTATCGGAGTTTCCTCTTTTCTTCTGGAACATGCTTGGATTGCCCTAACCGGATTCGTGGAAGTGTCTGCTTTTTGCTGTGTGGTAATTACCTCCTGGTAATACATCGCCTAAGGTGTCCCCCCGTTTTTACTCTGACCGTCCACTCATCAAGGAAGCTAATATGGTCCTAGCAGCGTTTCCTGTGGTTCCAATCACTCTACCAAGCCTGTCTTGACCTCCCTGAATAAGGGTGGTGGCTGGCTTTCCGGTAAGCCTCCATTGTTTTACTATCAGGTGACGGGCAGCACCAACGGTGGAATACAGACCTGGGGTCTTGCTTTGGTTATCCCATGTTTGGACACTACTTCACTTTATGAACTATTTTCACTACATTTGTTGTTTTTTACATTATTGTTTATTTGCACCACCAATTGAATTAATTCATCTGATGTTATTTCTAATATTTACAATATTTTAGTAAGATATCAGTCACTTTTGCACGGTGTCTTTTCACTGTTATATCACGCTCACTGTTTGTGATATATTGTCCAGCGCTGCACTTTTTCTTGTAACATCCACCATCAGGTGTTAGTGGCTCCGTTTTTTAAAGTCACTACATCGTCTTTGATTCATACATTCACAGGACTTTACCAGATGGATATCAAAGCCATGGAGGATACTGCTTTGGCCACAGTATGTTACGGGAGGCATAATAAGTCATTCTCAGGTGGCAGTTTCTGTGATTGTGTCTTTCTCCCCTCAGCGGCATTGCTTTAGGACAGGGATATGCAATTAGCGGACTTCCAGCTGTTGCAGAACTACAAGTCCCATGAGGCATGGCAAGACTCTGACAGCCACAAGCATGACACCTAGATGCAGAGGCATGATGGGACTTGTAGTTGTAGCTGGAGGTCTGCTAATTGCATATCCCTGCTTTAGGACATCCCACATAGTAATTATTATGGCTGCTCTGTGTCCCGTGATGTATGATAAAGAAAATTGGATTTTTCCTACAGCTTACCTGTAAAATCCTTTTCTTGGAGTATATCATGGGACACAGAGGTGCCTCCCCTCTTTTTTGGGGATATTCATTGCTTTACTACAAAACTGAGGTATTTCCTGTGTAGGAGGAGTTATATAGGGGAGGACTTCCTGTTTGATTGATCTGCCAGTATCCATTCACCTATAGGTGGCATATAACCCACATAGTAATTATTATGTCTGCTCTGTGTCCTGTCATGTACTCTAAGAAAAGAATTTTACAGGTAAGCTGTAGGAAAAATCCAATTATTTTGGCTTTATGGCATTATGAGACTTCACAAAGTGACTCACCCAACCAACCCATTTACATTTGTGACTTTGACTTCTCTGAAACAAGCAGTACATACCTGATTTAGCTGCACAGACCAGCTTTGGCTGAGTCCCTGATGTAATAGTGCATGGATTATTCCTGTTCAGCTTCGGCCTGACAATTGTTTTATAGTTAAAGGCAGTCTTTACTTTAGTTGTGCTGCGAGACGATTTCCCATGACATGTAGTATGTGCTGATTTGGGATGCAGAAGTTTATCAAGGTTTATTCTATGAGAGTTGCACTGCTCTGATTTACAAAGCTGAAAGAAAGTTTAACACTTTGAAAATTGAAAAAAAAAGAACACATTTGGATATTTTACCAGTACATTGCCTAATCAAGCAGTACAACACGTACATGCACGTCCTGTTTTCTGAGTATTCGGTATTGTTAAATTCTGTCCAGTGGTTGAAAATAACACAACGTTCATCAAGGCCCTATGAAGCCACAAGGACAAGGGTGATGCTACCCATATCGTCCCACTCTCTCCAATACCCCCAAGTCATTCCATTCCTCCCACCTGAAGAGGCTGCATTTTGCATCATGTACATTGCATTATTCTTATATCCAGGAGTTTCTAGCAAAACGTACATGCCACATCCTATAGGACATTACTCGTCACTGTTCTATAGAAATTTAATTTATATTGCCGCAGATGGAGAAACACTCTCTTGTCTGGCATAAAAACTTACTGTGACATGGAGGCAGAGATAAGACCTCAAACTGGCAAAGCCATTAGCTGATTTTTATGCAGTGGTGCAGTGAGTACTTTTATAAACAAATATTGAAATTGTGGTGCAAACAAATTCTAATGCACCATCCACATAAGTTAGCCTCTTCCCTTCTAGATAAATGTGAAGATATGCTTGTATAGCATAGGTAGTTCATAACATTTTCATTAGGAGTTCATAAAAATTCCATAGAAAGGGTGTTGTACGCCAGTAGGCAGCTCCACCGGAGACAGGAACAAATCTTTGAAATAACAAAAAAGGAATACAAGGGGGCGCCAGCTAAGTGCAGCATCAATGGGTCCAAATGCAAATTCTGAGAAATATAAAATCAAATAGCTTATCTGCAGCCATGCCACATTGGATGGAAGCCATCCACTGGAAGAGCTGCTTGTGAGAGCAAACAGTGTGTTGCTATGGCAACCAGTCCACCCCAAGGTGTGATGTCACATCCTGCCTTGTGTTCCACATCCTGCCTTGTGTTCCACAGTGGCTCTCCTCACTTCCTGAAACATTTGGACTTGGTTTCCTCACTGACCACACGCTGTTTGCTGTTACAAGCGGCTCTTCCGGTGGCTGGCATCCAGCCAATGTGGCATGGCTGCAGATAAGCTCTTTGATTTTATATTTCTGTGAGTTTTCGTTTGGCTTTTTAATTGGAATAAACCTATTGATGCTCCACTTAGCTGATGCCTCCTTGTGTTCCTTTTTATGACTACTTTTATCTATGCATTTTTTCATTAATCAAGTTGCATAGGTCACTGGGACATAGGAACACTGGACATGTAGGCATTTAAGAGGATAGTGCAATTCCTGTATGAACTAAAACCTTCATCACCAGGAGGAAATAATTCAGGTCATACACCAAATTCCTGGTTCCAAACTTATGGCCCTAGGGCTGGGCCACATGCAGCTCTTTTGTTCTTGTGTGGCCTTTGGAACCCCAGCAGGCCTGAGTGGAAGTGGGAGCATAAAACTGTAAAGGGGCTGTAATGTTAGAGATTGCTAGCAGTCTTGTTTAACACGTTTCCAGGAATACCTGTAGCATATTAACAGGCTCTGACCATCTCCTGTAATATGTCTTCAGTCTATGACAGTCTTCTGTAGGAGCACATACTGCGTAGTAAATATTATGTGCAGCCCCTTGATGGTGTCAGGGTCCACAACTGAAGCCCCTTACACATTGTAAGTTAACCACCACTGCACAAAACAATACATTGGCAACTACCTGATCTAATCTAATCTCCCCTCTCCAGCAGCACATAGTCATCTTACTTCAGTTCCTTATCAATCTGTTCAGCTACCAGGGTTGATAAAAATATAGGAAGAAATCATAGCCCCTTGCAAGCTAAGACTTCACAAGAGCAATGGGAAAGGTGAGTTTGTGCTGGTTAGAAGGGCAATAAAGTGACCCCATTGCTTTGCTCTCCATAGGACTAATGCCGCGTACACACGGTCGGACTTTCCGGCATACTTGGTCCGGCGGACCAGAGTGTGCCGGACAATCCGCCCGTGTGTGGGCGGCGGCGGACTTTTCCGGCGGACTTCTTCCCAAAAGCCCGCCGGACCTAGATTTTAAACATGTTTGAAATCTTTCCGTCGGACTCAGTTTCGGGCGGAAAGTCCGCTCGTGTGTGTGCTGGTCCGACGGAAAGCCCGCTCGTGTGTAGGCTGGTCCGACGGACCAAATACGACACGAGGGGATGGTATTGCATCTCGCGCTCGCTGCAATAGGAAAAACAAATCTTCCTATTGCGGCGAGCGCGGGGCATACCAGGCCCTTAGGTCTGGTATGGATTATAAAGGGGAACCCCGCTACGCCGAAAAAACGGCGTGGGGTCCCCCTAAAATCCATACCAGACCCCGATCCGAGCACGCAGCCTGGCCGGTCAGGAAAGGGGGTGGGGACGAGCGAGCGCCCCCCCCCCCTCCTGAACCGTACCAGGCCGCATGCCCTCAACATGGGGGGTGGGTGCTTTGGGGGAGGGGGGCGCCCTGCGCCCCCCCCCCCCAAAGCACCTTGTCCCCATGTTGATGAGGACAAGGGCCTCTTCCCGACAACCCTGGCCGTTGGTTGTCGGGGTCTGCGGGCGGGGGCTTATCGGAATCTGGGAGCCCCCTTTAATAAGGGGGCCCCCAGATCCCGGCCCCCCACCCTATGTAAATGAGTATGGGGTACATGGTACCCCTACCCATTTACCTAGGAAAAAAGTGTAAGTAATAAAACACACTACACAGGTTTTTAAAATATTTTATTAAACAGCTCCGGGGGGGGATCTTCCTCCGGCTTCGGGGGTCTTCTTCCGGCTTCGGGGGTCCCTCCGCTTCATCTTCTCCCGGCGTCCGGTTGGTTCTTCTCCGCTCTCCGGCCTCTTCTCCCGGTGTCGCAGGTCTTCGGCCGGCCCCTCCGCTCTCTTCATGTAGCTCTATTGCGAGCGGAGGTCCGGACTTCTGGGCTTCTTGGCTTCTTGGCTTCTTGGCTTCTCTTCTCTTCTCTTCTCTTCCCCCAGATGTTGACACGACGCTCTCTCCGGCTGGACTGGTCTCTGAGGGCTGCGTTGTGACTTATATAGGCGGAGACCCCGCCCCCATATGATGTCACAGTCCCTGGGCATGCTGGGACTGTGACGTTTTAGGGGGCGTGGTCGACCACGCCCCCTAAAACGTCACAGTCCCAGCATGCCCAGGGACTGTGACATCATATGGGGGCGGGGTCTCCGCCTATATAAGTCACAACGCAGCCCTCAGAGACCAGTCCAGCCGGAGAGAGCGTCGTGTCAACATCTGGGGGAAGAGAAGAGAAGAGAAGCCAAGAAGCCAAGAAGCCCAGAAGTCCGGACCTCCGCTCGCAATAGAGCTACATGAAGAGAGCGGAGGGGCCGGCCGAAGACCTGCGACACCGGGAGAAGAGGCCGGAGAGCGGAGAAGAACCAACCGGACGCCGGGAGAAGATGAAGCGGAGGGACCCCCGAAGCCGGAAGAAGACCCCCGAAGCCGGAGGAAGATCCCCCCCCGGAGCTGTTTAATAAAATATTTTAAAAACCTGTGTAGTGTGTTTTATTACTTACACTTTTTTCCTAGGTAAATGGGTAGGGGTACCATGTACCCCATACTCATTTACATAGGGTGGGGGGCCGGGATCTGGGGGCCCCCTTATTAAAGGGGGCTCCCAGATTCCGATAAGCCCCCGCCCGCAGACCCCGACAACCAACGGCCAGGGTTGTCGGGAAGAGGCCCTTGTCCTCATCAACATGGGGACAAGGTGCTTTGGGGGGGGGGGGCGCAGGGCGCCCCCCTCCCCCAAAGCACCCACCCCCCATGTTGAGGGCATGCGGCCTGGTACGGTTCAGGAGGGGGGGGGGGGCGCTCGCTCGTCCCCACCCCCTTTCCTGACCGGCCAGGCTGCGTGCTCGGATCGGGGTCTGGTATGGATTTTAGGGGGACCCCACGCCGTTTTTTTGGCGTAGCGGGGTTCCCCTTTATAATCCATACCAGACCTAAGGGCCTGGTATGCCCCGCGACGGGGCTAGCAAGGTGTCAATCTCGCCGATAAAAGCGGCAAGATTGACATCCTTCTCTAGTCCCGTCGCACCTGAGTCACGTTCAAAATGAACGGACTTGTCCGTGTGTGGGCAAGTCCGTTCATTCTGAAAGTCCGCCGGAACTCCGGCGAAAGTCCGTCGGAAAGACGGGCGGACTTAGCCCGCCGGAAAATCCCGGCGTGTGTGGGCAAGTCCGTTCGTTTTAAAGTCCGGCGCACCTGGCGGACAAAGTCCGTCGGAAAGTGTGCCGGACCAAGTAGGATAGAAAGTCCGCTCGTGTGTACGCGGCATAACAGTTAAGGGATGAGTTTAGGGGTTTATGTGAATGATATAGTAAATTGATTTGTTTTAGACTTTCAAGTATAATTACTGCCACCAGGGGCATTGCTAGGTCTACAAAAGATCTGGGCCTAGAGCCCATAGCAGCGAAGTAAAGAAAGTCAAATGCTTGGGTGGGCATACACATGTATATAATATACATGTGTGTGTATGTGTGTGTGTGTATGTATGTATATATATATATATATATATATATATATATATATATATATATATATATATATATATATTTTATCATTACATCATGGTCCCCAGAGAGCCCCCCACTTACATCAGGGTCCCCAGAGAGCCTCCCCCTTACATCAGGGTCCCCAGAGAGCCTCCCCCTTACATCAGGGTCCCCAGAGAGCCCCCCCCCCTTACCTCAGAGTCCCCAGGGAGCCTCTTCTTACATCAGGGTCACCAGAGAGAGGGCGGACAGTGAGAGATGATGTCATCTCACTGCTGCCCGCGGCTGCACAGTGAGAGCGGAACAGCGGGGATGCAGGGCGGGCGGTGAGAGATGATGTCATCTCTCTGCTCTCTCGCCCGCCCCGCTCTCCGGTGCTGCCTGCTCTCTGGTGCACACTCGTGGCCCGGCTGCAGACAGGCCACGGCCGTCTCTGAGGGACTTAGGGATATGGGCTCCAGATTCGGGGCTATGGCCACAAAAGCCACCTCCTAGCGCCGCCACTGACTGCCACTATAAAACATTGTAGGCACTACAAATGTCAATACCAGGTCCACTGTCTTAAAATCTCATATGCCAAAAATTTCCTATACCAATTTTCAGAAGCTAAATATTAGTAACCTACCTTTTAAAGAGGCTAAGGCAGTGGTTCTCAACTCCTGTCCTCAGGACCAACTAACAGGCCAGGTTTGCAAGATAACTGAAATACATTACAGGTGATATCATTTGCTGCTCAGTGATTGCAGTATTGTAGTCTGCATCTCCCCAAGGTAATACTTAAAATCTGGCCTGTTAGTGGGTCCTGAGGACAGGAGTTGAGAACCGCTGGGCTAAGGGATGGGGGAATCTGCATGACACAAGTAGCTGAGGACAATCCATGCAGACTGGAAATCCCTTTTGAAGATCAAAGTAGTTACCTGAGAGGCAGGAACTTCAAATGAGTGTGACTTTCTTTTCCAATAAGACTTTTTCTGGAGCTTGTCCATTAAACTGGCTGATGTTGTCCCACTGGTGGCTTTATCTTTCCTGAGAACTAAGCTTGGCAGGTTTTCGGTGCTCACTGCCTTCCTTACAGGTGTAATGTGACCACGGGAATGAGTACCAGGAAGTCCCAAAGCATTGCCCTCTAACACTGGAAGTGAAGAAACTGCACTTCTTTCTTTAATGATATATGGGGATTCAGTTTCGTTAACCCTTGAACGCCTTCTGGCAGCAACTAAAGAAATGCCCCTTGTCCCAGCCACTACCTCTTCCAAAACATCCGGGCTCAGCTGAAAGAATAATAGTGAGTGTCTTTGACTATCATCCAGAGGATGGGTGTGAAGTCTGGTTGGCGTTTCTTCTTTTGGAGGATCGATAATAATAATCTATAAAAAAAATTGAGTTATTGAATTAGGCAAGACAAATATGCACATCTCTCCAGGACTGTTTAAATAAAGAAATAAAAAGAGAATTATTGCCTCTGTGCCCTCTAGAACTAGGAAAAAACGAACTGACTTATCAGCTGATTTGCTAAAACAGCCCATATCTACCCTTTTTCTCCACCATGCTTGTCCTGGAAATATAGTCATACAAGAGAGACTGCACCTAAATCCAATATTGAGAAGAAAAATGTTAAGAAGCAATGTTTCTGGAATCTGAAAAAGACCACTGCACAAGTTCAAAAACATTGGTTGGACTCCACTGCCGCCATTTTTATACACAAGCGCTTTTTTACCTCTGAAATGTAAGTGTTTCTCTTTAAATAAAATCTATGTTTTTTTACGGAATTACACTATATGGCCCCCTCTTTATTCTATGTGGGTTATGTCCGAGGACGTTTAAACTTCTACATGGAGAAGATACCCCTGCGAAAGAACCCTTAGGATTCTATCTTCAGTTCGCCTTCGGGGCTCCCCCTCTATTGTCAGTGGGCAATTTAAGCCTGTTTGACTCATACAGCATATGCTTTGTGGGTCCCAACTTTCTGGTAAGCCTCCATTCACTCGGGTGGTGGTATCTGCACAATCTTATGTTCACATACATCGGATCCCCTTGAAGGCTTCCAAGACTGCATAATTGTTTTTGTGTTTCTACCATTGCTGCTAGGCAGTAAAAGTTTGTTTGACCCATATAGTACTGTACATGCTAATTTTGGGTCCAATATCTCTGGTACGCCTTCATCTATTTTTTGGGACACTATTGTCACTAATATAGTTGTTTATTCACGTGGTGACTATAACGGTTCACATAATGATGGATTTTGACTCATTCAAAATGGACATTTATTAGTATTTAATGATATTTGTTGATATCCTATATTTATCATTTTACCTTTTGTATTATCTTTAGCGCTACACTTGTTTATATATATATATGGTTTATAGCAAAATTTCTATTTGCGTTGTTAGCTGCTTGCATTATTGAGTAAGCGCATGGTTATTTGGTTTTTTAATACATATTATTTAATTCATAACTTCAGATAAATTCGTATTCGTTACTTTCACTAAGAGACAAATTTGAAAGGAAATTCCAATACCTATAATTTAATAGTTAGTAATAGTTATTATTAGTTATTATTTCGGATTTTCGAATTTTCAAAAAGATTTGTTAAACAGGTTTTCATTAATTCTAATACTTCCGAATTAACGAATTTGTCAAATTTAGTCAAAAAACTAATTTGGTGGGGCGTGGCTTGAACATAGCAGAGTTAAGACACTCACTAGAGCTCCCAACTCCCGACCCACCTAACTAGGCTGATATGCCCTTTCCCAGCCGTTTCCTCCACGGCCATGAGCTACCGTAAGAGAAGGAAAACCAGGGGATCAATAAAAGCTGTGCCAGCGGCCCAGATCAGTCGTTTCTTCCAGGATTCGTCTCACGCTGTTTTGGCGGCTCCTACAGAGGAGGCACGTGGCAGGGGTGGGCCCTCAACCTCCCCATCAATGGCGGCCTCGCAAATTTCAGTACCCCACTCCCTGGCGGGACTGCCGGCTCTCCTGGATCCCTCGCCCAGCACTCCACGCAGCCCCAGGCTCTCCACACAGCCTTCGCAGGATGATGCTGACATTAGATCCTTGCTAGCGGGCCCTTCCCACAAAAGCAGACATTGAAACTCTGGTGCTGAGGGTTGAGGAGCAACATCACTGAGACTTCTAGCAGCTACGCTTGGAGGTCCACGGCCTGGGCGACAGACTGACCAGGGGAGAATCGGCGGTGAGTGCCCTGCACCCAGATGAAGCGGGCTCACTCTCTCCACCAAGACCAGCTGGCAGAGGTGCAGATACACACAGAGGATCTGGAGAACCAGAGCTGCCGTAATAATCAGTGGCTCCGGGGGCTGCTGGCCCAGAGAACTTCTGGAAACCATCCGGGCGATCCTACACAAAATCTTGGACTCCGACCCGCCTGCCAGCATGGAGTTTGACAGGGTATACAGGGTGCTGGGTCCAAAGTCGGTTGACAGGGACCGGCCCCGGGATGTGATCTGCCGCCTGCATCGCTATAGCCAGAAGGAGCTGATCATGAGAGCTGCATGGCTCAAGGGCCCAATCGATTTCGATGGAGCGCCTATTGCTATCTTCCCGGATGTGTCTCGGGCAACCCTGCAAAGGAGAGCATTGTTGAAGCCTCTGCAGGAGACACTGCGTCAAGCTGAGCTGCCGTACTGCTGGGGGTTCCCTCTTCAGTTGATCGTCCGAAAGGGAGGCTCTTCATTTACCCTGAGACGCCATGCTGATCTCCCTGAGCTGTTTGTCTTTTTAGAGATGGAGGCAATCCCACTACAGGACTGGCTGCGTCCTCTACCCAGCAGAGATCCCTGCTCATTTCCTCGGGTCAGTCGATCGGGACTGCCACGCAGCTCTTCACGAGGCCGACTCGGGGATCCAACGCCGATTAGGGCGAACGATCCAGAACTGTGATCCCTCAGGGAACTACACGTGAGTGGCCTACTTACTGTTCTTGTTTTGGCTTGAGTCACTTTATTGGTTTGCCTTTCTGATGGAACCTGAGATCCTGCAGGACTCTCCACTACCCTCTCATTTTTGATCACTAATTGTCCCCTCTGGTGGTCCTCCCCGCTTGCCCCCCTGCCCGGATGTCATGGCGGCACTTCTGGGTCCTATCCCGCACCATGCCCTGGACTGTTCATAGTGGGTATGCTCCTGTGAGTGCTCAGAGCGATTAAACAACTTTTGAGTGCAGCTATCACTATGCCTACTTGGCCGTGCTCTGCTCGTTGGCATGTGTTTTGACAGGCCCTCTGTGATACAGATATTCTGGGACATTTCGCTCCAGGTGGGGGTTCATTGCTATATCTGTACAGGGTGGGTGGGGAGGGTTTGGGGATTTCTATGTGATTTTGTGGTATAGATTTTTGCTTATACTGCAGGGTATGTTCATTTTGTGAGCTAACGGGGTGCTTTGAGACTAGGTCTCCTCCACGCTTTTGGCGTATTAGTATTCTGTGATTTCTTCTCTCTTCTGTCCTTCTACCTTTCTACTTCTTCTCCTTTGTTATCTCCACCAGCCTCCACCAATTCCCACTATGACCATGGGTAAACCAGAGCCTCTTTGTCTCGTTTCTATGTGAAGGGGTTGAATACCCCAGAGAAACGCTCCATGGTGCTTTCCAACTTGAAACATTTGAAAGCTCATGTATGCTTCCTCCAGTAGACGCATTTCCGTGCCCATGAAGTACCGAGACTCCGCGATCGCTTTTTCCCAATGGACTACCACGGCTGCTCTTCTGACTCCAAGTCCAAGGGAGTAAGTATTTTGATTCGTAGCACATCTCCGTGGGTGGTGCGGGATCAGTGAAGTGATGTTGAGGGAGGTGCTCTGTTCGTGAAAGGGACCTTGGATAGCGCCTTGGTCACCCTAGTGAACCTCTACCTCCCCAACTCAAATCAGATTGATTTCTTGGAACCAATTCTTTCCAAGCTAAGTGACTTTGCGGAGGGCGCAGTGATCCTGAAGGGAGACCATGGATCCGACTTTGGACACATCCAAGTGCCCCAAGCACTCCTGTCCAGGGTTATGTCCACCTCGATTGGTTCCATCACCTTCTTGGACCATGCTCCGGGTTCGGTAGACATCGACTTGCTGCCTCCCATCCCCAAACAGTGGATGTGGAAGCTTAATGAGTCTTTGCTTAAGACCCCCCCAAGGTCATTGAAGAAGTCTCCAGGGAACTGAAATTTTTTTTCTCTTCCAACGTGGGCCCTGATAGTGCTCCCATGATGGTCTTGGAGGCACAGAAAAGCTACATCAGGGGAATCCTGATCAAGATTGGATCCCGGCTTAAGAAGGCTAGAACCCAGGAAACTGTCGATCTTCTGGAAAAGATCAGGTCTCTGGAGGCTGAACATAAACGCTCGCTAGCTGCTTAGGTTTTAGCAGACCTTACTAATCTGAGAAACCAACTGCGTTCCCTGGCTTTAGTCAGGGCCAAGGCCGTGATTGCTAAATGTAAACGAACGTTCTACGAATATAGTAACAAGTATGGGAAACTGTTAGCGAGGGCTTTGAGAGCACAACAGGCTCAAACATTTGTCCCCAAACTTCTTAATGAGAGTCACTCTAAGGTCCATGCTACGGAGGAGATTGCTGACCTATTTTGCAGGTATTGCATCTAACTTTATGCTCTCCAAAGCCATACAGGAGTACCTACAAAGGTCGGGAATGCCTCATATGTCCGACGAGGAACTGTCCGCCTTGGAAGCCCCTCTCTCTGCTGATGAAATGGCCCTGGCAATAGCCCGAATTCGGCCAGGGCCCCAGGCCTCGGGCCCAGATGGGTACTCCCTCTTGTACTATAAGACCTTTGGGGATCTTTTGACCCCACATTTTCTTAAGGCGTATAACACCGATGGGAAGGGGGTGACCCCCCCCCCCCCCGCAGACACACTGCAGGATTACATTGCGATGAAGTAAGTGCTTATTTAACTAAACTGTGTCACAACATTTATGAACATTTATTGAACCTTATTTCTCATTATTGTAATTATTTAATTTTTGATTGATGATGGATTGCTGGGTTATGCGCAAGATCACTGCAACTTTTATTGATTTTTATTGGTGTAGCTGTGAACACTATTAGGTTTTGCTGCATTTCCACTTTAGTATTTTTATTTTATCTTATTTTAGTTCACTAATAGTAGCGCAGAGGACCACTATAACTAATTTTTTACATTACGGTGATCCCTAAGGAGGGCAAGGACCCTCTCCACTGCCAAAACTATCGTCCGATACCCCTCCTGAATGTGGATCTTAAGATCTTCACCAAAACCCTCTCAATACGTTTAATGGAAACAATTCCTCAACTAATCCACTCCGACCAAGTGGTATTTGTACCCACGAGGGAGGCTTGGGACAACACTACAAAGGCGATTAACCTGATCCATGCCGCTCGGACACAGAAGATCCTGGTCCTGCTCCTCTCGGCCGACGCAGAGAATGCATTCCACAGGGCGAATTGGCCCTTCCTGCTGGAAACCCTTCGATGTGTGGGTCTGGGACAGTGGATGATGAACTGGGTACAAGCCATTTACTCTTGCCCGTCGGCTCAAGTGAAGGTGAATGGCCACCTTTCCTCATCCTTCGCGATAGCCAATGAGATGAGACAGGGGTGCCCCCCCGTCCCCCTTGATATTTATCTTGACCCTCTAACCCTTTCCTCGCTCAGTTAGGAATAATCCCAATATCACAGGCCTTAGCTTGGATGACACGCTGTCCCCAAAAATTACGGCGTTCGCTGATGACTTATTGTTCTTCATGACTAACCCCCCTGGTGTCCATCCCAAACCTGTTATTGGAATTGAAGATGTATGGGGCACATCAATTACCAGAAATCAGAGGCGTTAAACATCTCCATGTCGCCCTCCCTAGCTATGCTACTTCAGGCAGACTTCCATTTCAAATGGGCAGTGTTGGATATCAATACCAGGGCATTCTTTTGCCAAGTAGGGTCAAAGACATTTTCCCCCTCAACTTTCCGCCCCTGTTGACAGTCTTTAAAAAAGAACTTTAGTCCTGGCATCATGGGCTGTTTTCCTGGTTCGGGCACTGTAGTATAGTAAAAATGAACATTATGCCACGGTTGTTATATTATCTGCAGGCCCTCCCTGTCCAGATCCAGAATTCCTTCCTTAGGGCGTGTAAACCGTGCTCTTGTTATGTTCCTCTGGGCCTAAAAACCCCCACGGCTGGCTCAGTCTATTCTGCGACTGCCTAAAGTGTTGGGTGGCATTGCTCTGCCGGATGTAAACCTCTACCATATGGCATGCCATCTGACACGAGTTCTGGACTGATGTTGCCATGGCCCTCTGAAACATTGGGTAGAAGTGGAACACATCCTGGCAGGGGCCCGGCTGGGTTCAGTGCCTTGGTGTCAGACGTCATTGCCCTGCTGGTTACGGGATCACCCCACGGTTGGCGGATTTCTCAGAAAGCATTTCGCGATTTTTTCCATAGCGCCCTTCGTTGTTCACCCCTGTTGTCCGGAATGCAGTGACCCAAGAAGGGTCTTTCTTTCTGGCAAAAAATACAGCTAGCTCACTTCATTGGCTCTTTACCCCCCCCCCCCAAAGCCCTTCAGAAGGCAACTTACTACCTTCAAGCTATTGTGTCAGGAACAGTCCCCCATTGGCCATGCTGTCTCACAGACCTACCAATTGCTAATAGCTCCACCCCCCGGATTTTAGACCTTCCTTTTATATCTAAATAGGAGCAAGAATTGGGACTACAATTCACGGAAAAGCAAGTGTAGAGACTTTTACTCTGCTCTTGTAAAACTTTGATTTACGCTATTCATCAGGAGGTGGGATATAAAGTGCTGACACGGTGGTACTATAAACCAGAGAGGATCCACAAGATGTTCCCGAAAGAGCTCAGATTTGTGCTGGAGGTGTGGGGAGGAACCAGGGTCTCTTTTCCACATTTTCTGGTCATGTCGTCTTTTGCTTCACTTTGGACCGTGGTTCACCGCATTGTCCAGAAGTTCACGGACCGCGAGTTGCCATGTTCCCCCGCATTCTTCCACTTGCACCACCATGAGATCCCAAGCAAGATCTATAGGAGATCCATTCTACCTCTCCTACTCACATCAGCGAAGAGCTGCATCCCACTGTTCTGGAAGCCGACGCAGCCGTCGTTGGTGGCCCTTTGGTTGAAAAGAGGAGCCGAAATCAATGAAATAGAGGACTTGGTGGCCATGGAAAGAGGCCTTAGTGAGACGTTCCTCAAGAAATGGTTTTATTGGTATGAGTATGTTTATTCTGAGGAGCATGCGGAGCTGGTGACTTAACTCCTCTGGGAACGGAGATACCTGGGAAGGCTCCCCAGGCAGAGATGTAGGGATTGGTTGGTGCCTCCCCTCCCCCCTCTTTCATCTCTTTTCTGTACTTTTTCTTTACCCTCCTTTGTCGCTTTGACCCCTGGGTCATGCTTATTCTTTCTACACTGAATTAAATGGTGTATACCGTCAAAATACTATACAGGATGCAGAGACTTCCTAGACCCTGGAGTCCATTATCTGGACTTCAATTATATGTTTATCATCAATGACATTGTGGTATTTGTGCATGTGGCCGTGTTCGTGGATGTGCTCCACTGTATGTATACCATAGTTGAGGTTTCTGTGTTACCGTATTCTAAATTCCAAATAAAGAATTGGAAAAAAAAGAAAAACGAATTCGGAACAAAAGAATTGCACATGTCTAATTCAAAGTGCCAGTGATTTCAGGTGTTGCTAGGGATGAGGCAATACACATATATATAGCGATATCCTCTAAAAAAAAAAATGGCTAAGCATATCAACAATCTACAATAAAAATACCCCTTTTTTAAAAAGTACAGTGTCCTCTTTCACGTTAAGCATGGAGGGCATAAAAATAGACAAATCATTTTCAAACCCTAAAAAAAATAGTGATCTGGCCTGCAGAAATTCTAAACATTTAAAACTCAAAATTTAAACTTGATACTCACTTCTCTCAAAATTCTTTGAATGTATAAACCCTGGCAGATTATCTGTACCGTTGCCCTTACAGGACTTCAGATAGCAAGGAAAGGTTTTCATTGCAGTACATTAATCGACTCATATAAAATGTCATCTGAATCCTGTGACATTTCAGAACTGTACAATAGCAGAGCCTCTTAAGTTTCCACTCATTTTCTAGAGAACTATCCTATGTATTTTTAACTTTAAAAAAGACATTCACAATGCATTATTTTAAGCTGCATTGCTTATATATAGCATTCACAAAGAGAACAGCTTTCCAGCCTGCAGAGAAACAATAGATGAGTTGGTCTTAAAGTAGTATAATCATGGCACGAGGATGGGGAGCTATGGCACAAATATTGAAGTGGGACTGTGCCGATACTTTACTTCATTTTTTTCAAGGTCCTTTCACTCAAGGGTGCCAGTGTTGGTACACAACTCACCTCATTACTGTCAGCCTGTGTTGGTGCCCTGAGATGATGAAATGGTGTCAGAAGGCTTAAAGAAGAATTCTGTCTTGTTGGTATTAATCCTGGAGTGGATTTGCAAGTTCTGTAGCCACTGTAAAAATAAATGTACATAATATGTACACTGTAGATCTACTGTTACATAATCTACTGTATAATGCTAGAATATGTAAATGTGGTTGGGTGTTGCTTGTGATTTCACTTAGGGCTGCACGGACTGTTTTTTGGCCAGCGAGTACAAGTACCGATACCTTTTGTGGTGCGATTTGAACTCATACAAATACGAACTTATGCAATATAAATAGGAATGTGGTGCGATTCTTGTCTGCCTGGCTATGTCCTCCCCCAGTAGCTGTCCTCCCCCAGACAAGGGGGAGGACAGCTATGTCCTCCCCCTTGTCTGCCTGGCTATGTCCTCCCCCACGGTTTAACATGGCTGCTCAGTCCTGACACCGTGGTCAGTTTATGTGCAACCGTCATCTGCTCTCTCCTCTGTCCTCCTCTGTGCTCTCTCCTCTGTCCTCCTCTGTGCTCTCCTCCGTCCTCTCCCCCCTCCCTTCTTGCCTGTCTGTTCCTGTGTCAGTGCCCGCCCCCTGTTGCTGCTAAAATAACTTTTATTGTCCTCTATAATCCTCTCTATCTCCTAATGACAAGTTCTGTCTGTGTGATTCATAAAAAAATATTTCAGAGCGTTTTCTGGCGATCAGGTGAGCGGCCGGCTCTCTCTCTCTTCTCCTCCTCCTCCTCTCGTCCCAGCTGACATCAGCGTAGGAATCTCAGTCCTGCCCCCTGCAGCTGTCAGCTGGGCAGAGGAGAGAGCTGGCCAGACATGTGATCTTCGGGAAATGCTCTGAAATACAGTAAAGAATGCTTTTTTTTTTTAATAAATCACACAGACAGGAGCACCTGTCATTAGGACACAGAGAGGATTATAAAAAATAGTCAAAGTAGGTTAACAACCACTTTAAAGTCAATTCAGTAAAAAACACACCTATTCCTAATTTTTTCACCTGGTGTTTGCTGGTGGTATTTTAGAAATGTACAAAATAACAATTAGAGGAACTCTAATGATAACAATGTATCAGTGTGAAAATGTTCTCCCCTGAGGAATAAAAATAAATTGTAAAATTTCATCAGAGCGAGATCGTTTTGTGAATGAAAGCACCCTTGAATCTTTTCATAGTTTCACAATATTGCTGTAAGCCTTCAGTGTTAGCCTGCAAAAAAATTTAAAAATGGGGAAGAACAACGCCAAAAATAACACAAAATTTAAGTGCTAAATATCGCAAAACATAAATATTTAACGCATTCGGTAAATAACGCATGTTTTTTTTGTGAACTGACTATTTTTAAGATAAATACCACATGAGTTATTTTAAGTCAAAAAATTCATGCGGTATTTATCTCTTAATGAATTGACCCCTAAAACTTCTCCAGTTCCCTTGTCATTACCTTACCACACAAACACTATTATCATGACTGTCTTTATGGCAGCTGCAGGAAGAAGAAACATTGGTGGTTATTTACGAAAGGCAAATACACTTTGCACTACAAGTGCAAACTACAAGTGCAAAGTGCACTTGAAATTGCACTGAAAGTGCACTTGGAAGTGCAGTCCCTGTAAATCTGAGGGGTAGATCTGAAATGAGGGGAAGCTCTGCTGATTTTATCATCCAATCATGTGCAATCTAAAAATAGGATTTTTATAACAGCTTACCTGTAAAATCTTTTCTTGGAGTACATCATGGGACACAGAGGTATAGTTTTTAACTTAATGGGTATATAGGCACCTTCAGGTGATGGACACTGGTATACCCAATACAGGAAGTTCACTCCCCTATATAACCCCTCCTCCTACCAGGAGTACCTCAGTTTTTGTAGCAAAGCAATATATCTAAACCCCAAAAAGAGGGGCAGGACTTCTGTGTCCTATGATGTACTCCAAGAAAAGGATTTTACAGGTAAGCTGTTATAAAAATCCTATTTTCTTTATCGTACATCATGGGACACAGAGCCATAGTTATTAACTCAATGGGACGTCCCATAGAAATGCTATTTGAGGGGAGGGAGAGACAACCCACAGGGTACCCCCAGACTTGAGAACTTATACTGCTGCCTGCAGCACACTGCACCCAAAGGCGAGATCCTCATGCCTTCTTAAATCCACCTGATAAAATTTGGTGAATGTATGTACTAAAGACCAATTTGCGGCCTTACAGATCTGAGCCATGGAGGCCTGGTGACGCACTGCCAAAGAAGCACTAACCGACCTGGTAGAGTGCGCTTTGACTTGAAAAGGGGGAATCTTATTCCTTAAATCATAAGTCTAAATTATAACTTTCCGAATCCACTTAGCGACAGTGGATTTCGACCCTACCTGTCCTTTCTTAGGACCCTCTGGCAGAATAAATAAGACATCAGTCTTCCGAATCTGAGCAGTCGTCTTTAAATAGACAATGTAGTGACTTTTCTTCCCTGGAACATGGTTTGGGAAAAAACGATGGCAGGACAATATTTTGGTTCAGGTGAAAACCTAAGACCACTTTTGGCAAAAAATCTGGACGAGAGCATAACACCATTCTGTCCTCAAGAATAATCAAGTATGGCTCTTTATAAAAAAGAGCAGCCAATTCTGAAACCCTCCTTGCTGAGGATATAGCAACCAAGAACGCCAGCTTCCTTGTCAGAAGGACTAAGGGAATATGCTAAATCGGTTCAAATGGCTGTTTTTGTAACACTGACAAGACTAAGTTCAAGTCCCAAGGGTTCAAAGGTTATCTAACTGGCGGATTAATCCGTATCACCCCTTGCATATAACCCCGGACTAAAGAATGTGTAGCAATCATTTTTTGAAATAAGACCGATAAAGCTGAGACTTGGCCTTTAATAGCACTCAAGGCCAACTTCAACTCTACCCCTAATTGTAGAAAGGCAAGAATTCTGCCTATGATATACCTCCAAGGGTGCCAACCCTTGGATTCACACCAGGAAACATAAGCCCTCCAGACTCTATAATATATAGTTCTGGAAGCTGGCTTCCTTGCATTAATTAAAGTAGAGATAACTGACCTAGAAAGCCCACGTTTCTTCAGAATGTGGGTTTCAATAGCCAAGCCCTTAAATTTAGCTTTCGTAAGGTAGGATGGAATATCGGCCCCTATGAGAGTAGGTCTGGCCACAGTGGAAGGGACCATGGATCCTCCACTGCCATCTTTACGATTTCTGCATACCATGACCTTCTGGGCCATGCTGGTGCTACCAGAATTACCGTCTTTCTTTCCAGCTTGATCCTGCAAAGAAGTCATGGCAGCAACTGAATAGGGGGAAATGCATAGATCAGTGAGAACTGATCCCATGGGGTCACCAACGCATCTGTTCCACATGCGAATGGATCACTTGTCCTGGACACAAGGTTGACTAACTTCATGTTGAATCTTGATGCTAGAAGATCTACGTCCGGAGTCCCCCATCTTTGACAAACAGCACGAAAAACGTTTGGGTGAAGAGACCTTTCCCCTGGGAATAACTGCTGGCGACTCAAGTAATCCGCCTGCCAATTCTCTATTCCCGATATGAAGACTGCCGATAGGCACGGAATATTCCTTTCTGCCCAAGTTAGAATATGGTTCACCTCTGTCTGCGCTGCAAGACTCTTGCTGCCCCCCTTGGTGATTGATATAGGCCACCGATTTTGCGTTGTCGGATTGGATCCTGACAAGACAATCCCGTAACCTGGAAGTCCAGGCTTTCAGAGCCATACGCACTACCGAATCTCTAGGATATTGATGGGCAAGGCTCTTTTGATTCTTGACCACTGTCCCTGGACAGTTGTCTTCTCTAGTACTGCTCCCCAGCCTGAAAAGCTGGCGTCTGTCGTTACCACTTTCCAGGGAACTGGTCTGAAGGATTTTCCTTTCAGCAGATTCTGGGTTAGTAACCACCAATTGAGGCCTTGGGACACCCTTGGGGACAGCCGCATTGGCAAGTTTAAAGCTTGAATCGTTTTGTTCCAAGCGGATAGAATACTGTTTTGCAACAATCTCGAATGGAACTGGGCATAGGGAACTGCTTTGAATGAAGCCACCATCTTTTCTAACAACCTCATGCAAAGGCGAACGGAGGGATCTCCTTTCGACCTGACCATCCGCACCAACTCTCTTATGGAGTTGATTTTTGCCTAAGGCAAGAACACCTTTTTTCTGGGCTGTATCTATGATCAGACCCAAATACTCTAGCTTTTTTAGCGGTTTTAAGGAAGACTTCTCTAGGTTGAGAATCCAACCCAGACTTTTCAGGTAACTGGTTGTAATGCGTACACTTTGCTCCAAACGAGCCACCAATTGGTCTATTAGCAATAGATCATCTAGGTACACCAAAACTGTTATGCCCTGTGCCCTTAAGCTGGCTAGAGGTGGGGCCAGTACTTTTGTGAACACCCGGGGTGCTGTGGCTAGCCCGAAGGGCAAGGCTACAAACTGAAAGTGCTGCTGTTCTTATTCGAACCGCAGAAACCTTTGGTGAGCGGGAAATATAGGGACATGCAGATATGCATCCCTGATGTCGATAGATGCCGGAAGTTCTCCTCCTTGGAGGATAGAAACTACTGACCTGATCGACGGGTGGAATTTTTGGTACCTTTGGGGTGTCTTTTTTGGGAGCCATAGTGCTGAGCACAAAAAACAGAGACACTAAGTAAATGCACAACTCGCTGAGCAAAATAGTTTAGCAAAAGAAAATGCTAATAAAGTTCAGCTTTAGTTGGTATCAATGTTATTCCTGTACTGGAAATGCCTGCATTCCTTATGTGCCCCTAGCGCTCTTGTGTCCTGTGTGTCCACTGTAGCTGCGAGCTGCGGGATGTGAGCGTCTGTCTGCGCCATGTGCTCCTCGTGTACTTACATCCTGCACGCGGCGCCGCGCCTTAGCCATGCCCGTAAACCACGCTCCCTCCGTCAATCAACGTCCCCCTCTGTTTATAATAAGCCCTAGTCCACGCACGCACAGACGGCTGACACGCTCTTTGAGCAAGATGGGAGGCAAGGGAGGGCTGGGCGGCGGGAAGTTTAAAAAAAAAAACCTTCTGTGGGGAAATAGAAATAAACTCTAAATGAAAAAATCCACTGCCGCCGCCGCACTTCCTGAGGTGGGGAATACAAGCTTCAGTTGTACTTCCCTCCCCCAGGGGGGAAATGTTCAGGATGAGGACCCCCCCTGGCTTTTGAGACCACACACGTGCTGTTTAGCTGAGACTTCTGAGCTGACTGAGAAGCAACATACTAAGGTATGCATTTACTCCCTCTAGTGGAGACTTTAGGCATGACAACATTTTTACTTTATGTAAGAAAAAAGCATAGGTGGACTTTTTACAGTTCCTAGGCTTCTTCCTTTACCTTTTGCTCTCTGCAGGATACTGCTGTAACAGACAGATCCAAACTTCACCCATCACGGCGGACTGCATTAGCAAACCTTCAAGGACTAGGTGGACCTGTATAGCACCCCCCAGGAAAACTTTAGGTAATGTAGCATGACCAAAAAAGTCCTGGGTCCTGGGGTCCAGCCCTACAAAGAGAGGAGTTACAGACAAAACCTCGTTCTTCTTAAACGAGGCCTGGGTACCACCCACCTTGACCTTAGTGGCACTTTGGATGGATCCGGTCTATGGAGGCTGTTTAAATCCAGCATGGGATCCCTCCAGCTTGGAGCTCTTCAGAGCACATCTTCACTCGTGACCAACACCTTAGACAAAAAACTGAGGTACTCCTGGAAGGAGGCGGAGTTATATAGGGGAGTGAACTTCCTGTATTGGGTATACCAGTGTTCATCACCTGAAGGTGCCTATATACCCATTAATTTAATAACTATACCTCTGTATCCCATGATGTACGATAAAGAAATACTGTTTTTTATTTTCCTTGCATGTCCCCCTCAGACCTACAGCGACTGCACTTCCAAGTGCACTTTCAGTACAATTTCAAGTGCACTTTGCACTTGTAGTTTGCACCTGTAGTGCAAAGTGGAGTTGCCTTTCGTAAATAACCCCCAATGCAGCGCTAAGCCATGTACTGGGAAAGGCTGATAGGAAACACATTAAGGGGATTTACTAAAACTGCAGAGTGCAAAATCTGGTGCAGCTTCCAGATTTTATTGTCAAAGTTTAAATAAACAAGCTGAAGTTAGAAGCTGATTGGCTACTATGCACAGCTGCCCCAGTTTCTAAATGCACCAGTTTTAGTAGATCCTTCCCCGTTGTGTAGTACCCAATTAACTATTTAAAGAAAAAGTTTCTGTATTGCTTAACAGCAATAATTTCAACTTCTATTTTTGCAACTACAAAAAGCTGACTGGTGGTTCTGAGACAACCCTGACATTCTTTCCTCCAAAAACATTCTACATTCTATGAGCCACACAGCCTAAACACACCACAAATGGGCAGATATTGTCAAAGATGGAGAAACTTAGACAATGCTGAGAACAACTGAAATATGCAGCATGTCTGAAAAAAATGTATTATTTTACAACACAGCTCTGAGTTACATTTAAGAAAAGTAAGAAATGTTCACCATTGCACTACCTGTCTAAATTAGGACTAGAAGGGGTTAATCTTGTGTGGGTTACATTGTTCTTCCTATTGTCAGTGATTGCTCTATCAATCTGTTCAATGTCCAGATGCAGACGAACACCCCCAAATGTCTCAGGTTCCACTCCATTTTCTAAAATATCATGCTGCAAAAGATGAAACATTTCTGTCATTTTTCAGAATACAATAAGGCATGCTAATCTTGCAAATTCACTAAAGTCCTTCAGACATAAGCATTTGCAATTTAAATAAAAAAAAAAATTATATGTAAAATCCCCCCCCCCCAATCTTCTGATAAAAAAAAAATCCCCCCCCCCATTCCTTTATATCATAAGTGAATATCACACCTCAGATCGGAGCTTACCCTCCTATCAGTTGGCTGTGTTCTGTTATGTGGGATCCTAGTTGCAGAACCATACAGGTACTGGTTGCTTGTCTTTACTTTAATGGACTGTCCATTGAATAGTATAATCAACTAATTTACAGAACACCTGTATAATTAATAAAATAAATCAATGACTGCAAGGGGGTAAGAACTCATCTAGGATCTAGCATTTGTTGTTCACATGTGGTGAGAAAGTAAAGGGGTAAACTCCCTTATCTGTAATTATTCAAGCCACCCAGAAGAGGATCATGGACTTTCTGCAGGGGACAATATGGAATTGAAGGCAAGTACCATATAAAAAAGATAATTATTTTCTTATTAGACATTTTTGACTTTTTTATAACCTGCAGGGTTTTATGATTCATAAACTATTAAATCCAGATGTAGCCAAGCAATATTCTTAATGATGAGTACAGTTTGGAGTAGTTCTATAATCACACCCTATTCAGTAATATTTTCAGCATTTCTAAGCAATTCTCATCCTATTTTCACTGTAACAGCATTGTTTAAGAGGCCAGCTAAGTATATTAACATGTTACATATTGCTCTACAGGGAAAAATACTGAATAATTGTAATGGGCCTTGTAAGCAATATAAACATAATATATAACATTGAGAAATTGAACCACACTTAGCTTTATACACTGCTAGGTCTTAAAACATTTTAAAAATTTGCAAATTTTTTGCTGAAAATATACATTTGTGAACAATCAATAGGTTTGGTTTAGATTTGGGCTAGGGTTCTGATGATCAAAAGTATACCTGAAGCCCACATTTATTTTTTTGTTTCTGGATATACGACGTAGGAAAGGGGAAAATCCCTTTCAGAATTTTGCCATGTGTGTCCTATTGAGGAGATTTCCCTTCACTTCCTGTATCCTAATCTTATCCAAAAGTTTTGTCACTAAAGGTAGGAGCAATAAGGCTCGTACCTCAGAGAAAGCCGAGATTTTCCAAGTGGGATCTTCCCCTTGTCCTGGATTTTTTCTCAGGGAGAGAGATGCAACACATGGATCAGTTTTATATCAAGGAACTTTCTCTAAAAGTTGCCTTCCTGATGGCCATAACATCGGCCAAGAGGGTTTCCGAAAGGAGCCATTCCTAGCATTTTCCCATGATCAGGTAGTTTTATTTCCTATGCTGGGTTCAAACCCCAAAGTATTATCTGTCTTTCACGAGAATCAGGAGATTGCTCTTCCAACGTTCAGGTCAGCTGAGGACTCTAGTATTCACCCTCTAGATGTTGGAGAAACTCTGAAACAGTATTTAGAAGCCACAGCTCCTTTCCGCTAGTCTGTGCATCTGTTCGTTCTCTTCAATGGGAGAAACAAAGGCTTGCATGCCTCTTCCAGATCTACCGCAGCATGGATTGTTCAGGCCATTCGGTGGGCCTATAAGGCTAAGGGTTTTGCAACTCCGGTGGCGGTGACTGCTCATTCAACCAGGAGCGTTTATACATCATGGGCGGCTTCCCGGCAAGTCGCCCCAGAAGTGATTTGCAAAGCGGCCTCATGGTCTTCAATTAATACATTCATGGCCCACTACAGCGTAGAACTGGCCTCGTTGTCTTCTGTTAATTTTGATTTACATTTTCTGTCTGTTGACGGTGCCAATTAAACCTTTTTTTTCTTTAACCAGCAATTGCCCGCCCAGGTGTGTATGGTTATTTCCCATACATAGGCTGCCATGGAGTCTGTCAGGAAAACAGAAAATTTCTTATCAAATACTTACCATAATTTTCCTTTCCTGATGGACTTCATGGCAGCAGGAGTTCCCTCCCATTTGCTGGAGTAGGCTAAGTTACGGAACACGGCCTCTTGCCATGCCTCGGAGCAAAGATTTATGGGATAGGGGTCCTATGAGGTATGAGAGGCGGGATTAACCCATACATAGGCTGCCATGGAGTCCATCAGGAAAGGAAAATTACAGTAAGTATTTGATAAGAAATTTTCCGTTATCTGACCTTGCCCATATATCAACTGATTATAACAATAGAGGTATAATTGAATCCTGTTAACCCAAAAGTTAATAAAACCAGATGTTTTCACTGTAATTCTTTACAACTGCTAATGTTTTTTTAAGGGAAAATATACTGTCTTTAACCACTTCAGCCCCGGAAGGATTTACCCCCTTAATAACCAGGCCATTTTTTGTGATATGGCACTACGTTACTTTAACTGACAATTGCGTGGGCGTGTGATGCTGTACCCAAATAATCTATGTCCTTTTTCCCCACAAATAGAGCTTTCTTTTGGTGGTATTTGATCACCTCTGCGGTTTTCTTTATTTGCGCTATAAACAAGAAAAAGACCAACAATTTTGAATTAAAAAAAATTTTTTACATTCTGCTATAATACATATCCAAAAAAAAAATTAAAAAAAAACGAATTTCTTCATCAATTTAGGCCAATATGTATACTTCTATATATTTTTGGTAAAAAAAATCTCAATAAGCGTATATTGATTGGTTTGCGCAAAAGTTATAGCGTCTACAAACTACGGAATAGATTTTTGGACTTTTAACTTTTTTTTAATTTTTTTATAGTAATGGCGGCAATCAGCGATTTTTAGAGGGGCTGTGACATTGCGGCGGACAAATCTGACCCTAAGTGACAATTTTTGGGGTCCAGTGACACAGTGATCAGTGCTACAGTGATCAGTGCTAAAAAATACAGTGATCAGTGCTAAAAAAAATGCTGATTACTGTAAACAGTATCTCACAAACGTGAGTACACCCCTCAGATTTTTGTAAATATTTTATTATATCTTTTCGTGTGACAACACTGAAGAAATAACACTTTGTTACAATGTAAAGTAGTGAATGTACAGCTTGTATAACAGTGTAAATTTGCTGTCCCCTCAAAATAACTCAACACACAGCCATTAATGTCTAAACCGCTGGCAACAAGAGTGAGTACACCCCTAAGTGAAAACGTCCAAATTGGGCCCAATTAGCCATTTTCCCTCCTTCTTCAGGTTCCTGCAGCTCCGTCACGCATTTGACTCGCAATTTAACTCGGTTCAGCTCTGGATGGAGCATGACAATCTCGAAACTGCTAAATGATGCTAAACTCCCTAAGCCACTATCTCAAATATACCGGGTACTGCTGCCATCCATTCAGGTTGGATTGGATGGGTTTGCGGGACCTGTGGCAGGTGGAGGTGCAGGAGCTGGACAGCGAAGACTGGGAAGACTTGTGGGATTTCCCCGCTTCAACCACTAGTTGCAACTTAGGGACAAGTTAATGCAATTCAAAATCCTGCACAGAATATACTATATGCCCCAACGCCTTCATCGCAAATACCCAATCTCATCGGCTGCTTGCTGGAGATGCTATAGTATGCCTGCTGGCTTCCTACATATATTCTGGGATTGCCCGCAGGTTCAAAAATATTGGAGGGAGGTAACTCAATTTATCCATGGATTGACTACCATACCTATTCCTCTAACAATCGGTGTCTGTCTCCTCAGCCTTGTGGAACAGCTGGCGTTAGCTAAAGCAGCCCACACCCTAATAGGTATCCTATTATTTTACGCTAGGAAAGCCATAGTACTAAAATGGAAGTCAGCCAAGCCCCCTACCTTACCATCGTGGAAAGCATTAATTAATACAATGATACCCCTCTACAAAGCAACATATTTATCCCGAGGATGCCCCAAAAAATATGATAAAGTCTGGCACTTATAGACAGACTCAGAGCTCACAGCAGATGATCAGCCTGTTGGGGACTGCCCTGGTTAGATCTCCTAATAACTACCTGGCCCTGTTGCGTGTTGGGGACAGGAATAGATATCTCCTACCATTATCCTACCATGTGAAAATTGGGTACTAGATATGTGGTTATTTAGTTTTAACTATAGGTAGATATGTTTAGCTTTGAGATACACAGTGAGTTGTACGCTGTTATGCACATGGCTATGGGCACCAATTGGGCAGGGTATGCCCCTGTTTTGTACCTCCACAGTGAAAATTTTCAATAAAAATAATAAAAAAAAAAAAAAAAAAGATAAACAATAGTAAATAATACAATATTCTATAGGGTGTATTTACACTGGTATGCTGTCTTCGGCTGAGGACAATTGAAACTTGCTTAATCATGTATGTTTATACTGCACCATGTTACTTTAGGATCGGATGCATTTACATTGCTGATGATTCTCTCTTTCAGGTGTTGCTGTGTTGGTGCGTCTTCCTTGGCTAAGGAGAGACAGGGATCTTACCTGCCGTCAACACTAACCCATTTTTATATTATCATTGCACATATATTTTAGATGGATAGTGAGGAATTAAGGTTGTTGCTTAGGCCTGCCGTTAAAATTGTACATAGATATTTGAGATCCTTTTTTGTCGCATATGACTTATCATAGTTTTTATATGACTATTTAACACCTATGTTTATTCGTGTGGCATGCCACACATATGTTTATATTTCTATATTGTTATATTGTTAACCCTTTCCTGTTTCCCTACCTATTCCAGTTTTTGCCAGGACAGTTGCTCTCAGGCTTGAGAGCTTTAAAAGAAATTATTTTTCTGCAAACCCTGAGACGTAGTTTTGTGGGCAGGGGGAGGATGTAGCACCCTGGAGTTTAGGCAGGGGGGTTTCTCCTCACAAATTTACTTGCCAGGATTAGTTATCATGGTTGATTGCTAGAGATCTATTGATTTCTCCCTAACTTTGGCCTTGTTGCATTTTTCTCTTCTACAACTAGGTGGCTGGGTACTTGGTGGTACTAGATACAAGAAGGGCAACGCAAGGTCAGGTTATGGATATATGGGGTGTCTCAGCCAATTGGCAGGGGTTTTTCATGAATCTCTTGGCCTGCTGGGATAACCTATAATTTCGGATGGAGTCAGGACATCTGGGTTCTGTGCCACCTGGACAGCTGTCTAGGTGGACATGTGTTGTATTGCCCGGGTTGCTAGGCTGGAGATGGGGCCTATCCCGGGCACATCTGGCTGCTAGGCTGTCTGAGGGCCTATCCAGAAGCAGGAGAGCAGCGTAGGATTGGGACTTCGGCTTGCAGTCCAACCAAAAGTGACGGTTCTGTCAGACGGAGAACCTGTGGTGGTCAGAGGTAGAGGGAAAGCTGTCGCCAGTAAGGGACTATCTGCCTATCTACCAGGGACCACAGTGAGTAAGTGAAGCAAATACCGGAGCAGTATTCTCACCAACCAGGGACGGTGAAGACTCTAGAAACCTTGGTGGGAATCAAGCCAGGGACCCAGCCAGCAGAGGTGACGCTTGCAGAGTAGCCTTGTGTGTCAAGCCAGTGACCGAGCAGGCCAGCTGGGGTGAAGCTTGAGAGGTATCTAGAGCGTTATTCCCTGTCCAATCTGTATATTATATTATCCCTCTAGTGCCTGGTGTTACTAAACTGACATCATATTCGTGAGCCTAACCAAAGGGATTATGGGATTGGTAGTTCCACCAGATAGTTATTCCCCTGCATGGCGATACACTCGGATATATATCCCAGGGATCTTTGCTACTATCAGGGAGATTGCTTGGAAGGGCTATAAAAGAAACCAGAGACCCGCCCCAGCGACTCTTCTTCCCAGGCCTCGTGTGTGAGGATCTCTCCGTGCTGGGAGAGGGAGGTTGCGGCCTACCACACAGTGTACAACATTCCTGCCCGACCAAGAAGGGGGTCCAGCCCTGCCTGCTGTTCATCGGACATCTGACCAGCACCAACTCGACCATACATCAACCCACGCTTCGTGCTCAGCATTTGAGTGATCATCACAAGCGGGTCCGCAGCCAGGACGTCCATTCCGGAGTCGCTATCTGGAAGGCGTTTGGCCTGGTTGTTGGTGAGAGGGCAATTGCCCACCTTTGCAAGTCTTTACTTGGTTGTTTTACTGGGACACTGTGTACAGACAGCTTTACTTTGGGAACACTTCACTGCACTTCTATTCGAACACTGTACTGTACATAGGCATCTTTAGCTGCAGTGAGCACAAGATATACCACCACTCTGTTACTACACCTTATTGGATATAGTTAATGGGCTCCGACTGCCGGTGAAGACCATCAGATCTGCAACAGGGACATTCTGTCATTGCTGCTTGAAGGGCCCTCATACCATCCTTGTTTAACTACATCTCTCATTAGGATAAAAGCGTTGAACAGGCCGGCCTGGGTTTCTTGTGCTGTTATTTAAATCTCAGTGGAACCATTATCCCCTTTGTACAACAATATCTTATCTGAAGTACTCCAGTAAACGTTAATAGAATATAAACGTTTTGAGAGTTTACTTATTACTTAAAGGTGCTGAAATGATGTTTGAACCCAGAGTTTCAGGTGGGTTGGAAGGTTTACAGGGTCACAGTGATGCAGATGAGCAGGTAAATCCAAGCAGTCCCCAAGGGAGCGGTACTACAAAAAGTCTACTAAGGCTGGCCATATATTATACAATTTTTCTTTGGATTTACCAAAACCATATAATATGAGGTCAAACCTAAACACTTTGGGGGTTATTTACTAAAGGCAAATCCACTTTGCACTGCAAGTGCACTTGGAAGTGCAGACGCTGTAGATCTGAGGGGGACATGCAAGGAAAATAAAAAACAGCATTTTTGCTTGCACATTAGCAGAGCTTCCCCTCATTTCAGAGCTTCCCCTCATATCTACAGCGATCTACAGCAACTGCACTTCCAAGTGCACTTCCAAGTGCACTTTCAAGTGCACTTGTAGTGCGCTTGTAGTGCAGAGTGGATTTGCCTTTAGTAAATCAACCCCTGTGTATGCAATCAGGCAGGCCCTTGCACTACATAGTTGAAGGTAAATCTAAAGAAAAGGAAATTGAATAAGAAATGTGTATAATGTATGGCCAGCTTTAATCCTTTTAAGTAACAGTAGATGGGGAAGGGATGTTTTTGAGTTTAATTTTAAACTAGTACACTTTATATTCTTCTTCAATTGCACTTTACCTTAAATCTACTTAGAAGCAGAGACTTTTGTTCCTCCATCTGCTTTATTTTCACATGATCCATTTCATGCAGATGTAGAAGCTCTGGATCATGGACCTTCTCATCTGAAATAAACAAATTAACAAAGACAGATGAGACAAGAAACAAATGTAAACAGTGATAAACATATCTTAAGAGCTGATCCACATCCTGAATTAATCTTTCCATGTGTAGATATGAATTTTAAAGGAGGGAACTTCTTGAACTTCTATGAACACTACAGTTGTTTTTCAGAAATTCTAATAAATTAAACTGAGTTTCTTTTTCACTTGGTTCAGCTTGAACCATAGAGACAGGAAATCTGCCCAACAGGATCCCATACAGCAATAAACCTAACCAAGGTCCTAACTCTTCCCACTTCTTTCAAAGCTAAAAGAAAAGCTTCTGGTTAAGGTTACAATAGGGTAAAGCAAAGCATAACTATATAAATGTGATTTCCCAGAATACAAAAACTCAGTCTCCTCATTAAACAGGCCTTTGCCCTTGTACACCAGAATATTACACTGTGGACTATGAAAGACCCTCTGTAAACAACATATGGGCCCAATATGATTTATATTGCGCACAACCATTATAACTTGGCAGATTTATTGCAATACCAGATTTCACAAGAAGGTGGCAGTACAGGTGACATCTATAACTCTGTCTGACAACAGCAGTGACAGTTCCCACTGTGCTGCCACCAATTTTTGATAAAAAACACTCTCAGTCTCACCCTGCACAAAGATTTACTCTCCTTGGCAACCACAAAAGTTGACTGCATCAGCAATCTAGAGCTCTCCTCTACCATCAAATGAAGAACATCAGCCAAGAGTCTTTTTATTAGAGCCAACACTATGATCCATTTTATGACCATTAACTGAACTTTGCTGGAACTCAAAAACCTAGAACTTTGTTAAGTATTTTCATTCTTGATCTATTCATGTTTTTCTATTGCATTATTGTGTCTTTTCTTCTTTTCTGTAAATAATTTGTATACACTGTCTTACTATTTTTCTTATTAAATAATGTTTTAAAAAAATATCTCTAGTGCACTAAGGCAGAATTTAAAAATCCCTGTTTTTTTTGAAGAGTGATATTAAATCATAAATCTCTGAAATATTCCTGTCTGTTGTGACAGTATGTATTACAGACATTTATTCAAAGTCATAGTTGCTAAAGCAGATATTGTGAATGGTTGGTGTTTCCCATAAAACGCCTGGTGGCAGCTGTATGGTGTGTAACAGGTTAACTGCGTAGGAAACAAAACCCAGTGTTAGGCTTGGTGCACACCTATGCGGTTTTTTTTTTTGCTTTTTTGCAGAAATGCACCACAGTTCATTTAACGTGGTTTCCTACGAGACACATTCACATCTATGCTTTTTTCAGCCGCTGCATTCTTGGAATGGGTCAGGGACTTTTTTAAATGCAAACTGGTACTTTTTTGGTTCAATAGACTTCAATAGAGAAGCTGCAGAAAAGCATGTAGTGCGTTTTTGCCGTGATTTTACCACAATTTTGCCGCAAATTACATTTTTTAATCTGCCCAACAACAAATTAGCCAACAAAAAAAACATCAAAAATGCGAAATGCAAATCGTGGTAAAATCGCATGTACAAAAATGCAAAACGCACTGGAAAAAGCACTGCAGAAACGGATCAAAAGCAAACTGCATAGATGTGAACCAAGCCTTAATCATTCTGTCTGCTGGCACCTAGATTGTGGTCCTGCGAGCTAGAAACTTTTTGTGCAGGGTAAGGCTGAGAGGGTTTTGTCACATATTGGTGGCAGCACAGTGTGATCTGACACTGCTGTTACACTTCTGGTCCATGAAAATCAATGAGATGACTCATGTGATATGTAAGGGATCAAGATCTGTTTCAGGTAGTACACAAAGTAGTTCAAACTATTCAGCAGGAAATTTTTGTTTTTTGGGGAATCTCCCTTTTAAACACACATCTACAATAAAAGAGAAATAAATAGAATAGTGCACATCCACCTTCTTTAAAGAATTATGTCTCCTGCAAAATGACATGGCCACTTGGGAAAATCTGAAACCATTACCTATTAATGTTTGCTGCAGCTGGATGATTTTCTCACAGAGGGATCTGTAATGTTGGTAACCCAGAATTACGAAGTCTTTCTGGTAGAGCAGGCTGTCCTTACACATGGACCTAGTTAGTAGTTCACTGTTAGAGACCTGCAGCTCATGTATTTTGTGGAGCAACCTAAACAACTCTCCCTGATCACTGCTGAACTCGTCAGGAATCTGCTTCTCCAGCTGAGATGCCTTAAATTTGGAATTTGCCCATTGTTCATTCAGTGTTGCCTATGAGAGAGAAACATCATAAGAACTTCGGACAGTCCCAAATACATTCAACATACAGGTTACAGTATAATATGAGCTGCTCTGCTACTGTATATTATAGAAAGCAAGGTCTACTGACAAGAACAAGAACCACTTGTAATGTTAGTACAGTCCTAATACATGGACGATTAGATATACAGAGGACAAAGCTTAATTGTTCATATTTACATCTTCTGTTCTCTTCAAGTTTAAAAAAAAAATAAAAAAAGCTGTTAAGTCAAATAATATTTTGCAATGCACAAGCTATTGGGGTTGATTTACAAAATGAGTAGAGCATGTTCTCTTTACATAGTGAATTTTTACTTTGCAAGGCAAATTTCACTTAGCTTAGTGAATGTGGTAAAATTCACTTTGCAAAGAATACTCATTTACATGCAAGGAAAAAAATTACATTCTCTCTGCATATGTTTGGATGATTGAAGTCAGCAGAGCTTAGCCTTGATTCCTAAGCTATGTGATAATTTCCTGTTACAGTTCAATTTCACTTTGCTAAGTAAACAGCCTGAACTCCTTTAGTAAACCAAGGTCATTGCTTTATGAATTGGGCTCAATTAGTAGAAAGTGAATGTTCACTTGTAAAGTTGTGCTCACTTCAACCATCAAATCATGTGCAAGTAAAAATTATGTTTAGTAAATTAATCCCACTGGGTCAATTACTAGAATATTTTTGGGCTATAAAACTGTGGAAATGTCCTTCCTCCAGATTTAATACAAATTCACAAAGTATCAGTGTAGAATTTTTCTAGTTCTGGATAGAGTGGGGAAGGACTGGAACATTGTCAGGTTTTTATTGCTCTCAGGACTACTCAATATGTGAGGAGCATCAAGACATGGGGCACACACAGCAATAGCAACCTGACAATGTTCTAAGCCTTCCTCAACAAAACCTGATTATGCTTTTTCCCAACTAAAGCAATATGACCTGATTTCCTGTCCCATTTTCAGAGAATAAGAGCAGAAATCACCACAATAATAACACAAGCACCATTACCAATATGTCTAAACCACCCAAAAAAATTGGCTTGGTCTCTACTTTAGAGCTTTTTCAGATGTCAGTAAAGCTGGCAATAGATGGTTCAAATCTCAGCCAGTTCAGCAGAGATTCGAACCATGTTTGGGCAGGCTGAATGTATCCAAGATGATCGATCGCTCAAGTTGGGTACAACCAGCCTGTCAGATTTTACATGAGATTATTTCTAGCGGCTGTTATAAGGGGGGGGGGAGCTTTTCCCCCTGGGAGAGCACAATGGCTCCACAGAAGGGGTTCTCCCATCAGCGCTGACTGTGTTGATGGTGGAATTGAGCGATTTTCTTGGGTGCAGGGAAGAAAAGGGCTCTTTCTTTGGCAGGCTTAACTCAGAAAAGTGTGTACAAGGTGACAAGAAACTGGATGCTCTTTAATTTCTGCATACAGATGAATATACTAGATGACATGTCACTAACTTAGCATCCTTAGGCTCCTTTCACACAGGAGCCTCCGTCTTGCGGATTCCTCTTGCTCAGCAGGGGATTGCTCCGCTGATCCTCACTGAGCAGGCGGATGACAGGTCCTGTCCACTCCGCTGTGCAGAGCGGACACGGACACAGTCCCACTTTTCTCTATGGGGAAATCAGGTGGGAACGGACCGCCTGTCCGTTTTCATCCACTCCTATCCAATCCAATAAACCAGATGGATGGAAAATACGTCTGGATTTTGCCGGCAGGATCGGATCAAATGGTGGCGGGTGTCAGCAGCTCCATAGGGGAGACTAGAGGGTCCGATCATACTCATCAATATAACTCAACTAAATAAATACATTTCAAATACATAAATAGAACAAAGGGTTGCAGTACCAAAGTGAGAGCCTATTTGAATCTTCAAATATGTCATATGCACAAGACATCTATAAATATTAAGACAGATTCAGCGTGTACAGCTCTTGATCAAGCCAAAAACATCTCTCTATATACAGTACATGATATAATGTATGGCATTTTATTTTGTTATCTGTTAGATGATGGACCATTTTATTCTAGTTCATTTGAACTAGACCAAAGAACTAGTGTTTTTGGTAAAACTATATTTTTCTGAATACTTAGGTAGAGGGGCTTTACAAAGTCTTCATAATGTGCATCATAGGGCTTAGTCACTGCCAGGCCTGCAATGATGTCTTTAAACCCAATAGATGTAGGTGAAGTTTAGACTGGAGAATATTGCAGATAACGTGAGAGACAGAAAAAAACCAATAGCACATAAGAAGCATGGAAAAGCTTTCTTAGATTAGAAGTTTTTAGCCATTCTAAGTTTGCCATGTCGTATCTGTAGATCATTGCAATGCAAAAAAAATTGAGAAAAAAGTTTGTTAAAAAAATATGGAGATCCTTTTGAGGATCAAATCAAATGGTGCTGAAGAGTCAGTGGGGGTTATTTACTAAAGGCAAATCCGCTTTGCACTACAAGTGCACTTGAAAGTGCATTTGGAAGTGTAGTCGCTGTAGATCTGAGGGGAAGATCTGAAATGACGGGAAGCTCTACTGGTTTTATCATCCAATCATGTGTAAGCAAAAATGCTGCTTTTTTATTTTCCTTGCATGTCCCCTTCAGATCTACAGCAACTGCACTGTAGTGCAAAGTGGATTTTTCTTTAGTAAATAAACCCCAATGTGTTGACCTGTCAAGGACAGAAGTGAATGTTTAACTTGGCATACATTTATACAGCCTAGTGTAGTTAAAAACACATTTTGAACCCCGCATTTTATTTTTCCTGCAGATGGTGCCCATCGCCCTGCCTAGGACTTTCTTCTCGACCCTCAACAGCCTGTTTATACAGTATATATGGAGTGGGAAGTGCCCCAGACTAGCCCTTCGCACGATACAACGCCCTAAAGCAAGAGGGGGAATGGGGGTCCCAATGATACGCAAGTACTATGAAGCTATAGCCTTACAGCGTATTTTGGATTGGTATCACAATGTCTCCCTTAAACTGTGGGTCCCGCTCGATAAATTCCTAGCTGGCCGAAATCTATCACATGCACCATGGGTTCCCAGGGAGAACAGAGGTCTGTCAATGCTGGTCTCTCCTATGGCTTCACACACCTTAAACGTGTGGGATGCCTTGAATAGGAAAGGGAAGCTCGCTCCGGCGATTTCCCCTCTGGCACCCCTAGGTGGCTTCCCATGGTTCACTCCGGGGGAACACCCATCTTTTTTCCGTACGTGGACAGCTGATGGGGAGATCAGATGCGGCAGATTTGTTCAGGATCAAGGCCTAATACCATTGGCTAAGCTGAGGGAACTGTTCGGCCCATTCCCAATGGACGAATGGCGATATAGACAACTTAAACATTTTATTGATAGCTTACCACAGGGGGTTCGTTCCCCCACGGTGGCATCGCCTTTTGAACGATTATGTATGTCATCCTCTATCACCCCCCATGCGATCTCAGTGTTATATGAGTTACTGAAATCTTCACAGGAAGAGGGAAAACTGGGATTTATTAGGGAGTGGGAGAAAGATCTTAACCACATCTTTACAGAACCCCAATTAGAACATCTTTTCCGCCTTACCCATTCGAGCACTGTTGACACCAAAATGCAAGAGAACAGCTATAAGGTTTTGACCAGGTGGTACAGGGTCCCCGCTAAGCTCACTAAGATCTATCCGTCTCTTTCCGCCGCATGCTGGAGGGAATGCGGACTTCGGGGTTCATTCCTCCACATTTGGTGGGAATGCCCCAAACTACGACCATTCTGGCTGGACATACATACTCAAATTAAACTCATCTTGGATGTAGAACTCCCAGACTCACCACTGGAATCCTTACTGCACTTCCCTACCATTCCTCTCGGCCAGTATCGCAAGTCAATTTTACCACACTTACTTAACGCAGCACGAAGGCTGATCCCTATACATTGGAAAAAGCCTCAAATACCCACACGTGCCGAATGGATAGGGTTGGTTGATAATATTATGGCCGCAGAGGAATGGATGGCGAAGTGTAAGGACAAATACGAAAAGTTCTACTCAATATGGGCCACATGGATGCACTACACAGGTCAGGGGAAGGTGCCAGCCAGAGGATCTTCTCAGATACAGAACCCCAATTGATCCTCGCGTCTGAGGTTGTTTTTCGACAGATATTGAAGTAACTACCAACAGGGACTGATGCACAGACGTGCTCTAATAAGCCCAGAGCAGTTCAATATGGTTGAATATGATAAGAGGTGTAACATTTCCTTTTTCTTTTTCGTTCTCCCTTTGTTCCCCCCACCCTCCCTTTTTCCCCTTTTTTTTCTTTTTCCTGTTTTTTCTGATACTTTCATTATTATAAAAAGAATAATTACAGTATGTTATGGCTTACATCAAGGTTTATGACCTAGCGTTCGACCTGGTCTCAGGTACTATGGGTTCCAGTTAAACCCATACAGTTGACTGATGGTTATGGTCTTGTTCTGGGATCCTCCATCGGGGAGCAATAGGGGCGATTAATGGTTGTGTGAATTTATAAGTGTCGATTAGATGACTATAAATATCCCCCTACCATATTGCCCCTGATGTGTGCAAGATCCTGGGTAATACACATATTCATCTGATACATAACACCCCCTTATGTAATTCGTACATACTTCGTATGTATTAACTGTTATGCTATGTCTCTCTGTATGTTTTTCATGGAAATATCCTTAAAATAAAGATTATATAAAAAAAAAAAAAAACACATTTTGAGTATTAGTATCAGGGGAGCATATGTGTGCACAAAGAGCCCAATGTTAGCAATGAATACCAAGCCTAACATCCATTGTCAGATAATATAACAAATAAAAACTGAACTAACTATTCCATACTGATTGTATATTTGACATTAAAACAGGTTTGTTTAGCTTACGTAAACCTAAAGCTAGCCATACATGTGTTTTCTCTCATTCAGCCATTGGGCTTATTCAGTCGATTCCACCATTTGTGCTAAACAGAAGGGATGGTGGAATTTCCACTGCCGGTCATTATACAGTTATGCTCATAAGGTTAAAATACCCTGGCAGAATTTATGATTTCTTGGCCATTTTTCACAAATACTTTTCTTTCACTCATGGTTAGTGTTTGGCTGAAGCCATTTATTATCAATCATCTGTGTTTACTCTTTTTAAATCATAATGAAAACAGAAATTACCCAAATGACCCTGATCAAAAGTTTACATACCCCAGTTCTTAATACCGTATATTGCCCCCTTTAACATCAATGACAGCTTGAAGTGTTTTGTGGTATTTGTGGATGAGGCTCTTTATCTTCTCAGATGGTAAAGCTGCCCATTCCTCTTGGCAAAAAGAATCCAGTTCCTGTAAATTCTTGGGCTGTATTGCATTAACTGCACGTTTCGAGATCTCCCCAGAGTGGCTCAATGATATTGAGGTCAGGAGACTGAGATGGCCACTCCAGAACCTTCACTTTATTCTGCTGTAGCCAATGACAGGTCATCTTGCCATCAATTTTGACCAAATTTCTTGTGCCTTTGTAGCTCACACATCCCCAAAACATCAGCGATCCACCTTCCTGTTTCACAGTAGGAATGGTGTACCTTTCCTTATAGGCCTTGTTGACTCCTCTCCAAATGTAGCATTTATGGTTGTGACCAAAAAGCTCAATTTTGGTCTCATCACTCCAAATGACTTTGTGCCAGAAGGTTTGAGGCTTGTCTCTGTGCTGTTTGGTGTATTGTAAGTGGGATACTTTGTGGCATTTGTGTAGTAATGGCTTTCTTCTGGCGACTCGACTATGCAGCCCATCTTTCTTCAAGTGCCTCCTTATTGTGCATCTTGAAACAGCCACACCACATGTTTTCAGAGAGTCCTGTATTTCACCTGAAGTTATTTGTCCTTTTTTCTTTGCATCCCGAACAATTTTCCTGACAGTTGTGGCTGAAATTTTAGTTGGTCTACCTGACCGTGGTTTGGTTTCAACAGAACCTCTAATTTTCCACTTCTTGATTAGAGTTTGAACACTGCTGATTAGCATTCTCAATTCCTTGGATATCTTTTCATATCCCTTTCCTGTTTTATACAGTTCAACTACCTTTTCCCGCAGATCCTTTGATAATTCTTTTGCTTTCCCCATGACTCAGAATCCAGAAACGTCAGTGCAGCATTGGATGAAAGATGCAAGGGTCTGTCAGGAGTCCAGAAACTCATTGATCTTTTATACACACACATTACAAGCAAATAGATCACAGGTGAGGATGGTTACCTTTAATAGCCATTCAAACCCCTTTGTGTCAACTTGTGTGCATGTTATCAGGCCAAAATCACCAGGGTATGTAAACTTTTGATCAGGGTCATTTGGGTAGTTTCTGTTTTCATTATGATTTAAAAAGTGTAAACACAGTTGATTGATAATAAATGGCTTCAGCCAAACACTAACCATGAGTGAAAGAAAAGTTTTGTGTTATCATTCATATTCAAATGGAAAAATGGCCAAGAAATCAGAAATTCTGCCAGGGTATGTAAACTTATGAGTACAACTGTATTTGGCAGCTACAGAACCTCTGGTTGACTAAATACCCAAACAGTGAAGTAACTGATATAACTAACTGATGCAATGCCTGTTCGCCCAATAATTTTATAGTTGGTTCAGTCAATTTTTAAGGATAAGTTCACTTTTAGCATTTAGGGTGTAAAATGTAACACGTTACTAAACAGCACCTGTCGGCACCCAAACCCCTGTCTCCATGACTGAGGACAAGGGTTCTTCTCCCCGCACCCGCCCAGTGCCCACACAACTGTGTCATTCAATCATAGCAATCTGTGACTGAATTAATTACAAGTCCCGTCTTCCACCGCAGCAGACGGCTTGTAGTTTTCAATGAACTGCTAGGGCGTAATGAGCACTCTCAAAGTTCATTGATTCTTTCTGCTCTTTAGTAACTGTCTGCCCATATAGGAAGTTTGACATTGCTGATCACGGGTTCAATGCTCTCCTGAAAAGAAAATTAAAAATGCAAATTTTTTTACCTGCAAAAATATGTGTATTTATTTTATTTATTTTTTTAAAGATGAACTTATACTTTGAATTGACTTTTGTCAAGCAAAGTGTTGCTTACGGGGCCACCTTCAGCTCGAATTTCAGCCAAATCAGCATTAATAAGATGAAATTTGAGACACCTATGGCCAGCCTTATGACAATTTAACATTTCACTAGCTTATCAGTCTTTTTAAATACAATGTACATACGTTGTGCAGGGTGGTGTACTATAGAGTATAAGGCTGGCCATGATTCAAAAGTTGTCCCAATCTTGCTGAATCATCTGAAATTTGAGCCATGGGTGGCCCTGTAAGAACGACCTGGCTCAACAAAAGTCTATGCAAAAATTGACTGGGTGGAAAATTGGACAAACAGTGACTGCATCCTATCTGATGCAGTTACAGTACGGCTATTCAGGCAGCTGCAGATACGGTTCAATAGCGAGCAGTGGAGATTCCTCCATCCACGCCGTTTAGCATAAATGGAGGAATTGAATTGATTGATTGTCTCTCCTTTAGCCTGCCGGTTGAATGAGGGAAAATCAAGCCGTACATGGCTGGCTTTAGAATTAGCTAGTCAAAATAGGTAATTTGGAGGTTTTCTTGTTCTAACAGACCACAACAACTGAAGAAAGCTTTTACCATCTTTGCAGATGTTTTCTGTTGTTCAGCAAGAAGTATGTTAATTTCTTCTCTGGCCATCATAACTTCATGAGGTTCAGTAATATCTGAATCTCCATCTTCTTCCTCTTCTCCCACATCAATTGTATCCACAGCAGTCTTCCTTGACCTCTGCTGGGTATAGCACTGTCTGTCCTGCTCCCAGCTGCATCACAAAGAACAAAATAAACAGGTATAAGACTGCAGAGAAAAGTAGTCCAAAGGATCATTTTAAAAGCCCACCAGCCAGTGTAATGGGCCACTCACTGGAAAACTTCACTACACAGCTCTGGAGGCCATGTACTGTAGCATCATAATGTTCACAAAGACTAGCAGTCATCGGTCAGTGGGGCCGTGTGATTGCGCTGACCAATAAGAATCCCTTTTGAGTCTCCTGGCATACCAGAAGAAAGAGGATATTCTTTCTGTCAGCAGTGTTTAGTAAGATTTTCCATGGCAAAAAGAAAATACAAATAACATTGCGTGGTAGCAAAGAACAATGCCACTAATCCTCTACTATACAAAATACATCAACAGTAAAACAAAGTAGAGAACAGGAGGTTTTCCCTGTTAAGCTTCTTAACACAAAGAAAGGAGAATAAGATAACCTCTCAGCTACATGTGCAGCAATTAGTACAGTACTGCAATTATCTATAGCCAATTTTGCAATATAAAATGTACTAAAACTCCTCTAAATGAAGCCATTATATAACCAGAGTTAAATAAAAACATCTTACATTAAGAGGAGGTCCAGCCCCCCCACGAAAAATTAAACGTCAGCAGCCACAAATACTGTAGCTGATTACTTTTAATATATGGACACTTACCTGTCCAGGGAGCCTGCGATGTTGGCACCCCAGCCGGTCTTCGGATCGGCTGTCAAGTGCAGTCGCCGCCATTCTTGGTAAGGAACCCTGGCACTGAAGCCTTTTGGCTTCACAGCCGGTTCCCTACTGAGCATTTGTGCAAAGCGCGCTGCACTTTCTAATTGGTCTGGCGGCGGAGGAAGAAGGAGGGGACCGAACCTGTCAAAAACAAGTACCCGTTCCCCCTCCCCCCTGAAAGGTGTCGGAAAGGTGCTTTTGAGTGGAACTCCACTTTAACCTTTAAGAGAAGGCAGGTGTGCCAGAAATTAGATACAAGCCAAATGCACTATGCGCAACATAATATGTAACCTCCTAACAAAGGGAGGATAGCCACGCAATCCAAGTAAAACAAGCGGACGTCCCCCTGAAACTAATAGGGACGTTCTGTAGCAGAGAGAATAGACAGAAGGAAATTGGAAAAAGGGAGAAAAGTAAAACACATTACCTAGTACTCGCCAACCCCCCAATCTGAGGATTCATTTGAGGTGACCTTTGGGTCGGGGTACCTTAGTAGACATCTGGAAAATGCCTCTCATGCGGCCGGCTAACTGCATCTGGATTTGGGCTTTGGGCCACAGCGCCTTCTGGATACAAAAGGGCTGTTATGATCGTTTCCTGAAATTTTAGGAAGGATCCAGTTCTTCCTGTTATTTTGTAAGTAAGCATTGTATACTGTATAGCCAATTGAAATAAATATATAGAAACTTTTTTATACCAGTGTCTAGCTCTGCGGGCAGCTAAATACGGTTTCATCATTTGGTCGGTAAAGTCTACTCCTCCCATATAAAGATTATAGTCGTGGACATAGAGAGGTTTTTCAACGACACCAGAAGCCATGTAAACTTGTTGTGTTTAGGTGCATGGAAGACAGGATGAATACATCCCGTTTGTCCTTCCACATCAATGCGAGTAGTTCGTCGCTCCGCAAGCAACCTCTCCCTTTCTAAGTGTGTTTTTATCGAGCCGTTGGGGGATGCCATTGGGGGATGCCCCTGAGACTGGGTCACATGATGCTACAGCAGCCAACCAGTTAACGACCATCCTATTGTAGCTTTTCTGCTACAGGGTGGCCGCTCTGTGGAGAATCAAGTGTAGCACCGTCTACCTAGTGTAGTTAATAGAGTGAGATTTTTCTGTAGTGCAGGTAAGCTAGGCCTGTTTGTTTTTGATCTGTGGGGCTGGGAGTGGCTTAGAGTAGGCTGGTGACTCACAGATAGTTTCATCTTTCGGTTACCTCCCTTCTGCTTCTAGAGGCCTCTAGAAGGAAGGTGGGGAAGAGGGGGGGAGCTGTCTATGGTGTCCTAAGGAGCCCTGACCAATCCCCAACCTGGATTGGCAGGGGGCCGGCTTCCTTAAATACCTAGAGTCAGCCCAGCTGGGGAGGAGTTGTTAGAGTAGAAAAACTGGAGATGGAGTGTTGGGCTGTCGGGGCCTTTGAGGGAGCCCCCTACTCTGGGGGGGGGGTGAGGGGGGCCAAGGGGCTCAGAGCTGAACAGTAACCCCACACAACCCAAGGGGTGTCTTGAGCAGGAGAGGACAGCGAGGAATACTGCCGGGCAAGATTCCAGGAAGGGTCCATCAGGTGTAGGCACAGGTGGGAGAGCTGGGAGAGGCATGCCGGAGCGGACTGGGAGTGTGCAGTCTGAGATAGATGTAGAGCCAAGGGGAGAGACTGTGATGTTACTGGCAAGGAAGTTGGGCCGTTGCACCTGGGAGAGCTGGCAGGGTCTGCAAAGGGCTTACTGGGATCAGTAGTCCACCAAAGAGGGCAGCTAGCACCAGAACTTTATTTTGCTACACTATTGGGGCCCACGGTCCCTGCCTGTAATAAGGAACTTTGCTAAGGCCCGGCTGAAACCAGAGTTAGGCCCAACCATATGCTAGCTGCTCCTGAAGAATTGTGCTGGAGGGAGAAGGAGAGATAGTCTGCAGCAAGTGTTGGGCAGTAGAAGAGTATCTGAATTGTCCCAAACCATGCAAGAATATTTTTTCCTGGGCATCCCATGAATTTCCTAACCCCATCCAAGTTTAATCCCTCAATAAAAATACAAAAACAAAGCTGATGGACTTGTTCATTGTCTTGGAGTGTCTGGAAGTAAATGGGCTGGACTGGGTGACAGGTGGGCCACAATCACTCAGCAGCCCCTACGGGGGTACTGCTACACACGTGTATATATACATAATTCTGCCTCTGTACAAAGCAATATCGCAGTCCCGCTATAAGTTGCTGATCGCCACCATTACTAGTATAAAAAATAAATAAATAAAAATTCCAGTATATATACCGTAGTTTGTACACACTATAACTTTTTCACAAACCAATCAATATACTCTTTTTTTACCAAAAATATGTAGCAGAATACTATTTGGCCCAAGTTTATAAAGAAATTATTATTTTTTTCAATTTTTTAATTGGATATGTTTTATAGAAGAAAGTAAAAAATATTGTTTTGTTTTTTTCTAAATTGTCAGTCTTTTTTTTTTTGTTTGATCAAATACCACCAAAAGAAAGCTCTATTTTGGGGGGAAAAATTACATAAATTTATCGTACAGCATTGCATGACCACGCAATTGTCAGTTAAAGTAATGCAGCGCCATATAGCAAAAAAATGGCTTGGTCATGAAGGGGGTAATTCTTCCGGAGGTCAAGTGGTTAATGAACAAATGTCGAAAAAGTTGTACGCTTGTGTAAGAGTTGTCTACGTACAAATAGAACCCCTTTAGGAACAAGGGTGACACCAAGTCCCATACTATCTTGCCACTGCTCCCCATGTAGTCCAGCTGACGGTCTTTTACTGTACCTTGTGTAGCACTGGTAGATTTTCAATCTACTGCTTATAGGTAAATTTAGTGGGTTATCCGTTCATACATAGTCAGATTTGCCTCTGTTCCAACTTGACTGAGTTCTGTGTAGTTTCACACTGTGCCTGTGGGTGTCGTTGTCGCCATGGGTCGGTGTTGGAAAGGCAACACATTGAAGTGTATGAGTGCTCCTCTGTCCCGGAGATAACTCGGTGGAGGTGGTCCTCCGAGTTGCATTCTGGGAGAGGGTATTTATGGGACAGACGCCATGTTCTAGGGTTCATTTTCGTTCCGCCTGCTGGCCCTCCTGGCCGACAGGTATGTGTTAGGAGTACTACCGCGTGGTCCTCCGATCGGGAGGCCCACGTTGCTGCAGCGTGTGGGTGGGCCCAGAAGCCTGTCTGGGGCCTACTACAGCAGCAAGGGAATGGTCCTGGGCTGTCTGTCTTACAGGAAGAAGCTGGACAACTGAGAAGATCCCAGGGGAGGGAGGGATCATGCAGAGTGCTGGTCTGGAGAGGGGCCTGGTGACTCAGTTAGAGGACGTATCCTAAAGTTATCCTACCGTATAGTACTGCCGGGTTGGCTTAAAGGTTCTAGTGCTGTGTTTGCTATCCATCGTAAACCATTACATCCTGTGGCAGAGGATCGTACGGTTTTGTTCTATTCAAGTCTGTGGCAGAGACTTTTGTTTGTGCTGCGCACTGGCTGCTAGGTTAGTGAGAGAAACCTATCCAGGCGGGCAAAGATTCAACTTTAAGAGGAAAGTACATTCTCCTACAAGATTTCAATTCCTAATAATACACTAAGAAAAGGTATTTGAACTTCCCTGCAACACTTCTTCTACCTCTTTCCTGCTACTTCCTACAGTTACATTTATTAAAGCATTGGAAAAGATACTCAAGTGTCCGGTGCCTACATTGTCTGGTGTTAAACTCAAGGGGACCCTAGACCCGGTTCTGGTGAAATAGAGCTAACGAAGGTGACGGTAACAGCCCTCTTTAAACCAGCAGCTCCACCGAGAGTTATTGCTACACTTGTAAATTCTAAAACGATATGTATTTTTTACAGAGCTTATGCAGTTTGACCCTATATCTGGCACGCTTGCTGGGGGGAATATTGCTTAATTGCAAGCTTGCCAGTAAAATGTACAAGAGACTCGTCTATGCAGATGTGTGTTGGGGTGTATACACAACTGCAAATTTTTGGGAAAGCCAATTTACAAGGGGTCGAATTTTGTGGAGCTCATCATAGTCAGGGTCACCCCGAGGCTGACAGAGGGTATTGTCATTGAAATGCATTATATGCTTATATCTTTGCCTGGCCATTGCTGCAGGGAATTTGGGCATGTGATGAATCAGGTCTGTGTACCAATATGAAGCAATTCATTCTTTTTTGTAATGCCCATGTTAAGGGTTAGGCCCAAAAAATTTTACATTTGGGAATCGGGTCAAGTTTCTTTCCACTGAAATGGTCTGGCAAGGTATAAATTTGGGTTGGTGACAATGTATTGTAAGGAATAAACATTAGTTTGGTCCAATCAAATTGTACAGGTGTTTGGTGAAAAAATCTAAAAAAAAATCAAGAGGCGTTGTTAAGTTCGCTGTTTCCACCTGAACCCCAGGCTGGGCTGTGAATGGGGGGATAATGGGTGTCGCTGAATATGGGGGCAGCCAATTAGGGTTTGCAAGCACCTCTGGAAGGCTACTATGGGCTCTACGGGCCTGTGCTTGAATTCTTGGTGGCTGTGTTTGCATTCCGCTACTAGTGCTAGCCACCTCACCAGCTTGTATTGCACTTCTGATGCTCACCATTTCACCATGAGATACTGCAGTGCTGGTGTCTAAAAGGCTAGGATGTACTAGGCCACTCGTGCTTGCCAGATCACCAAAGTGTAGTGCAGCGCTAGTACTGGCATGCTGCTGCATATTGAGCATAATTATGCGTTTCTAGCAGCTCTTCCCCTTTGCTCTCATCTGACATGCTCAGAATCCTGTAGACCTCCTTACTAGAGTACATTGGGACATTTTGGGTGCTAAATTTACAGGTACCTAGTGCCATTATGGAAAAAGAGATCCTGGCTAGTAATTAGGGACTGCTTGCGCGTTAGAAATAAAATGAACCGCTAGTGTTAGGAGAGATCAAGCCTGATCTTGCTAACAGTGCGGGTTTTGTGTACAATGTTTCAGAGGTGGCAGTGATCAGAAAAATTACACTGACACTGTTTTTTTTTGGGGGGGGGGGGGGCTAAATGCAAGTGCAGGCTGTGATCGGAGCTGATCCTGTTAATGCTACATTTTTGGGGATGCTATACTAATGGGGACACAAGTATAGTTCTGATTGTGATTAAAGTACTGATCCGTACAGACACTATACTAGTAATGGCGGTGATCAGCGACTTAAAGTGTGTCTGCAATAGTGTGCAAACAGTCTAGCGCTAACTGACCCTGGCTGGGAGGGAAGCTACCCTGACACTATCTGATGTCGCTAGTGACACTAATACAGTGATCAGTGATAAATGCTGTACACCAACACTGTACTATTGGCACTGGCTGGGTGGCAGGAGTGACCAAAGGGTTAATTGGGGGCAACCAAGGGGTTAAGTGTGCCTAAAAAGTGTAAGTGTAAAAACTTGAAAAGGCATCTGGCATTGTGAAACACGTTGTCATGGTAACCAACACGCTTTCTGTCCATGCCTCTTAATTCCGATTGACATCGGCTTTCTCCCAGCTGTCCTGCAAACTGCTCTTTGATCACCAGTAGTCTGATTACAGCAGCAACACTGTTACACCTCTATGGCTAATATGAGAATTGGCTGGTATGATCATTCCTTCCACCTTTGCCGCCATAGATTATTTAGCCTGTGCCTGTGTACATGTTTGCCTTAAGGTGATGTTCATGTATATTGTACAAGCAGCGTTTCTCCAACTGTGGATCTTAACTGTGCTTTTTAATAAACTCTTCTTTATTGGTTCTTGTGCCTTTGGATATGTGCTCCTTGGATATATACCCCCAAGTTATGGTTGCCCTGGTGCATCAGGAGACTGGTGATATATGAGCACCACCCTGTGGTCAAAAATCGCGGGCGCTTTTTTAACGTTTGTAAATGTATATGTGCTGCTCCAACTCACTGTGACCCTGCTTTCTTCTCTTCCTGAACTGAAAATGATTCAGGAAGAGCACACCCTAGAACATCCTTTGTCTATGTTTTCAAACAAGACATAGGATCGTTCTGTGATTGGCTACAGCCAATCAGCAAGTCCCGGCCATAAATCATTGGGCGGGACCTGCTGACAAACTTGTGCTGTAGCCAATGACAACATGGGGTTGCAAACCCGGAAACAGGTGGTGACTTAACAGTACATTGGCCAGCCCGTCTTTCATCGCTCTGGTAAGGTTGTGAATGCTGCAAAGCTGGTGTTGATCTAACTCCTAAGTGTGATTTCTCTGTGTTATGAGTTAGTATCATGGCACTTTAAATATCAGAAACATTATTCAGACCCTTCCACCTACCCACCATTTGAGGGGTATCCATTTTGGAGAAAATTATACGCAAACTTTCAGCTTACCAGGAACCTGTTACAGGATGTTGCTAATGTTTTGTATGTCATCTAGTCACATTATACTGGTTATTAGTGAATTGTTACAGTACATCAGACTATTAAGTTACTTCGTTAACATATGGATATGACAGCTGTGCCTTATAAGCATAATAACATGAGCTATTTGTGTACAGACTACACCCAAGGCGGCAGTTGATTACTGCTTTAAGGTCATTAGCATCAAGCTCTCCATGGTATACACCTCGACAGGAAGTATCAATTGTCACAGCAATACCTCCTACGTGGTTTGGGAGCAGGTCACAAACTGTAAATTATCATGTCTTATATACTATCTATTGTGATTATAAGCATATACTATCTTCATGGCATAGGCAGAAAGAAAAAAAGACAAGTATACATACTATATCCTCTTACTGAAGTTTGCAAGGCACTGTTGTAATATGTAATATCCATTCAGTGTACTTACTCAGCTATTGTAGCAAGATGGTGGACAGTGTCAATGTGTTGTTCTAGATGGGAATTATCCAGCTGTAAAAGGCAGCATTTCACCTTCATATGTTCCTCAAGAACACACTGAAATTGTTCCACCAAACTGATTAGCTTTTGTTCTTTGTGTGAGTCTTCAGCCTGATCTCTATCCTCTGTGGAAGAAAGAAGGTAAATACAACTATGCATTAGTATGAGTTTCAAGTATGTTTTCAAGCTTTTGTGATTTGCCCACCACCATCATAACCTTTGTCTAATCAAGTAAGGAACAACCGGCTCTACTTTTACTCTCAACAGTCAACCATAATGACATCTTCCTTCCACGTCAAAATGTTCCAACAGTCTCCTCTATTTCCGGGTCACTCCTATTAACAGATCTCTACACCCAAATTCCTAGATACACCTACCTGCACCTATTACAATAGTGTTTTTCTCTCCCAGGATTTTCTGCTTATTATACATAAAGGAAAATGAAGGAGGAAATCCTTTACTTTCTTCAGCCAGCACCAGGAGAATTTATTCGCATAGGACTTTAACCCCAGAGTCGGCCACTGCTGTGATATTGTTTAGCTTAGGTCAGTTAGGCTCAGGAGGTCTGGGGGTAGCCTTAATTCTGATAAATGTAAATCTGTCCTTTGGGAATACTAAGAAGGTATGAAGTACTGACACCCAAAAGTGCCTGAACTCAAACGATGAGGACCGCACTCCTATTAATGTTCGATCTTGGTAATAAATGGGTGCTTGTAGTGACTGTAGCATATGCACCATGCAAAATCACAGTAAAACAATGAGACGTCACCAGCACTTTGTTGCAAAAACAATGTTGCCTTGAGAAAGGGATCCTGAGTGGCCCTGAAATGTCAGCTTATTTGAATAATGTGTCACTACACTAACAAATGAGTGTATATTTTTGCATAAATGCTAGGCCGGTTTGATTCAGCAAAGCTCTGACACTTCCTCGTTGTATAAATGCTTACCCACTTCTCTACATTCTTCTACACATTCATATTGGCTAATGGGGTAGCTCATCATAATGATGTGCCAATGGGAATGTGTGAGGTGGGACTTACTGGCAAGTTCCAACATGGAAGTGTCAAAGCTTTGCTTGATCAAAACAACCTGACATTTGGGTGAAGCAGGAAGATGCTGAATGCCTCTGCAGTTCCTTTTGACTGTCTGACCTTCATATCTGTCAGCAACTTTCAGTATTCTTAGAGTGACAATCTTTTTAACTGCCGCCTTCTACAACATTATACGATAACTTTCAAATTTGTTAACTGACTTCAACACTACTAAACATCATTGGGATGACCTTCAAATGCTCTTTTGACTGAAATGGCTCATATTCCCACATACACCCTCCAAAGTCTTGTAAAAAGGCTTCTCAGAAGAAATTAGACTATTAAAGCCAAAGAGGCAGACCAACTCTGTGGTAATGCCCAATGTTTCAGAATCTGATGTCCAACAAAATCATAATTAGTGGTCAGGTGTCTACAAAATTGTTACCATATAGTGTACATTTTGATCTCGTTTTTGATGCTAAGGATAAGAGGACATGGTGACAACGATTACAAGTATTGGAGATGGAGATTTTCAAATTATTACAAGTTATCACAATACCTTGTGCACTTCTGATTTTTACTTCTGTTTTCATCAGTCTTTTTATCTCCCGGCCATGTTCATTGATTCTTTGATGCAGTTTTTCTAGTTCATTGTGAAGATTGTAGAGAACCCTGCCATATTTGGTAGCACGTTGGGCAGCATTCTCATAATTCTGTCTCACCTAGAAAAAAAACATTAGATGAAGAGATGCAGAAAGAGCAATGAGACGTAGAAGAAGTAGAAGTAGTAGTAGATAAGAAGCTGAACTGATATCAAGTCCTTGTCAACCATACCAGTCCATCAAATCCTGCAATATTCTCTAATCTGCTCTGGTCAATGAGAGATGGGCTGTGATTGGTTGGTATTGTCAATGAACACCCTTCTTTTTTAAGTGGAAACTCTCCTAAAATGTTAAAAGACTTAAAAGAAATATGTCATCCCCATAAAATGTTGAGATAATGCATTATATTTATATTATAGTTTAAATTAAAAAAAACTGTACATATTATCATTAAAAGCCGTTCTTGGGTTCCAGCCATGTGACTGTGCCTTAGCACAGTCTCTCAAGGTACCTGCCTGAAAATAGGAAAGTTATGTCATCCAAGTCTACTGCTGGCAGTAATCATTTTCTTCCTTACCCCAGTGATCACTCACTCATTCTGATTTTTATAAATTTCTGGCATGACACATTATAATCCCCCATTCACATGAGCGTTTTTCTGCTAATTTCCCTACACCTGACTACACAGTATCCCATTCTTTCTAATTGTGCCTGTTCACACTTGCATGCTCAGTCAACCTTAGTCAAAAAAGTAATGAGCTTTTTTTAGCATATTCATGCAGTTTTGATCCCATTGAATTAAAAGGGAATGCCTGTAAACACGTGATACACACATTTTTGGCCTTTTTTTTTTTACGCCTCAGGTACTCCATGCCCAGCCCAGAAAACAAACTCCTGATACTTGAGACGTAAGCAAAAAAAACCTGAAAAACATCTGAGCAGGCTCACTCAGGTGGGTTCGGACTTTAATCCAAACATACCTGAGATTGTTTCTAATTAGGAGTTAGCTCTGGAAAAAATGCTGTCCTATGGCAATTATTTTTTTTATTCTTTTTGCAAAATCTTTATTTTCAGTTTCAATATCCACCAAAAACAGAAAGGTAAAAAGAGATAAGCATATATGACAAAAATAGTAAAGCATGGGAGCTCAACCCTGCAAGCACTCTTTGTAACAGATATACAAATTACAAATCCAGAACAAGTACAATAGACATAACCAAAGAAGTGCACAACAACATCAAACACCATAGGCAGAATACTATGCCTATTGGTAAACCTCACAAGGGTGCACAGGAGGGCTCAGACCCCTTCTGAGCCCCCAAAGAGGCCAAGTGCCTCAAATCTGCTGTATAGAAGCATGGTAACAGAAGGAAAATAAGTGTTAATCAAAAAAGACCAGGTAAATAAGTAGCTATGAAAAAAAACAAGGTCTTCGGGCCCAGCTCGAAAGCCGGGGAAGGAGTCAGAAGAACACAATAAGTTATCTGTTATGCCACATCAACTAGCCCCTCCCCACCAGATTACAAAGAATAAGGTGCATTTAACTTAACTTAGCATTGATGTATAATACCAGAAGTTAATTGCAGCAACTGTTTGTATAAGTCAGAGGTAAAAAAAATCAATCCACAAAGCCCAAGTGTTCTTTGGCAATGATTTTGAGGCTAATGAAGGCATTATCACAGGAAGTTTTACAATCTTTTGAAAAGTTAATAATCACTTTACATTAGCATACAAGCACACAATATTAGAAAATATGGTAAGTCTGATTCTAGGTCCACCTTAAATGTTTGTATCTAGTGAACAAAGTTAGGTTGACTTAAAGTCATGCAAATCAGTCTCTACAAATCACCAATAAATAAACATTTTACATCAGAACAAAATCCAAAATTTGAAAGACGTTAAAAACTGAGAACAGCATTAGTGAGGGTAGGTGCAGCAAAGAAATTAAACCTACTTGGCAACTGTAATAAGCAGGCGTCACGGTACTCTGATTTTGGCCCATGTAACCTAAAGTTGTAAATAATGAAGCCTTTGCTGACAATGGTGGCAAAATACAGACCTGTTATATATATTTTGAGATCTAATGCTGGATTTAGATCACATGACCCAGGATGGGCCAAACCGTTAGTTACGGCTGACAAATAAGTGTATTTAATTTTCTACATCTCTTTCCAACATCAAAAGACGTATCCCTGATGTTTAGGGATCTTGACATTGAGCTTATTTCAACTTTAAAAATGCAACTCCAGCCCAATCGCTACGTGCACAGTACAAAGATGTATGGGAATAGCTTTAGTTGCTAAAGGTTTTTTAAATATAGCCCATTCAATTATGCCTGAAAATAACTGTTTATGTCCTAAAAAATATCTTTATTATCTTTAGCTTTCATGGCATTCGCTCACCCTGGTCCTGATGTTTTTGGTTCTGCTTGCATAGATCAGAGTCGTGCGAGATTCATCATAGGCAGCTATGGAGGGACTCACATGTGCTATCATTACTGTTCTGCTGTTCCCACTCAGAGCATCCTATGATAGAAAATATATATATTTATATATGAAACCATTTTATTTATTTATTTTTGTTCTATTGTACCATCTGTTACTAAAATTTTAACAAAGATTATATAATAGGCTAATGGAAGAAGAAAATACGTATAGATCTTTTACTTTCAATTATTTTTCTTCATTTTAGGGCCTTGTGCACACTAGATATTTTTACAGCTGCTCCTAGGGGCATCTGGCATTTTTTTCCCTGCTTCTAAACTCCCCTGCATGTTTCCCCAATGTGTCAATGCACACATAGGCTTTTAGCAGCATTTAGTGGCAGGTGAGTTGAGAGGCAGTAAAAAAAACTCTCTGCCAGTGCGTCCAGAAGCAGCAGAGTTTGGGCAGAAAAAAAGCGCATATAAACGTGCGTGAACCTTAGGCACATTTAGGGCTTGAGCGTTAATTCATTTCAATGGCCATTTATTCTGGCGAATAAAATGAATTAATGCCCAAACGTTTGATGAGGGTAAACACATTACACACTTTTACAAGCATCAGGGGTTTCGTTTTTGCCAAAACACTGCTGCCCAGAGAAAGGCATCTAAGAGAGTTTAGAAAACATCCAGTGTGTATGAGGCCTAACAAAAACAGTAACAGCTGAAATGCCCATATAGGGGCCATAGAAATGTAAGCATATTTAGGTCCAGAGATGGGTAACAGAACACAAGTACAAGATTCAGTGTGAGGACATGGAAAGACATTCATTCATAGGCTGGTGTCCTATGATCATACATTGTAAGCATTAGAAGGGGTGCTTTAAGAGCTAAAATATTTGAGGGTAAAAGAAAGTGGGAGGATGTAGAGAGAAGGGCAGAGAGATGCGTAGCACTCATACTCTACAGACTTGGGTCAGGGGTAAATGGGTAACATTAACGGGCACTCAGAATAACCGGGTCCAAGGATGGCAAATGATAGGTGAATCAAGGTTCTCAAGCTTTAAGAAATTCGAGCTGTGAGTCTTTGACGATACTGGATATTTTCTCATTCACAATCATCAGGTCATTACTTTCCTGAAAGGGGAGTGAGGACTTCTTCCAAACCCTGGCAATAGTTTGCTTTGCTGCTAAAAACAAGTACTTTGCCAATTTTTGTTGGTATAAAAAAAGGCCCAGGATTAGCTGGTGAAAGAGAGCCAGCTGAACTATTATACAAAAGAGGGATTGACAAAGTCCAAAAATTGTGGACCAGGCCAGAAAGCTATAAGTTTAGGGCAGGACCATCATACATGGACCGCATCTTCCAAAAAGCATACATGAAATAACTGTCAACTGCTCTGTTGTTCTCTCTGATGGTCCCTACATCACCACAGTGCCCTGGGGCCAGTGGAAGAGCCACATTACTTGGTAGGAAACCAGGAACCTAACACTCCTAAAACTGTGTCGGGTAAATGGGCACCATAGCTCCTAAAGAGTATGAAAATCGGTACCGCAGGAAGCAAGATTGATACGTTTATTATCTTTTCTCTACAGGGAACATTCTTTTCTACTTCCTAATTTTGCTACAAAGTTGAAATTTTGTTTTTTTTTTGTTCCAGCTGCTGTAACATAACTTACATAACATGAATTTTGTCCCATGTCCTGCTGATTGTTCCTGTAGAAATCTTCTCTCAAGTGATAATCAGTTATCTTCACAGCGCTGAGCTTGCAGAGTTGTATGGGATAATAACTTCTGGTCTAACATTGCAGCACACTGAAAAGGTCCTGACGGGGGCACACAGCTTTTCCTTCACTCCTCCATTGAATGGAATGGAAATCCTTGCATTTTATTCACAGAATATAACATGTTCTTTGAAAGAGGAAGAGCACTATGACATTCATCTGCCCCTCCCTTATTCACAGAACATTTTAGGCCTTGTTTAAACAGAGCGTACTGTAGCGTACACCCGTGCAGGGCTGTGTTTACTTGCATGGGGATGCAGAGGTGTTCTGCGCATCCCTATGGAGGCAGTCCCATTGATGTCAATTGGGAGAGCCGGTGCATGTCCCTGAACTCTGCATTCAGGAACACGCACCCACACCGATGTCATATTGGGACACTGTATCCCAACTGACATCAATGGGACTGCCTCCACAGGGATGGACAGATCACTGCTGCATCCTCGTAAACACGGCCCTGCATGGGTGTACAGTATAGTATGCCCTGTGTGAAAAAAGCCTTACATCAGTGAAAACAGTGCAGGGATTTTTGTCAGTGGAGGAGGGGGGGAGAAAGGGGCATTTTTTAAATGTACTGCAATGTTAGACCCAAAGCTTCTAACCCATGGAGGGCCAGAAGTTCAGTGCTATGAAGAGGACCGGGCATCACTGGAGAGCAGAACCATCACACTGTAAGAACATGAGACATACCTAATTACAATTAAGTTATGTGAGGGCAGTTGTAGCAAAATACATTTATATATAATGAAACTTTAGCTTTAAATCATATTTGAAGCAAAAAAGAAAAATCCAATATATTGCACCTTCCCAGTCCTTAGATGTAAAAGCTGCATTTATTTTCTATTTTTCAGGCTTTTCCCTTCATTTTTATCTTGTAATCCTGGGAATAACACTCCCACAAGCTCACTCACTCCACTGTATCTATGGAGGAAGCCATGCTTGTCATGCAGAGGAGTTATATTGTATCCGGTGCACTCCTTACAGGCTTGCCCACAGTTCATGTAAGGTGCTGTAGTGTGCTGTGCCTGAGAATAGGATTCTACAAGGTACTGAAACATTGACCTGTGATGCCTGTTGCTTTATGTGAACTGGACTTCAGATATGTCTTTATCTCTTATGCCCCGTACACACGGTCGGACATTGATCAGACATTCTGACAACAAAATCCTAGGATTTTTTCTAACGGATGTTGGCTCAAACTTGTCTTGCATACACACGGTCACACAAAGTTGTCGGAAAATCCGATCATTCTGAATGCAGTGATGTAAAACACGTACGTCGGGACTATAAATGGGGCAGTGGCCAATAGCTTTGATCTCTTTATTATTCTGAGCATGCATGGCACTTTGTGCGTCGGATTTGTGTACACACGATCGGAAATTCCGACAACGGATTTTGTTGTCGGAAAATTTTACAGCAAGCTCTCAAACTTTGTGTGTCGGAAAATCCGATGGAAAATGTGTGATGGAGCCTACACACGGTCGGAATTTCTGACAACAAGGTCCTATCACACATTTTCCGTCGGAAAATCCGACCGTGTGTACGGGGCATTAATGACATTACTTGGAGGTGGGTGGATTAGTAGTTTAAACCAGAAAGAACTATGTCGTGTGTTTATTTCAGCTCGCAAGAAGTGACAGGGACAGGGATTTGTGGCGCGATCAGCAGGTATTTTCTGTACTTGCCGAAAATGTCCGTTGCCTGAAAAATGGAAAAGAATGCAGTCATCGCATCCAAGGACTAATAATTTGCAATATAGAGTTATACATTTTTGGTTCTTAGGTTTATATATCATTTAAATTCTCTTATATTGTAAAGATGCTTACTTTTAAAAGTCGTGTCAGTTTACTGTCTCTGTAATTAACATGAGCATGGCTGCCACGCTCACTTAATGCAGTGATGCAGTTTCCAAGAGCTAAAAGAGAGCGATTTATGTGAGCGCCTTCTTTCATCCGTTTTCCTCGATTTTGAGTCTACAAAACAGAAAGCAGATTCATTAATGCTCTCATGTGACCAACACAGAATGTTCCGTTTTTAGAAAGAGATTCACACATTGCTAAGGAAAGACTTTCACAACAATATTTTAGGCCAAGTGTGATGTGACTCTAAGGAGACAATTACATTCCTTGGGGATGATTCATTAAAACTGAGGAAAAACAAAATAGGTCTGTACCTCACAAAAACAAATCAGATTTCTTCTGGTAACTGCTTATTGCAATTAAAAAGATGAAGACAAGCACATCTCTTTGGTCCTCTGTACTGTTACTGTCCTTAATGGAATTTGTTTGCTTTATCCAGATGCCTGTATCTACCATTCTCTTTTAGGTTGCCCATAAACTATACAATCAGTTTGTACAAATTCCTTTAGATCTACCATCAACCACGCTGTGCCTGCCTGATTTGATACAAATTGAACGGATTGTTTATGTCTGTCCTCCTATTACATACAGTAGTTTTGGTAAATGTAAAGGAGGTTGTAAATCAGATTTTTTAATGCAGTGGTCTCCAAATTACAGCCTGGGGGCCAGATGTGGACCTTTCCTTGCTTTTATTCAGCCCTTAGAGAAATATTTAATCCTCTGACACCAATGAAGGGGCACAATTCCTCCCAATGACACCAATAATGGGGCACAATTCCTCCCAATGACACCAACAATGGGGCGCAGTTCCTCCCAATGACACCAACAATGGTACGCAGTTCCTCCCAATGACACAGATGGGGAGCAGTTCCTTCCAATGACACAGATGGGGCGCAGTTTCTTCCAATGACACAGATGGGGCGCAGTTTCTTCCAATGACACAGATGGGGCGCAGTTCCTTCCAATGACACAGATGGGGCGCAGTTTCTTCCAATGACACAGATGGGGCGCAGTTTCTTCCAATGACACAGATGGGGCGCAGTTTCTTCCAATGACACAGATGGGGCGCAGTTTCTTCCAATGACACAGATGGGGCGCAGTTTCTTCCAAAAACACAGATAGGGCACAGTTCCTCCCAATGACACAGATGGGGCACAGTTCCTCCCAATGACACAGATGGGGCACAGTTCCTCCCAATGACACATATGGGGTACAGTTCCTCCCAATAACACAGATAGGGCATAGTTCTTTCCAATGACACAGATGAAGCACAGTTCCTTCCAATGACAAAGATGGGGCACAGTTCCTCCCAATGACACCAAAAGATGGGGCATTGTTTACTCTCACAGATGCCCGACATTTTTTACTTCCAATCACCACAGTCTGGGCCCCCTAAACTCTGAAAGACGGTAAACTGGCTCTTTGTCTAGAAAGTTTGGAGACCCCTGGTTTAGTGTATGGCCAGATTTCCTAAATGTATATAAAATAACTGGATACTAACATTTATAGATGTAGCAATATGGACTATAATTGCCACGAACAGCTATTCCCTGCCCTATCTTATACCATGTTATCCCTCTAGTGCCCAGCATTATCAGACTGACATCATATTTGTGAGCCCAACCAAAGGTATTGGTAGTTCCAACAGACGGCTGTTCCCCTGCATGACTATGCATCCCGACTACATATCCCAGGGATCTTTGCTACCACCAGGGAGATTGCTGGGAAGAACTATAAAAGAAACCAGAGAGCTTCCTCCGGGGCCTTGTGTGTGAAGGACCTCTCCAAGCATGGAGAGTGAGGTTAAGGCCTACCATGCAGGCCACAGCATTCCTACCTGACCAAGAAGGGATCCAGCGCTGTCTGCTGTTTATCGGACTTCTGAACAGCACCATCTCTCCAGTGCAACTAACCACGCTTCGTGCTCTGTAACGGGGGATCATCACAAGCGGATCTGCAGCTAGAACGTCCATTTGGGAGTCGCTAGCTGGAAGGTGTTGAATCGGCCTGGTCGTTGGTGAGAGGGCCATTGCCCATCTTTGCAAACCTTTCCTTTGTTTCATTAGGACACTGTGCACAGACAGCTTTACCTTGGGAACACTTCACTGCACCTTCATTCGAATACTGTACATAATTCTCTTTAGTTCAGTCATCACAAGATATACTACCACTCTGTTACTATACCCTATTGGATACAGACTGACAGCCCGCAACAACGATCGCCGCGATGCGCGCCCCCAGGGGCGCGCAGTAGCTCAATATCCTGCGGACGTCATATGACACCCAGTCAGGATATTGAAACCACTTTGCCGCCATCATTCTGCTGTATGGCGGGCGGCAAGTGGTTAAGTGGTTATTCGACTTTGTACAACCACACCTTAACTGAAGTATTCCAGTAAACTTTTATAGAATATAAACGCATTGAGTGTTGTCTTATTACTTAAAGGTATTGCAATAATGTCTGAACCCAGAGCGTCAGGTGGGTTGGAAGGTTCACAGGGTCATAGCGATGCAGGTGAGCAGGTAAATCCAAGCAGTCCCATAGGGGGCCGTGCTACATAGGTAAAGTTGATCCAGGGAATATCCAGTTGCCTCTTGGGGCATCAGGTAGTAATTATATCCCCTGTAGGATCATGCTTTGCTGGGGTTTTTTGCCTTCCTCTGGATCAACTGTGGGTAAAGGATTGTGTATATGGGATTGTATGATCAGCCCCCCCCCCCCTTTTATTGGTTGAACTGGATTGACTTGTGTCCTTTTTCAATCAGACTAACTATGTAACTATATGTAAGATTTAAAGTGATATTAAACCTTGGTTATTTTAAGCACTTTCAGAAGCTGATTTATTCACTTACTGATTATGTACATACTTTATCTCTTAATCTTTGCCTATGTTCCTGTTTAAGTCAATGCCATGATCACTGCCTTAGTTTTCCTGTTTCAGGGTGGCTCTTTTCTCTTGCAGCATCCTATGAAGCCACTCTTTCCATGCAAGGACTAGAGTAGTGTCTCCCTACGCTGTGTTCATCAATAGATACACACAACCTAGGTAGCCTAGGTTAGCAAGGCACTTCCCTACTCCTCACTTCTCTAAGCTAAACACACTAATTCAAGACTGCACTGTCTACTGTTAAATCTTTCCTGTGAAGACTGGAAGTTCGGGGGAAGCAGCACTGAGAAAGCAGGAGCCAGCAGCATTAAAAGTTGTAAATTGCAAACGCAGTAGTTTACTACAGAATGTTTATTTTATTGTGCTCAATGTGTTAAGCTAAAATAGCTCAGGGTTTAAATGATACTTTAACCTGGCCATATAATGTCTGCGGGCTGAACAAAAGAAATGTACCAGATTCCTCCATCCACTCTAAACAGCTCGAAATAACAAACTTCCCTGCTGGCCTTTGAGGTCGCCAGCAGCTGTCAGAATACCCAAACAGCGGCTGCAATTGATTGGATGCAGCTGCTGTTTGGCTAAAACTTTGTTTGAAAGGTTTCTTCAACAAAAGTCAATCGAATTGTCAACTTATGAGAAACAACACGAGGTAGGTAGGGCCACCCATTGAATGAATTTCGATCAGTTGATTAGAAACCACCCCTACTCTGCCACTTCCTTCCAATTTCAGCAGCTGGTGTGAGCAAGGTTATGGGTATTTAATTAGAATTAATTATTTAGAAAAACTGCACCCCAATATACTGATTGGAAAATTGAGGAGCACGTGATCATCCCTCTGCTCACTCTGCTTTCTTTACCTGTCAGCCTATTCCCTGTCAGCATACAATCACTGCAGAAGAGTTTAAAAGGGGCTGCTACAGTAGTTCCTCCTTCTCCTGGTCAGAGTGCTGCTGTATAGGAGTTACAGGAGATTAATATCAAGAGAAATTGTGAACTTACACTAGCTACATTGAAAAATATGTTAAGGCTATGTTTCCACTAGTGCGTCCCCAAAGTCGCGCGATTTTGCCGCGATTTTTTACCGCGATTTTACCGCGATTTTACCGCGACTTTTTACCGCGATTTGAAGCAATGCCTGTATCTATGGACCTCAAGTCACATCAAAGTGGGACCAAAGTAGTGCAGGGACTACTTTGAAGTCGCTGCGACTTGAAGTCGCACAGATATGAACGGTACTCATTGGAAATCATGGAATACAATTTGTCATGCGACTTTTCAGTCCCAAGTCGCATGAAAAGTCGCACTAGTGGAAACAGAGCCTAAAAGATGTATAACCAGTGCATAACTGAATTGTCCTTTTATGTAAGCCTATATGTGCACCTTTGTCTATTTAGGTCCCTCTCACACTTGTGCAACCTGAAAATCAAGTGATTTTGCCACTTTTTTGCTGCGACTTGAAGCAATGCCTGTATAATCTTGAGGTCTATGGACCTCAAGTCGCATCAAAGTCAGACCAAAGTAGTGCGGGAACTACTTTGAAGTCGCACAGATATGAACAGTACTCATTGAAAATCATGGGGTACGACTTGTCATGCGACTTTGCAGTCCCACGTCGCAGGACAAGTCGCACAAGTGTGAAAAGGGGCAGTAAAGAGATTTACAATATTAGCAGTACCTGTGATGCCCTCTCTGATCCTGCCAGGTCTATCAGCAATAGCTTGCCTAGCCGTGCTTCATCTGGAGTACCTAACTTGCTGTTCTTTTTTACAACAACTTGGAGTATTGCATGAGACCTGGAAGATGTTTTGTTGGCTGCAGTTGGTTCCTGAGTGCGGTGTTTATTTCCTCTCTGCACCAAAGACATGGCCTGTAACAAAAAAAATAATTAAACATTCAATTTATTATAAATTTTAATTTATCTTGGAGCTCAGAGGTGGAACTACCACTACAGAAACTATTACACCTGGGAGCAGGCGAATGCTTGGAGGGTGGGGATGAGCAGCAATACCCCACAACTTTCCTGATCTGACAAGCCATCCATACATAAATAAAATGGCCCAGGTTCTGGTCAGTGTTCAGACTACATGCAGCTGCTTCAAGTAACCAATGACACAAATTATCTTGCTTTAGCTGAATCTGTAAGAGGCATTCTTCCTCCCACTAACCACCATTGTGAGGGTGCATTTTTCCTGCCGATGACCACCAATCTAAGGGGGCATTCTTTCTGTCAATGACTACCAATGTAAGGGGTCATTCTTTTCGCCAATGACCACCAATGCAAGGGGGCATTCTACCGGTCACTAACCTGTAATGGGGGGGGGGGATTCTTCCTGCCACTAACCTCCAATGTGAGGGGGCATTTTTCCTGCCAATGACTACCAATGTGAGGGGGCATTCTTCCTGATGATAACCACCACTGTATGGGGGCATTCTTTCTGTCAATGACCACCAAAGTAAGAAGACATTCTTCCTGTCAATGACCACCAATGTAAGGGGGCATTCTTCCAGTCACTAACCTGTAATAGGAGGGGAAATTCTTCCTGCCACTAACCTCCAATGTGAGGGGGCATTTTTCCTGCCACTGAACGCCAATGTGAAGGAGCATTCTTCCTTCCACTAGCCACAAATGTAGGGGAGCATTCATCCTGTCACTGACCACCAATGTGAAGGGGCATTCTTCCTGTCAATGACCACAAATGTAGGGGAGCATTCATCCTGTCACTGACCACCAATGTGAAGGGGCATTCTTCCTGTCAATGACCACAAATGTAGGGGAGCATTCATCCTGTCACTGACCACCAATGTGAGGGGGCATTCTTCCTGTCAATGACCACCAATGTAAGGGGGCATTCTTCCTGTCAATGACCACCAATGTAAGGGGGCATTCTTCTGGTAACTAACCTGTAATTGGAGGGGAAATTCTTCCTGCCACTAACCTCCAATGTGAGGGGGCATTTTTCCTGCCACTGAACGCCAATGTGAAGGATCATTCTTCCTTCCACTAGGCGCAAATGTAGGGGAGCATTCACCCATTCACTGACCACCAATGTGAGGGGGTATTCTTCCTGCCAATGACCGCCAATATATGGGCACATTGTTCCTCCCACTAGCCACCAGTGAGAGGAGGCATTCTCTCTGTCACTAACTTGTAACAGGAGGGGCATTCTTCCTGCAACTAACTACCAAAGTAAAGGGCCACTTTCCTGCCACTGAACACCAATTTATGGGGCCATTCTTCCTCCCAGTAGCTACCAATATAAAGGGGCATGCTTCCTGTCATTAACCTCTGACAGGAGAGAGCATTCTCTTTGCCATTGTCTGCTAATGTAAGAGGTCAGCTTTCCTGCCACTAACCAATGTAAGGGGTCAGTCTTCATGTCACTAACCTCTAAAGTAAGGGGGCATTCTCCTGCCACTGACCATTAATGGGAGAGAGGGCATTCTTCTTGCCACTAAAAAATAATGTAAAGGGATACGTTTCCACTGACCACCAATGTAAAGGGACACAATACTTACTACCGAAAAAAAGGGGAACTCTTCACTGACAATGCTAGGGGCACATCATTGCCCATCAATATAAGGGGGCACCACTCTGACCACCAATATAAGGGGCATTTATAATAACCACCAAGGTAAAGAGTGATTCTTCAAATATCAATAAGACAAAGGCATTTACCGTTTATCACTTATATGACAGACATTTAAAATTAAGCCCTTGTTCTTTAACCTTGGAGCCAATGTGAAAGGGATGACAATAAGAGTGGTGCCTAGGCTACCAGAGAGCACCAGGAAATAGGAGGTATAAATAGCTGACAATATAGGCTGGTGGTTATTACTTGGAGTGCAAAGATTTCAATGGAATGTGGTGGGGTCCATCAAAATTTTACTTTTATTTGCAGTTGCTCCCTTGAGCCATATACACAGTCATTTTCCCAAACAGCAACATGGGCTGATGTTTAGTTGGCTGTAATACACATGATCTGACCATAATTACCTCCTCAGCACTAGAAGGACAAAATTCAGTAATCCCAGAAATTTGGATGATGCCTTTAGAGTCATCTCTCAGATCCAAAACCCCAGAAGGATTTAAAAGGTCACGGATTGTCTCATTGTAAATCTGCGAGTAAACAAAAGAAGGAACTGTCACTGGTCATGCTATGTGGTTACATGATAACTCCAGAAATATGTCCTGCTTATGTTTGGAGAAATGTACCTTGTTTCATTATCCAATTGCTTGATACTATAAACTAAGTGGAGATACCCTTTTTTTACCCCATGACTTAGGCTGGCCATAGACAGTTTGAATCTCAGTTAGCTTAGCCTGAACTAGATTCGAACCATGTATGGGCAGGCTAAATGTACCAAGTTGCTCGACAGAGCAACTTGGATACAACCAGCCTGCAAGATTTTACATGTGAATATCGCTAGTGGCTGGTATAGCTGCTAGCAATAATCACTGTCTTCTGGTCCCCACAGCTTCTGTGGTTGCAGGAAAGAAATTTGATTCGTCTATGGCCAGCCTAATACTGAACAGTTAAAAATACTAAGGCGCTCCAGGCACTCAAAATCTTACTAAACCCCAAGTGGACAAATATATTTATTATTTTGTCAGATACTGAATATGTTCAATTTTGTCAGATACTGAATATGTTCAATTTTCAAAGTAAACAATACATGCCCATCATGTACATATTGTGAGATAGGCTATTTTGTAGTGAGAGTACAAATACTATTCTCCTAAATTGGTCTCATCAAAACATCTAAAAAACGGAATCTCCTTTATTTTGCTGTTGAATAATAAAGGTGATAGTATGGTTTCTATGGGCTACACAGAAGGAACTAATTCATGCAAACATAAAGTAGATGCCCAGACATGTTCCTCTTGACGTAGGCAAAACCCCCTGGAGCCCTCTTCTTACATACTGTACATTGTGTGTGCAGGCCCTAGGGAGAAAGGGCAGCAGCATTGTATTTCTGGAAAAGAAAATATTGTTATATCTGTAGGACAGTGAGGGGCAGGGATAGGTGAAGTTCTATAGGTGGGAATTCAGGCAGGCCTGACAATGCACTGCACGTAAAAAACACGTGTGAACAAAATGTTAAACACAACTTCTGAAATAAAGATATGCATTTCACCAGCTTTGCCTGCAATGCAAATGCACCAAAAAAGGACCTGCTGCATCTCATATCACTCGACATAGGTCAAAAGCAGACCCTCTACATGAACCCCAAAGGTGGGGCTGTCAGTGTACTGAAGATTGCTGCTGGAGCCATTAAAGGTTATACTCCACAGAAAATTGACTGACTGCACGAGCCTATAAATATTTGGAACCACTTATCTTCTTGTTCAATATTTTTATCGATTTTAATCAAACAGGTATAAGTACAGCAAATCACTTCAGATATACACAATAAAGATATTTAAAAACGTAGCTCCATTCACTGAAGCATGCTATAACAAATAATATAATGCAAAAGAAGGCTTGTCAGCCTTGTTAACATTAGTTTAAAGAGCAAAAACAAACAAGTATAAAAAAAGTGGTTTTAGACCATGTTGGTATAGTGCTATCACAAAGATCCTGAGTTGGGACCTAATCCCAGCCAGTGGAAGGCCTGTGTATTGTGGAGATAGAGAGAGGAAATGAGAGAAGAAGGAAAAAAGAAGAAAAGTAGGGGCAGAGGGGAAAGGAGGAGAAGCTGGCAAGGGTAGGAAAGGAGATGGGCGGGGGGTGACCCACGTCCACTTCAGAGACCCTGGCCTAGGCCATTCCAAAAGTTAGAGTTCAAAAAGGTATCAGTTGAATTCCCCTGAAAGAAAGTGTGAGACCCAAGGGTCTAAAACTCTATTTAAGGAATCGCTTATTAGTGTCACTGTACCCTAAGAAGGGAGATTTTTTTTAATGCGTTTGGAAGAATAAAAATAGGCAAGAAACTATGTGATATTTTACTGTGGCCTTACCTGTTTGTTAATTACCCATTTACATTGACTCTACACTGTTAACTTCAGCACTAAAAGTACTGCACAGCAAAACCTAGTAACTGCTGTTGCAGAAAGAGCCTTACACTACACAAACTGGACTTAATCCCCACACATGGGCTGAATATCAGGCGACATCAGCCGATTTAATAAAAACTGTCCGTCATTCGGCCTGTGTGTATACCAGCCAGTCCGACACACGGGCGGCTTCTGTCGGACGAGCATGCTGGAAAACCAGCAGCCAACCAACTCCCAATCAGCGCTTTCAGACAATAACTGAGAGCGCTGATAGGAGTGTTCTGACAGGGGGGCCGTTCCCCTGTCAGAACAGCTCAGCCAGGGAGATCGCTGTACTAGCGTCAGAACGTTAGTACAGCGGCTCCGACCGGAGCTACCACATACCAGTGGCTGCTTCTAACGCAGCTGTTGGTGTGACCCAGTCCTTAAGGAAACCTGAATTGAAGTTAACAAGTATGTGGGCTGCCATGGGTGCCCTCCTAAAATGCAGGTTGTTTGGCTATTACATTGATTCAATGGCTTTGAAGATTTTGAAGTCACTGATCTGGCTCTAGCTTGCAGCAAAAAAGTCAAAGTGAAGTCAGGACACCTTATACATTTTCTTTTATTTTTTATTTTTGTAACAAGCATAATAAGATGGGGCTCAGCATACAAGGTTTTTTATTAATCTCAGCACAGATGTTTTCTTTATTGCACTCCATTAAATACAACCATTACTAATATGTTAGTAGTACATATATCTATATGTATGTGTGTGTTTATACAGTACAGTGAGTACACCCCTTACATTTATGTAACTATTTTATTCTATCTTTTCATGTGACAACACTAAAGAAATTACACTTTGCTACAATGTAAAGTAGTGAGTGTACAGCTTGTATAACAGTGTAAATTTGCTGTCCCCTCAAAATAACTCAACACACAGCCATTAATGTCTAAACCGCTGGCAACAAAAGTGAGTACACCCCTAAGTGAAAATGTCCATTTTCCCTCCCTTTTTTTTTTCCCCTCAGGTGTGAATGGGGAGCAGGTGTGTTAAATTTGGTGTTATCGCTCTCACTTTCTCATACTGATCACTGGAAGTTCAACATGGCACCTCATGGCAAAGAACTCTCTGAGGATCTGAACAAAAGAACAGTTGCTCTACACAAAGATGGCCTAGGCTATAAGAAGATTGCCAAGACCGTGAAAATGAGCTGCAACACGGTGGCCAAGACCATACAGCGGTTTAACAGGACAGGTTCCACTCAGAACAGGCCTCGCCATGGTCGACCAAAGAAGTTGAGTGCATGTGATCAGCCTCATATCCAGAGGTTGTCTTTGGGAAATAGACGTATGAGTGCTGCCAGCATTGCTGCAGAGGTTGAAGGGGTGGGGGGTCAGTCTGTCAGTGCTCAGACCATACGCCGCACACTGCATCAAATTGGTCTGCATGGCTGTCGTCCTAGAAGGAAGCCTCTTCTAAAGATGATGCACAAGAAAGCCCGCAAACAGTTTGCTGAAGACAAGCAGACTAAGGACATGGATTACTGGAACCATGTCCTGTGGTCTGATGAGACCAAGATAAACTTATTTGGTTGTCAAGCATGTGTGACAGCAACCAGGTGAGGAGTACAAAGACAAGTGTGTCTTGCCTCAGTCAAGCATGGTGGTGGGAGTGTCATAGTCTGGGGCTGCATGAGTGCTGCCAGCACTGGGGAGCTACAGTTCATTGAGGGAACCATGAATGCCAACAAGTACTGTCACATACTGAAGCAGAGCATGATCCCCTCCCTTCGGAGACTGGGTCGCAGGGCAGTATTCCAACATGATAACGACCCCAAACACACCTCCAAGATGACCACTGTCTTGCTAAAGAATCTCAGGGTAAAGGTAATGGACTGGCCAAGCATGTCTCCAGACCTAAACCCTATTGAGCATCTGTGGGGCATCCTCAAACGGAAGGTGGAAAAGCGCAAGGTCTCTAACATCCACCAGCTCTGTGATGTCGTCATGAAGGAGTGGAAGAGGACTCCAGCTGTGAAGCTCTGGTGAACTCCATGCCCAAGAGGGTTAAGGCAGTGCTGGAAAATAATAGTGGCCACATAAAATACACGTTGGGCCCAATTTGGACATTTTTACTTAGGGGTGTACTCACTTTTGTTGCCAGCAGTTTAGACATTAATGGCTTAATAATGGAGTTATTTTGAGGGGACAGAAAATATACATCATGTTTTACAAGCTGTACACTCACTACTTTATATTGTAGCAAAGTGTCATTTCTTCAGTGTTGTCACATGCAAAGATATAATAAAATATTTACATAAATGTGAGGGGTGTACTAATTTTTGTGAGATACTGTATAATAATATATATATATATATATATATATATATATATATATATATATATATATATATATATATATATATATATATATATTAAACTACATAATTCATATATTTACCTCCAGATATGATAGGGATACAGAACATTCCATACTTTCTCTATTGTCCTCAATAGCTTTGAAGAGGTCATTAAGAGCTTGAATGTATATTCCTGATTCACTGTCCATCCCCAGCATTGTATATGTTTTGCCTGTACCTGAGATAAGTGGAAGGTTAAAATCATACAGACTTATACGCTTTAGCAAATGCAACTATTTATTAGGTAAATAAATATATTATGTGCATACCACCCAACTTTACCTCATTTAGAGGAACTTTCCCTCTTTTGAAACCAAGTCCCTCTGTCCCTCCTTCTTTCTTAGATGTCCCACTTTTGGCCAAATGTAAAGAGCTCTATAAAAATATATTACGTAACTATCAAAAGTGTTTTATGCACTAAACCTTTTATCTAACCTCAAATTTTTTTTGCAATTTTTAAAAGCCAAAAAAAGAGTAGTGATTTGAAAATTGGTTAAATCAATCATTTTTCCTCATGGTCAGTATTACTGGACGCAAGGTAGGGTAGGGGCTTGTCATTTGCCTACAAACTTCATGTCATAATTTGTCCTTCATTCCAATCTTACAAAGTTGGGGGTTATGTATTATGTTTGTGTAGCACCCTCCTAGCAAAGGATGTTGAGTAAATTTAGTTTGGCTTCTTCTGTAATCAAGGGAGCAGTTATTGCTCGACCTGGACTGTTCGGGATTTCACAGGAATTTGAGTGCCTCTCCCCCTGCCTCTAGAAGAAGCTTCCACAGCTTAGGATGAGAGCTTCAGAACAACCAGCCTGTATATTTATCAGGTTCCAGCCAATCCCTGGAGAGGAGTGTCCAGAAAAGGGCTGGAATGGTGACAGACAGGGTTCCTTCCCTTTAGGAGGGTTCTAGAGCCAGAGGGGCTGCTTCCCTCAGGCTGCCCATGGACTGTATAGTTGCTCTTGAGGCCTCAGTGGTGCCAGGGCTAAGGGCCTGGATTGACTTTGCTTGGAACATTGCAGGACCACACCACAGGGAAACTGGTCTGGAGAAGTGCTGTCTCACTCACTGGACAATGTCTGGAGGAAGCTTGAAGGTGGCAGCTGTCCTGGGGACTTGTGAGTAAAGACTCTAAACTGATCTCAGTGACTGTGTAGTGTTCTGGAAGTTGCACTGGGTCCTGGCAGATGCCAAAAAAGACTTGCCTCACAGTCTTCAGCTGTGACACCTTAGACTGTTCAGCACACACTATTACTCTAAGGGAATATTGTCCTCTAATTACTTGGTGCTGAGCAATTTGGAGTATCCCATAACCAAGTCCCCCTCTCCTGTTGTGTTATAGGCTGCTTGGGTGTTTTGATCTTATATGCCACACATTTCTTTGCAGTTTGAAGTTTAGCCCCACCCCTGCTGTATTTTGGTTCTACTTTCTTGACCAACGGTCATGCCTAATGCAAGTGCAGGAAAAAATAAGGCACATGTGAGCCAAAGTAAGTTTTTCAATATTAAGGACATTGAGTCTGCTACTCACTTACATTAGTGGTGTAGTTAAATGCATCTGAAACTGATCCAAAAATGCTTGGTGAGATCTCTGCTAAGTCAATGAAACTAGCAGAGCACAAGAAAACACAGATGAGCACACTGCTACTGGCCATAATAAAACAGATCTCATAACTAATTTTATGTGCAATTACAGATTTACAGTATCTCACAAAAGTGAGTACACCCCTCAAATATTTTATTATATCTTTTCATGTGACAACACTGAAGAAATGACACTTTGCTACAATGTAAAGTAGTGAATGTACAGCTTGTATAACAGTGTAAATTTGCTGTCCCCTCAAAATAACTCAACACACAGCCATTAATGTCTAAACCGCTGGCAACAAAAGTGAGTACGCCCCTAAGTGAAAATGTCCAAATTGGGCCTAAAGTGTCAATATGTTGTGTGGCCACCATTATTTTCCAGCACTGCCTTAACCCTCTTGGGCATGGCGTTCACCAGAGCTTCATAGGTTGAAACTGGAGTCCCCTTCCACTCCTCCATGACGACATCACGGAGCTGGTGGATGTTAGAGACCTTGCGCTCCTCCACCTTCCGTTTGAGGAAGCCCCACAGATGCTCAATAGGGTTTAGGTCTGGAGACATGCTTGACCAGTCCACCACCTTTACCCACATCTTCTTTAGCAAGGCAGCGATTGTCTTGGAGGTGTGTTTGGGGTCGTTATGTTGGAATTCTGCCCTGCGGCCCAGGGCCATCTTAATAGCATCATGGGCCCCTGAGCAAAGTAATGCTCTGGGGCCCCTAAAATGGTGACAGCGCAGGTAAACAGACATCAAGTAGGTAGGAGGCAGATAAGCATTTGGGTGGAGCTCCGCATTAACTACATGAACAATAATTCTGTACAGCAAAGAAAGTGGGAAAACACTACATATATAAAGTAACAACACTGTCCTGTGCATATAATATATCTGCTAGACTGATGCCTCCCCAGCACTATGGCCCCTCTACACCCTAGATATTCCCCCCAGCACTGTTATCATATACCATAAGATACCCCTTGTATTGTGACTCCACTACATCCCTGATACCCACTACACTGTGGCTTCTCTACATCCCTGATACCTCTAGCACTATAGCCACCCAAGCTACCCCAAACATTGCTACCCCCTATACACCCCAGATCCCCCCTCAGCATTGTTTTCCCCCATACACCCTTGATATCCCCTAGCACCATTATTCCATCCATGTAGTACCCCCTTTTCCATTTGAGATACAGTGCATGTAAACTTTTGGCTATGTGCCCATCTCCAGCACTGGACTCACCTATACCAATCAAGCAGGCAGAAGGAGGGGCGGAGGAGGGAGCATCCCTTCGGGCATTCCAAGCCCTTCGGTGCAAACAGTGCTGGACAGCTGGGCTCACCATGACACCATCCACAATGCTACTTCTGCAGGTGGGCTCTCAGTGCTGCCAACTCAGCAGCTCCCACTCCAGCTCCTACCCCGCAGCCTTCGAGTCCAGAGCATTCAAGCTGCATGGGGCGGGTCAGAGCATCACTGGCGCTCCGGCCCTGCCCCTCTCTGCTGGCTGTGAAATAATAGGTATCGTTCTACACAGCACGGCGCACTGCTGCCAGCCTGCCTCCCCTGTGTATCCATTACTCTCAGTGCCATCATGGGGCCCCTAATTTTGGGGCAGCGTGGGCTCAAAGATCAGCTGCTTTGGGGAAAGTGCAGGGGCCCCCCATGCAGCTGGGGCCCCTGGGCAGTGCCTAGGTGTGCCCACTCATTAAGACAGCCCTGCTGCGGCCCAGTCTCCGAAGGGAGTGGATCATGCTCAGCTTCAGTATGTCACAGTACATGTTGGCATTCATGGTTCCATCAATGAACTATAGCTCCCCAGTGCTAGTAGCACTCATGCAGTCCCACACCATGACACTCCCACCACCATGCTTGACTGTAGACAAGACACATTTGTCTTTGTTCTCCTCACCTGGTTGCTGCCACACACGCTTGACACCATCTGAACCAAATAAGTTTATCTTGGTCTCATCAGACCACAGGACATGGTTTGAGTAATCCATGTCCTTAGTCTGCTTGTCTTCAGCAAACCGTTTGTGGGCTTTCTTGTGCATCATCTTTAGAAGTGGCTTCCTTCTGGGACGACAGCCATGCAGACCAGTTTGATGCAGTGTGCGCCGTATGGTCCGAGCACTGAGAAGCTGACCCCCCACCCCTTCAACCTCTGCAGCAATGCCGGCAGGACTCATACGTCTATTTCCCAAAGACAACCTCTGGATATGGCGCTGAGCACATGCACTCAACTTCTTTGGTCGACCATGGGGAGGCCTGTTCTGAGTGGAACCTGTCCTGTTAAACTGATGTATGCTCTTGGCCACCATGCTGCAGCTCAGTTTCAGGGTCTTGGCAATCTTCTTATAGCCTAGGCCATCTTTATGTAGAGCAACAATTCTTTTTTTTCAGATCCTCAGAGAGTTCTTTGTCATGAGGTGCCATGTTGAACTTCCAGTGACCAGTATGAGAGCCTGAGAGCGATAACACCAAATATAACACACCTGCTCCCCATTCACACCTGAGACCTTGTAACATTAACGAGTCACATGACACCGGGGAGGGAAAATAGCTAATTTGGCCCAATTTGGACATTTTCACTTAGGGGTGTACTCACTTTTGTTGCAAGCGGTTTAGACATTAATGGCTGTGTGTTGAGTTATTTTGAGGGGACAGAAAATTTACACTGCTATACAAGCTGTACACTCACTACTTTACATTGTAGCAAAGTGTCATTTCTTCAGTGTTGTCATATGAAAAGATATAATAAAATATTTACAAAAATGTGACGGGTGTACTCACTTTTGTGACATACTGTATATATGTGGATGTATTGAGATCTGTATTACTAGTATCATATAGGTTACCTTATCCTCTAGGGGAGCCACATGAAGTCCACAAACAATTTTAGGCTTTTTTTCTATTCTTTTTTTGCATTGTGTAAAAACTTTTTAATGAAAGCTCCAAGCTCCACTGCAGCTCCATTTTTCTGTCGCAGGCCATGGGTCTAAACTTAGGTAAGCTGTTAAGTTAGACATTGCTGTAGCTGAAACTGAGTTAATGACCTTTTCTTCTCCATTACATGTTCAGGGCTAGCAGTGGCGGTGTGTCCATAAGAGCACACGGGCGCCGCCCCCTCCCTCCAGCCACCCCTCTATCACCAATAGATAGATTCATGCATTGCATAAATCTATCTATGGCGGCTGCTGCCACCCCCTATTTAGGCCCAGGGCGCCTGAATTACAGCTGCGGGGTATTTTTTTTAAGCACCTGATTAGAGCCGTAGGCTCCAATAGGTGTCAAAAATGGTAAACAGCAGTTCACTCAGCTGTGTTAAAAAAGCGAATGAATATTCGCTTTCCTAACACTGAACCGCCTCTCCGCCAATCAGGTGCTTGGGTCTGTTACCCGTCACCTAATTTGCTGAAATGACAGGCGCTGTGACTGGCCTATCAGGAGTCCAATCATAGGAGAGGAGAGGACAGGAGGAGCAGACAGGAGAAGACAAGGACGAGGACAAGGAGGAAACCGCTTGCCGCCATTACCCGCTGCTCCACCAAGACAGGGTAAGTGCCGGGCAGACGGCGGGCGGGGGGGCACAGTGACACCATTCAATGGGCACAGTGGGAGCAATTAATGGGCGTAGTGGCAGCATTTGATGGCACAGTGGGAGCATTTGATGGCACAGTGGCTGCGTTTGATGGCACAGTGGCTGCGTTTGATGGGTACAGTGTCGGTAATTGATGGGTACAGTGTCGGTAATTGATGGGCACAGTGGCGGCAAATGATGAGCACAGTGGCTGCGTTTGATGGTACAGTGAGGCTGCAATTGATGGGGGGGTTTCAGTTTGTTTGCGCCCCCCCAAAAAATTTTGAGCACCAGCCGCCACTGAGGGCTAGTAATTACCTGCTCAGACCCAAGACCTTCATCCTGGAAGGGGAAAAGGCCAAATACTCTTGTATTATTGGGTATTTCTAAGAGCTTTAGAGGAGTAGAGGAGTGGGAGAGTGCAGCAAATGTAGGTATCAGTGGGTGGGTCGGGGTTAGCTTTTAGGAGAACTTTTTCCTGAATAGATAAAGTGGCACATTCTTTTTATACTGTATGCACATTTGTATAACAATCACTGTATATACCCTGTTTCCCCGAAAATAAGCCCTACCCCGAAAATAAGACCTAGCGTAATTTTCGGGGATGGCTGCAATATAAGCCCTACCCCAAAAATAAGCCCTAGTTAGTCGTTGTAAAAATATTTAATCCGTTTTGTAAAAAGATTTCATGTGCAGTGTCTCCTTTTGTAACTTTATTGTGGAAAATGCCTTACTTACAGCACTGCTGGGCGCTCACGTGGCCCGCCGAAGCTCTTCCCCTCCCGACTGAAGTCAGCGGCCCCTCCCTCTGCAGTGCTCGGAGCGGGGAAGAAGAGCTCCGGCGGGTCACGTGAGCGCCCAGCAGCGCTGCAAATAAGGTATTTTTCCACAATAAAGTCACAAAAGGAGACACACTGCAGTGCACATTAGATAATCTTTTTACAAAATGGATTACATCATTTTACAATGACGTTAACCAAGGTTTATTTTCTGAGATGACGGGGGGGGGGACCGTGGAGGTTTTTTAGAACATAGAGAGGGGTAAATGACACAGGACAAGTACTGTGCTGTCTATCATGCTTTAGGATCAGGATTTTTTTTTTTTTTTTTTTTAGAGTTACAACCACTTTAAGATCATCATGATGACATGACTGTATTTGAATAAATATAGATTATTGTACATATTGTAAATAACTAAGACATCCCCTGAAAATAAGCCCTAGTGTGGGGGTCAGCAAATAGTAGATCGCGGACAGGTGACTGGTACATCGCGGTCTGGGCTTGCTGAAACACCATTCCAGAGCAACAGAGTGCAATGCAGAGGGACTACTTGCAAAGTTGGAGCTGTAGTAGAGAACAAGAGCCCCATAAGCCGATGTCTCCTCTGTAGTGCTGGCTCCTGTCCCATTCGGAGTGATACCGATTACACTCTACCTCTTATCCTGGCTAGCTGATTCCAGAGCGGTGCCAGGAGCAGAAAAGAAGAAATCTTCAGGTCGGTGTGAAGCAATAAACTGGGCATAATAGTATAGGGCTGCTTTCACACTGATGTGCTGCGGTTTACCCACACCACGGGTGCAGTGAAGTGTACCTTCAGCTTTACTGCAGGTTTGCTGTGCTTAGCCATAGGCTTCTATTTTATCTTGCGGGTTTGGTGCCCTTTCTGAAAGTGCATCAAAACTCTAACCAAAACTGAGACTCAACTGCAGGGTTTTACCACCCCCCAAGTTGACGTGCTCATTCACAAGTGAAGCAGGCACTGCTGCTCCTCTGAAAAGCAATCCGAGTGCATTTGACAGGTGGTGAGGAGGCGATATGTTGCCTCCTCACCATCTAATTTAAACCCATTACTGCTGTGCAATGCATGCGATTGCGACAAGTTAGTATGACAATTAAAGGTTTAAATCAGGTGCGAGGAGGCGACACTGTGCCCGGTGGTCTGGGATTCTCCCATGTTGTTCAGGTAAATCTCCACCTCTTTAAGGTTGCCTACCCCTGCCCTAGTATGTTTTTTGTAGCCAAAATTAATATAAGCCCCGGTCTTATTTTCGTGGAAACACAGAATGTAGATATTATAATGCATGTTGTGGCGGTCTCTAGTGGAGGCCTGAGATGTAGTCATTTCCCTGCGTTCATATACTATAATGTTAAAAACACAATTTTCTTGCTTAATGGTTTACATCCAGATGCTTTACTACCTGTTGGGCCATAAGCAAACACTGTAGCATTATATCCTCTAACAATGCCATCAACCAGGTTTTTGGTAGTTGATTCATAGACGTGTTCCTGAATAAAAAAAAAACATTTCTTGAGTGAAGAAATTCAAAATAAATGCATTTTCTACATAAAGGTTTAACATTGCCCGACATCATGTACACTCTGCTCATGCTGCACAGAAATCTTAAGCACTGTTATTAACCCTGCTCATTTCACCTCTGTGAACTTCAGCACATACCCCCATACATAGCTCCCAATTGTCCCTGATTTCGAGGGACTGTCCCTGATTTGGAGCAATGTCCCTCTGTCCCTCATTCCTCCTCATTTGTCCCTCATTTTGGTCTGATCTATATAGATGTATATACAATGTGCTTTTTATCTATCATAAAGTGTTTTCCAGCGCTAAATCTGATTTCTAAATTGCTGCATTTGTAAATTCCAAAAGCCAATATAAAGGAATAGTAGTGGTAAAAAAAAGAACTTGTGAGTTTAACCAATCTTGTTTTTTTGTACAATTCTCTTTTAAGGGGCGTGGCAAGGGGTGTGTCCTATGCCTGCATACTTTTGCTGATTGGTGTCCCTCATTCCTATCTCAAAACGTTGGGAGGTATGCCCATATAATTGAGATAAGGAGATGGGGAGGAGCTCTGTAGTCCTAACACACTTTCTGTCCTAGGGCAGCATTGCTCCCCTATAGATACAGTAGGGTGAGTGAGCGTTTTTCACCCTAGGAAAGAAAGTGTGTTACTGGCAGGATCGCTAGGTGAAAATAAAGGCAACCAGTCTGACAAATCCTAAAATCATCGCAGGTTAGTATATGTTTATGTAGATCCCCTCTGACACCCCAAAGGCAGGAAGACATCTCCAGAGGCAGGGGCAGGATAGCATTTCACCCCCAGGGTTAAGTCCATGGTTAAAATGAGGGATCGAGAAAGAATATTGGGCACCAGTCACTTTTGTCTTTTCAAAGTTTTATTGCAAAAAGGTTAAGGAGGTGAGGGTTAGGGGTCCCAGATATTGTGGCAGATGACTTACAGTTTCTCCAGATCAATGTCCAGCTTCATTGTGTTAGAACCCTTAAGCCAACCCGGCAACACTATAAGCACATTCCCACATTTCAGTGTGTCCTCCAAGTGAATCACCAGGCCCTTCTGAGAGACCGTTTGCATGTCAGCACGATATACACCAATTTTTCTATTTATATCTCCCGTCTGAGAGACCAGCCTTCTTCCTGGCTCTCTCCAGCGAGCAGGAATGTAAGTTCCCGCTACACGAAGAATGTATGCGGCCTAAGGGTTGGTTCACATCATTTGTTTCTAATGTCTATAACTATCTTTATAGTGCCATCTGCAGGTCAGAACAATAAACATCATATAAAATTTTAGTAAAAAGGACACAGGTCACCAATTTTATCACTTATTTATAAATAGGTTGGTTCACCTTTGCCTAAAAACTACCTATGCAGTTAAGGGACGTCTGTAGATAAAAACAAACTGTGCAACTTTGACCAAAGTTGAACAATACCTGTTTATGTACTGTACCTTATGAAGCCCGACTGGAAAACTTCCAGGACTTTGGTAGGGATGTTGCTAAGAGGTGGCTAGCTGTGGCTGTTCACCTTCACAGGAGTGAGCTCTCAAACGCTCAGAGCTACTGCATCAGGGGAGAGAAAGCACATGTGAGGGGGTTTGAAGAAGAGAAAGAGCTCACTCCTCTGTTGGTGGAGGTCAGTGTTGCCAACCACCCGTAGATTTACGGGCAGCCCGTAAATTTCACCCCATTTTCGGGCTGCCCCTAAAAAAGATGGCTGCGGGCCGACCATGCAACTGCGCATGCCCTGTTCTGAAGCCTGCCGGGCTCGGGAAAGCTCGTACACATTTGGCCGGGCGGCGCATGCACAGTAATGGCGCCGCCTGGCTCTATTTTTTGAATGGAAGCCAAGCCACTCATTCTTGGCGGTGCGGTGCGGCCTCGCCCAATCCCCAGATCAGAAGAGGAGCCAAGGAGGGGTTAGGACAGTGACATTGTGTGTGTCTGTGAGGAGATAATAAAAAGGCAGAGGAGGACATTACTGGCAGGGGGAGGGGGGTGAAGCCATGAAGGGAACAGAGGAGGATACTGATGTGCTGCCCTGTGGAGAGGTGAAAGGGGCACAGAAGGAGGACGCTGATGTGAAGAATTAATATGAAGGGGGACAGAGGAGAAAACTAGTGTGAGGGGGTGAGGAGGACACTAGCTTGTCCGCGCAGCTTCTGACCGCCTCCTGTGTTATGTCCGAAGCCTCTGTCCACCTCCTGTGTTATGTCCACAACAGCAAAACAAATACTCTTGCGCACAAATGTGTTGACCAGGCAATCCAAACTTCAGAGTGGATAATATCTTAGGCCTTGCTGCCCTCCAGGATAGGGGTATCCTAGCAGTCAAAAAAGAGGGCGCACCAGCCTTGTGCATTATCCTTTGATATATTTATTAAAAGAAAAAGTATTAAAAACTACTCACAAGAATGGCAAGAAAACCACAATGTACAGTAACAGTCTTTGGCTTATGACAATCTGTCTACCGGTAACAGTCTCCAGATCCTAGAGAGAGGACATGCGAATCACTGCTGGCTGACGCGTTTTGAAGGATTGCCTTTTCCTCAGAGCCTACTGAAGGTAATCCTTTGAAACGCGTCAGCCAGCAGTGGTTCGCACGTCCACTCTCTAGGATCTGGAGACTGCTACCAGTAGACGGATTGTCATAAGCCAAAGATTGTTACATTGTGGTTTTCATTCTGTTCTTGTGAGTAGTTTTTAATACTTTTTCTTTTAATAAATATATCAAAGGATAATGCACAAGGCTGGTGTGTCCTCTTTTTTCTATTCTCTATTATGTTCGCAGCCTCTGTCCACCTCCTGTATCATGTCCGCAGCCTCTGTCCACCTCCTCTGTCATGTCCGCAGCCTCTGTCCACCTCCTGTATCATGTCCGCAGCCTCTGTCCACCTCCTGTATCATGTCCCCAGTCTCTGTCCACCTCCTGTATCATGTCCGCAGCCTCTGTCCACCTTCTGTATCATGTCCCCAGCCTCTGTCCACCTCCTGTATCATGTCCGCAGCCTCTGTCCACCTTCTGTATCATGTCCGCAGCCTCTGTCTACCTCCTGTATCTTACATAGTCTTACATAGTAGGTGAGGTTGAAAAAAGACACAAGTCCATCAAGTCCAACCTATGTGTGTGATTATGTGTCAGTATTACATTACATATCCCTGTATATTGCGGTCATTCAGGTGATTACCTAATAGTTTCTTGAAGCTATCAATGCTCCCCGCTGAGACCACCGCCTGTGGAAGGGAATTCCACATCCTTGCCGCTTGTATCCTTGCCGCTCCTGTATCATAGCTGCAGCCTCTGTCCACCTCCTGTATCATGTACGCAGCCTCTGTCCATCTCCTGTATTATATCCACAGCCTCTGTACACCTTCTGTATCATGTCCGCAGCCTCTGTCCACTTCCTGTATCATGTCTGCAGCCTCTGTCCACTTCCTGTATCATGTCCGCAGCCTCTGTCCACCTTCTGTATCATGTCCGCAGCCTCTGTCTACCTCCTGTATCATGTCCGCAGCCTCTGTCCACCTCCTGTATCATGTCCGCAGCCTCTGTCCACCTCTTGTATCATGTCCGCAGCCTCTGTCCACCTCCTGTGTTATGTCCGCAGCCTCTGTCCACCTCCTGTGTTATGTCCACAGCCTCTGTCCACCTCCTGTGTTATGTCCGCAGCCTCTGTGCACCTCCTGTGTTATGTCCGCAGCCTCTGTCCACCTCCTGTATCATGTCCGCAGCCTCTGTCCACCTCCTGTATCATGTCCGCAGCCTCTGTCCACCTTCTGTATCACGTCTGCAGCCTCTGTCCACCTCCTGTATCATAGCTGCAGCCTCTGTCCACCTCCTGTATCATGTCCGCAGCCTCTGTCCATCTCCTGTATTATATCCACAGCCTCTGTACACCTTCTGTATCATGTCCACAGCCTCTGTCCACTTCCTGTATCATGTCTGCAGCCTCTGTCCACTTCCTGTATCATGTCCGCAGCCTCTAATCATCTCTTGTATCATGCCTGCAGTCTCTGACCATCTCTTGTCTTTTATCATGTCTGCAGTCTCTGAGGGGGAGTCTGGAGAGGAGTCAAGAGTGGGAGTGCTTCCAGGATGGGGGTACTGAGAGGAGTCAGACATGTGTGGACTGTGGAGAGAAGACTATTGGATAAAACCAGAGCCGTCAAGCTGGAGCCATCTGACTGAGCCCTGCATGGTGCACCTGAGAGGAGGTCAGTGACAGCGTCCCCAGGCAATTCTGAGGGGGGTGCTGATGTAAGGGGAGGGTGAATAATGTAAGGGGGCACTGATATAAAAGTTCCCCCCTATATTAGTAACCACCCCCCTTATCTTAGTGTATTCACTCTCTGGAAGGTGGCCTCTAGTCACCAGAGTGCCCCCAACATCAGAGTTCCTGGCATTCCCCTTTACATCAGAATCTGCAGGATCCCCCTTACAGTGCAGTACATACTGCAGACCCTAAAATAAGTGGGAACTCTGATGTAAAGGGAACGCAGTGGACTCTGATATAAGGTGGTCTCTGGTCACCAGAGCCCCCCTACATCAGAGTTCCCCCTTAGATCATGATCGCCAGCGTTCCCCTTTACATAAGAGTTCCCTTACAGGGGGAATTCTGCTGACTCTGATGTAAGGGGGAACTCTGTGCTGACTGGCTTAGATTACCCGGACCTTCATGTAAATGGAGAAATATGTTTTTTGACTTTTGTTTAACTTAAACACATTGCTAATAGCATTAGCTATATGTTTATAGATTAAATATTGATATTTGCACTGTTTAGCAATGAAAACTGTAATTTTAGATACTTTGTTGCAGTGCCAGTAAAAAATGTGGCCCTGTCAGTAAATGTCATCATTTTTGCCAGTAAAAAAATTGTGCCATTTGTAAATTTTAGCATCTGCCAGTAAATTTCACTTCGGTGGGGGGTTGGCAACTCTGGTGGAGGTAAACAGAAACAGCTAGTCATCTCTTAATACCATTCCAGGTGTTTTCCAGTCAGGCTTTGAGAGGTATGTAAATTGCCTACACCCATAGCAAAGACGTTATTCAACTTTGGTCAGAGCTGTACAGTTTGTTTCTATCTACAGATGTCCCTTTTCTGCATAGGCATTTTTTTGGTAAGGGTGAACTATGCCTTTAACCACCTCCCATCGGCCGTATTGTCAAATGACGCGCGGACGGTGGCTCTCTCATTCTGGGACGATGTTATATGATGCTGTCCCACTATAACCGCGCTTGGGCGTCTGAGGGGGCGCATGGTGATTGGTGGTGCGCTCTGTCCCTGGGACACGGTGCATCACTGACCTCAGTAAAGAGTCGAACACAAGGCTCTTTACCCATGTGATCAGCTGTGTCCAATCACAGCTGATCACATGTAAACAAAGAAATTCCAGTTATCAGCATTCGTTTCCTCACACTGACAGCGTGTGAGGAGAGGAGAGACGATCAGGGGCATTTCCTCACAGGGGAGATCTGCACAGATAATCAGGGTACAGTGCCCATCAGTGATGCCAATCTGTGCTGCTTTTCATTGCCCATCAGTGCCTGCTTATCAGTGCCGCCCATCAGTGCCCACAAGTGTCACCTATCAGTGCCCATCAGTGCCACCTATCAGTGCTGCATATTATAGCCACCTCTTCAGTGCCCATCAGTGCAGCCTTTTAGTGCTCATCAGTGCAGCCTATCAGTGCTCATCAGTGCAGCCTATCCGTGCCCATCAGTGCACCTTATCAGTGGCCATAAGTGCCACCTCATCAGCGCACAGTGAAGGAGAAAAATGACTTATTCACAAAATGTTATAACAGAAACTAAGAAAAACTTTTTTTCTTTTTTTTTAAAATTCGGTCTTTTTTTTATTTTTTTTTAGCAAAAAATAAAAACCCAGTGGTGATTAAATACCCCCAAAAGAAAGCTCTATCTGTCTCAAAAAAATTATAAAACTTTAGTTTGGGTACAGCATTGCATGACCGCGCAAGTAAGAAAAGCCTCTAAGAAATAAGACTTGTCTGTGTGATCTATAGAGAAGCAAGTTTCAACTGTCTGTTTATTAGGGATGCACCGCTATACCGGCAGCCTAAAATTATTGGCCGAAAATAAGCTTATTGGTGTTTTGCTGATAGAAATAAAAAGGTGCCAATAATAGACACTGAAAAATGTGTACAATTTTTGCCTCGGTTTTCATAGGTCATGTGACTCAAAAACTGCATCAAAAACACAACAGGGGTGCATTTTTGATGCATTTTTGCAGCATTTTCAATGCATTTTAATGGGAAGGTGCCTTACAAGCAATGGAAGCAAAAGGGACCAGTCTGAAGACATACATAGAATTATAGAATGGTAAACCTATATGTTATATGAAAATATCATGATTTTTGCTGTGTATTTCATCATATACTCTTTGATTGTTTTTATATTTAGATGATGAAGCTATGACTATATGTTTTCATGACCATCTTCCTAATGGGCTCCATTGAATGCATTTGACCATGTCCGCATGCCTGCCTTCATGCACAATTATCATTGGTGTATATAACATGGAGCCATTATTTTTGGTTTCCATGTAAATTTATTAAATCTTTCTTCCTTTACTATTTATCAAGTCATTGGAATTCAACAACATCGCTGTTTTATATATGTTCCCGTCTTTTTTATTTTGAGGCTTGGTCCATATCCGCCCAGCGCACGGGAGCCCGTCTTTTCCCTTTGGGAGGGTGGGCGCCTGTTACATGTGGCATTCCTGTTTGCCCCTTGGTCGCCCTCAGGGTATCTGGACTTCTGCGACTGTTTTTGCGCCGGTGGGCTCGATCTGCATGACGCTCTCCCATGGCCCTTTTGCGATGGGTCGGCGCCATGCAGCTCTTGCCCTGGGGGTCCCCCATGCGTTTTTTTCTCTGTGGTTTTCTCCACATGCTTTAAAAAACCCTTTTCTCTTGTGTTTTGATCCCCCCTTTTTTATTCTTACTTTCTTGATTTTTTTTGGTTTTGAATCCTTTCTGTGTTGCTCTGTGGTTGCCATGGTAACCACTGAGGACATGCTTTTATCGTTTCCGGCTCACTAAGACGTCAGGATTGCTCAGCTTCTGAGCATCGTGAGTTGTCTACTCGCCCTGCCTTGAGGCGCGGTGAGGTGACGTCATTGCGTTATAATACGCAGTGACGCCTTTCATGGATGCCAACAAACAACATTATTAGCAGTTGAATAGCCGGCGGCTTTTGAAGCCCGCTAATGGCGCGCTAATCAGTGCAAACTTTGCCTCTCGGGACCAACAACGTCTCAGTTACATGTGTCCACATACCCACTCTAAGTAAGTAAAGCTTGTTTTTTTTTTTGGCAGTTTCAGCTTATCCTTCTATATATGCAAAACATACCTGGAGAGGGAGAGAATTTCTTTTCTTTTCTTCTCTCCCCTTCCCTCTTTCCCATTATGAAAATTCAACTTTTTATCTAAGATATAAACATTGTATTCATTTGCCATTAAAGGGAATGTTTTCTTTTTGGCAAATGAAATGGGTTATGCAATATGTTTGCTATGAAGCCCCATATGGCTCAAATGACCATAATACCAGTATTTTTTTGTACATATATACATACTGTTTATTACAATAGGATATCTGATCATTTCCCAGGATTTTTTCTGTGGCTATGCCATGAGGGCTGCTTCATGGGGACCTTTGTGAGGGCTATTTCGAGCCCAGACGGGGTTCATCGCCTCTTGATTGACAGACAGTGGCAAATTTACCTTCCTATGAAATTTTGATTTTAATGTATCTGCATGAAAATCCTTTAGAATTTAATGTCGGTATGTATGTTGGACATGCTAGAATGCTACAATGTTGATGCTGCCTTGAAACGTTATGTTGAAACTACTATTCTAGTTTTCTTTCAGAATGTATTTGTACCCTCTCCTATAATGCCTCTGAGGAAGGGATAATTTTCCTGAAACATGTCAGGCCAAAAGGAGAAAATCTACATTCATTGGAATTTGTAATAATTCACTAGAAGCATTTTTTGTCTTTTCATAAATGTATTATACAAATTGTTGCTATGTTTGTCATTACACATGTGCCTTTTTAAACAAAATAACTTTTCTAAATAAATGACATATTTTATGATACATGATTTTTTTTTTTTTCTGTTCGCCCATAAAGTCCCAGTGTACCGGGGGGTACATGTGTCCCTTTTGTAGGGTCCCCATCTAACAAATGTTTGGGATGTTGGCAACATTTTAGTGAGAATAATAAACAATTCTCCTTGTGGTTCACCATTTATGTACATAGAATTTAAAGGTATGCATTCTTCTTGAGCTTTTCTTGCACTTTTTTTTTTTAACACAAAATCGCTTCAAAAACTATTAATTAAAATATCAATATAATACAACTATGTATAAATACTGTCCATTTCGGTTTCCGGCCAAGTGCATCCAGAATTTTCAGTTTCGGTCCAGAATTTTCATTTCAGTGCACCACTACTTTTTGTTTATTTATTTATTTATTTATTTATTTATTTTTTATGAAAGATAATCCAATTGGTGGATCAGACAGAATGCTACTATTGGTAGATAAGTTTAAATTTACACTGTGTTCATGCTAAATTACAGTTGATTTTTGCTAAATACTTTGCCTACTAAAGTAAAATAACTATACGATTCGATTCTGTATGCATTCAAATATCATTTAAAATGTAAAGCTATATAGAGAGCAGGCATTTTAAATAATTATCTGCAAAATCTGAGCCCAGAAAAACATCAAGAACTTCCATTTCCAATCCATTTTTGGCATAAATTTAGAAATGTAAACAGAATATAGCATAAACTGATGATTGTCTATTGTTTATAATTCAGCAATCACTACATGCAAGAAAAAAAAAATCAAATATATTTTTAAACTGTTCCAAAATGCTGCAATTTAGTGCCTATGTTTAAAGCGTTTGTTAACCCCAAAATATACAGCATTTTCTACCCTCCCCTCTCTGTGCTGACTCGGATATATCAAGGCTGCTGAGCTCTGACACTGGAGACAGCATACGCAGGGCCATCTTAACCGATTGCCGACTGGCTCGCGCCGATATATGTCGGCAGAAGGGCACGTACAGGCACATTAACGTACCTGTACGTTGCCCTTTAAGAAGCGGCTTGCGGACACACGCGCGCCTCGATCTCTGTGAGTGTGATTGCGGGTCCCGCGGACTCGATGTCCGCGGGGATACCTGCAATCGTCTCACGGAGAGGAAGAATGGGGAAATGCTGATGTAAACAAGCATTTCCCCATTCCGCCTAGTGACACTGACACTGATCACTTCACAGTTCCCTGTAATCAGGAGCGGTGATCAGCGTCTTGTCACACATAGCCCATCCCCCCACAGTTAGAATCACTCCTTAGGACACACTTAACCCCTACAGCACCCCCTAGTGGTTAACCCCTTCACTGTCAGTCACGTTTACACAGTAATCAATGCATTTGTAATCGCACTGATCGCTGTATAAATGTGAATGGTCCCAAAATAGCCCCAAAAGTGTCCAATCTGTCCGCCATAATGTCGCAGTCACAATAAAATTCGCTGATTGCCACCATTACTAGTAAAAAAAAAAAAAAAAATTAATAAAAATGCCATAAAACTATCCCCTATTTTGTAGACGCTATAACTTTTGTGCAAACCAATCAATAAATGCTTATTGCGATTTTTTTTTACCAAAAATATGTAGAAGAATACGCATCGGCCTAAACTGAGGTAAAAAATGTTTTTTTATATATTTTTGGAGGATATTTATTATAGCAAAAAGTAAAAAATAATGAGTTTTTTTTTTTTTCAAAATTGTCGCTATTTTTTTGTTTATAACGCAAAAAAATAAAAACCGCAGAGGTGATCAAATACCACCAAAAGAAAGCTCTATTCGTGGGGAAAAAAGGACGTCAATTTGGTTTGTGAGCCACGTCACACGACCGCGCAATTGTCAGTTAAAGCAACGCAGTGCTGAATCGCAAAAAGTGCTCTGGTCTTTGGCCAGCCAAAAAGTGTAGAGGTCGGTAATAGGTAGGGCAGTGTGTAGAGGTTAGTAATAGGTAGGGTGGTGTGTAGAGGTCAGTAATAGGTAGGGTGGTGTGTAAAGGTCGGTAAAAGGTGGGGCAGTGTAAAGAGGCCAGTAGTAGGTAGGGTAGAGTACAGGAGTCAGCAGTTTGTAGGACAGATTATAGGGGTCAAGAGAGCAGTGGACGGTGTCAGTAGGCAGTGGACAGTGTCATTCAGTAGGGCAGTAAATGGGGTCAATTAGTAGGACAGAGTATGGTTGCAGTTAGTAGGACTGTGGATGGTGTCAGTAAGTAGGTCAGCGGATGGTGAAACATAGTAGGGCTGTGGATGGTGTCAGTAAGTAGGGCAGAGGATGAGGTTAGTTAGAGCAGTGACATATGTGTACAGGGGCTCACAGGAAAGCAGAATTTTTACTCACGTGCAGAGAAGGGAACTGCCGACAACACATGACTCTTCTTTCTCCTGGCGCTCTAATCCTGGTCAGCCCTCCTCTCTCATCCATCCCATGTAATGTCACACACAAAAGCCTGGGATGGACATGATAGAAGGGCCGGCCTAGATCAGCGCAGCATACAAGGTAGTTCCTTCCATGCGCTGCTCTGCAATGTGGCAGGAACGGTCTGGGGGTCGGCAAAGCAGAATTGCCGATCTACCCGTCACCTGGCCATAATAGATGGGTAGATGTGGTCAATGGGTTGCCGTCCCTCGATTTAGAGGGTTAAAATAGGAGGTGAGGAGGCAACATATCACCTCTTCACCACCTGTCAAATGCATCTGAAAAGCAATCCATGTATGAATTGCTTTTCAGAGTGACAGTCTTTTTCATTTAGAGACTCAGAAGGAGGGGCATATGCCATTGTCAAGGTGGTGGTGGTGGGGGGTTGTACAGTTGACTCTGCAGCCTCTAGTGTGTGTATATGTATGTTTGTATGTCCTCCAATTTGCCACCCACTGCACACCCTCCATACTTCCAGCACAGTGCTGTGTCTGTGTGTCCACAGGAATATGGGTGGGGCTGCCAGCGCAGGCACAGCTGGGATTGGCTAGTTCACATGGAGGTAGCGCAACCATCATGGGCCTCCTCAGCACCTTAAAAATATTCACTCCAAATCCTTTCTCTCGATATCTCACTCACACGATTTGCATGAGTGAGATATTCCCAGAGTCAGCAGCAAAGTGCACAGACTCCCGGCTTGGGGGCGAGTGGAGGTGGAGCCACCAAGGCAGGCATTCGGCAATAATCAGAGGTGACAGCTTGGAGATGGCAAGCAAAAAGTACTGCCAGCACCTGCTCAGTCAGCCCTGCTACTAAGATTATAGCAGTGGCGTCACTAGGGTTGGTGTCACCTGGTGCGGTAAAAATGGTGTCACCCCCCCTATTTTTGGGCCGGAGGTCAATAAGGCCTAGAGGATAACAGGTTAGGCGCTTCCTAATAGCTCAGTCCCTAGAAACAGTAATGGATAGTGGCCAACAGGCCCTCATACTAGACCCAGCAAAACCGCAGCAGTGATCCCTCCGGCTGGACAATCGCTCACTCTGGGTTGCCCAGGCTGACTCTGGTCAGTAGTGTAGCATGTCTGTACCCTGGCAGTGGCTCTGTCTTTCTCCCCCTTTGGTGGTGCGGGTACAGCGTGGCTCCATCTCTGGTGGTGTGAGTACAGCGTGGCTCCCTCTCTGGCGGTGCGGGTACAGCGTGGTCCTTCTCTGGTGGTGCGAGTACAGTGTGGCTCCCTTTCTGGTGGTGTGGTTACAGCGTGGCTCCCTCTCTGGTGGTGCGAGTACAGCATGGCTCCCTCTCTGGTGGTGCGAGTACAGCATGGCTCCCGCTCTGGTGGTGCAGGTACAGCGTGGCTCTCTCTCTGGTGATGCGGGTAAAGCGTGGCTCCCTCTCTGTTAGTGCGGGTATAGCGTGGCTCCCTCTCTGGTGGTGTGGGTACAGCGTGGCTTCCTCTTTGGTGGTGCGGGTACAGGGGTGCAGTGTGGCTCCCGCTGTGGTAGTGTGGCTACAGGGGTACAGTGTGGCTCCCATTGTGGTGGTTCGGGTAGAGTGGTACAGCGTGGCTCCCTCTCTAGTGGTGGAGGTACAGCGTGGCTGTCTCTGTGTTGGTTTGGGTACAGCATGGCTCCCTCTCTGGTGGTTTAGGTACAGCGTGGCTCCCTCTCTGTTGGTGTGGGTACAGGGGTACAGCATGGCTCCCTCTCTGGTGGTGTGGATACAGCGTGGCTCCCTCTCTGGTGGTGTGGGTACAGCGTGTCTCCCTCTCTGGTGGTGCGGGTACAGCGTGGCTCCCTCTCTGGTGGTGCGGGTACAGCGTGGCTCCCTCTCTGGTGGTGCAGGTACAGGGGTGCAGTGTGGCTCCTGCTGTGGTGGTGCAGGTACAGGGGTACAACATGTGCATGCATGCTGGGGGCTGTAGCCTGCTGTCTGTCGACACACCTGGGGGCGCCAATCTTTCGGGACTACATTTCCCATGATGCTTCCCCAGTGTCTTCTGATTGTCCCTCTGCTGTGGCCAATGGGGAGAGAGGGCAGGAAGGTGGGTGGTGTCGCGGCGAACCTAACACATTAGAGCTGCTCTCTGTTCTCCTGTTCGGCTGACAGGAGAAAGGGGCGTGGGCGAGCGGGGGAATAAGATACACTCGCAGCCCGCCTCTGCCCTGTCACATCGCTGTTGCCAAGTTCTCTGGCAAACAGAGCAGGGGAAAATCGACCCACTTTACCGATGAGGGGGGCGCTCGACGGCACCCACTACAGCTTCTTCCTGGTGTCACCCCAGCTAGCCACCCTCCCCATAGGGACGCTACCGTACTAAAGTAACCTGCCAGTACTGCATCCCTCTAGATCGGAGCCGGCCCTGATGGGGCCCCATGAGCACATTTGGGGCCCTGGGCAGTGACCAGGGGTGCCTGTTTGATAAGGCGACCCTGAGCATACACGTCTCTGTCATCTGCAGCCCTACTCTGTGTCTTCTGTGTCCTCTCCTCCATCCTCTCCCCCGTCCCCTCTCTGACTGTCAGCTCCGTGTCCGTGACGCCCCCTTCCATCCTGCTGCTCAAATTAGGGTTAAATTTACATTATCCTCTTTGTTGATTAATCTAATGTCCCCCGTGACTGTGCTTTATTAAAAATGCAGCTATATACCTTGTTTACTGAGGACAGATCAGTGATCACATGACATGCCGCCTCTCTGCTCTTGCATGACAGCTGCAGCGGGCGGGGCCGCCTCTCTCCTCCTCCCCTCCTGAAAGACATCAGCAGGAGATCCTCGGCCCTGCCCACTGCATCTGTTTGGCTGAGAGAAGAGAGAGGTGGCATGTCACGTGATTGCCGATCTGCAATCAGTAAACAAGGTATATAGCTGCATGTTTAATAAAGCACAGTCACAGGGGGACATTAGATAAATCAACAAAGAGGATAATGTAAAGTTAACCCTGTGAGTTAACAAACACTTTAATTTCGTGAAAACTGATATATGATTATTTGCAAACCAAGATTCACCTAGAATGTATCAGATTCATTCAATCTGCCTAATATGCAGTGGGTCTCCTATCAATTTGCTCACTATTATTCTGATATCACAGAAAAGGTGCACCTACACGAATCAGAGGGAAATTTACCTGGGTAGCATCCTCATCAAACACAGCATCAAATACAAAGGTCCTGTCTCTAGAACGCTTTGCACGCAGGAAGTCCTCAGACCCTCCCGATGGATCCTTCAGCAGCAGTATCTGAAAGAAGAGATCACAGGGAGACTATTTATGGACCAGCAGTATGCGAAGGGGCTGAAGGGTCTACTACTAAAACTGGCCATGAATTAGTAGGTCTTGTATGATCTAATGAGCCATGTTCAAATCTCTGTTTCTTGTTAGAGATGCAAATATTTTCGTTTCAATCAATGGAAAAGTAATGTTTTGGTTTTAGGCCTGGTTCACACCTATGCAGGTTGTAGTTTGCATATTCCAGGTGCATTTTGTGTTTTACAACACACACTTTTGATCTATTGAAGTTTATGGAACCCAAAACCAGAGAAAAGTCCCTGGCCCTTTCCATAAAATGCACGGATGTGAATAACATCCATAGGAAATCATGTTAAATGGACTATAGTGTGTTTCTGCAAAACTGAAAACGCACTAAAAATGCATAGGTGTGAACCAGGCCTCAGGTGTAGTCTTGAGTGCTGGGGCAAAACATACAACCTTGATCTGCCTCCCATAATTATTGACTTTTTTCCAATTCCAAATATTGGGTGCTCTCACCAACGTTTGCATGTTCCAGCACCTCTCATCATATGAAATAAAGAAAAAATCAAGCAGGGGAAGTAGGAGTCCCTCGTAATGACCATGGCAGATGTGCATAATCAAGAACTCAAGCACAGAGCAGTGGAGTCTCAAAAGGATAGAAGAAACTGTAATGTTTGGGTGGTCTAAGGCCAGCAGAAACCATGTAAGGGCAGGCTAAATGTACCAAGTTGATAGATTGCATGCAATTATTTTTAGCAGCTAGTATAGCCGCAAGCAATAATCGCTGTTTTCTCCCGATGGACAGCTTCCCCTGCCGGGAGAATACCATAACTTGGCTGGAGGAATTCTCCTCTCAATACTGTCCCATGGTTGCAGAAAATAAATTTACTCCGTGTATGGGCTGCTTAAGACTTCCACCAATATCTACTATTCAGTTATCAGAGCAGAACGCTCCACATCTATAGAAACCTACAATGACTGTAGCGGTCTCGCTTAATCCTTTTGCTGCCATGGACGTTAGGCTTAGGTTGGAATAGAAACATTCCCAGGTGGCCAGCTCAGTAAGTCTTACGTCCTTGATCAAATGAATTGCTATGATCAGTGGATGAGAAGCCACTGATGGTAGTCAAAATGTGCACCCCCCCCCCCCCCCCGGCTGGAACCAAAGCTACTATTGCCAAGCCATCTACAATGTACTTCACCTGTTAGTGATCCTCACTGCTATGTGCCCTCAAACTGCTCCTCTTGATGTCCCCTAGGTGTCCTCTGATCCCTGCTACTCTTTCTTGGGGAGATTGAGTGGCAGACAGGTGGCACTTAGCAAGAGGGAGAATTACATGTTCAGGATGGAGAGTGGTATGCCCCGTACACACGGCCGGACTTTGTTCGGACATTCCGACAACAAAATCCTAGGATTTTTTCCGACGGATGTTGGCTCAAACTTGTCTTGCATACACACGGTCACACAAAGTTGTCGGAAAATCTGATCGCTCTGAACGCAGTGACGTAAAACACGTACGTCGGGACTATAAACGGGGCAGTGGCCAATAGCTTTCATCTCTTTATTTATTCTGAGCATGCGTGGCACTTTGTCCGTGGATTTGTGTACACACGATCGGAATTTCCGACAATGGATTTTGTTGTTGGAAAATGTTATATCCTGCTCTCAAACTTTGTGTGTCGGAAAATCCGATGGAAAATGTGTGATGGAGCCCACACACAGTCGGAATTTCCGACAACAAGGTCCTATCACACATTTTCCATCGGAAAATCCGACCGTATGTACGGGGCAGTAGGGTTGGTAAACATGCCTCTTATTTTGCTGATCCCTCCCTTGTTTATTCATAACTAAAGTAATAGTAAATAGGAGTCACGTGTTTACTATCACTTCAGTTTGTGAATGAAAACAGAAAGAACTCTGTGCAGAGCACATCCGTGTTTGGTGTAGTAAGTCGGGGGTCTGCAGTTTGGGGAAGAAATTACAGGAAGTTTATGACATGTATATAATGTATGGTTATATTTGTAGAAGATTCAGTAGCACAAATGATGTTGAAGTAAAATTGGCTTGCCTGGTGCGAGGTCAACAAAGCATCCATGGACATGAGAGGAAAGTTTCCCAATCTGATTTTTCTAGTTATTTAGATTTAAAGTGTTTTTAAACTTTTGCTATGAATCAACATATAAATGTACATGGAAGTTCAATTTATAATCACTTTAGAAATATTTTAAGTTCTGGGATAAAGTGTGCCAGAATTGAGGCTCTAGGGTTGTCTTAGTCTTATGCCGCGTACACACGATCAGAAATTCGGCCAGCAAAAGACCGATGAGAACCGTGTGTATGCCAGCAAAAGATTGAGAGCATGTTCTCAATTTTTCGGTGGGAAAAAGTTCCTATCCAAAAATGTGATCGTCTGTAGCAATTCCGACGTGCAAAATTCCTACGCATGCTCGGAAACAATTCGACGCATGCTCGGAAGCATTGAACTTCATTTTCTTGGCTTGTCATAGTGTTGTACGTCACCGCGTTCTTGACGGTCCAAAGCTCAGCGAACTTTTGTGTGACCGTGTGTATGGAAGGCAAGCTTGAGCGGAATCCCATCGGAAAAGCCATCATATCTTTTTCCGACCAAAATCCCGATCGTATGTATGAGGCATTAGGCCCTTTTCACATTGCTCTGTTGCAGTTTCCCTGCAGCATGGGTGTAGCGCAGTGTATCTGCGGTTTTCGTGTAGATTACCCATGCTTAGATTGGGCGTTTTTGGTGCATTTTCTGAAAGTGCACCAAAAGGTGCTGCATGTTTGGTGCACTTTCAGAAAACGCACCAAAAACGCCCAATCTAAAAGAAATCTATTGGGAAGAGCAGGTTACCTACCGGAAAATTTCAGGTACACTGTGCTGCACCCACACTGCGGGGAAACCACAATGGAGCAGTGTGAAAAGGGCCTTAGATTTGATGGACAAAAACACTCAGCCTGGCCATTCTGCTGTTGGCTAAGAAAGCCTAATAATGACAAAGCAGCAGAAAATCAGGATACACAAGCTCTCCTCACAATGTTTCTGCATGTTCAGCTGAGCCCCTATCCCAGAAATTAATTTCCTCTATACATGTCACTTCTCTGTCACTTGTAGATGTCAAAAACAATGATGTAGCCAGTAGGCACTCAGAGGCCTTAATACATCAAAAAGCAAAAAATAAGTGCAGCGCTAAAACTTAATATGAAAATGAAACATATCATACTGAAAATAACTTGAAGAGTGATTAACCCACCAAAAGAAAAATAAATGAAAAAAACACAAGTCTCCCATAGAGGACTAAAACAAATATCTCACCATATATAAAAAGTGAAAAAATATTAAATCCAGATTGCAAAAGTGAAATGACAAGCAATGCAAAAACGAAGTGAATTGAAGACCAATGTGCATATATTCAGAGGGAGTGTGATACAGGTGAGTCCAACATCCAGAGTAATTCACACCCGAGTGAGATATGAGGCTCCTTACCAGCTCGAGGCAACCACCATGACAGTGGTCTCACCAGGCATTTGGGAAATCATCAGGTCACCCACAAACCTATGCCGATATTCACAGTTGAAAGCGTAGTACTCAAAAGACAAAAACAAGAAAGGCTCCCATAGTGTAAAATTGCAATACAGTGTGGTTTATTGGGCTATAAGGTTGCACTTACAAGAATTTTCATCCATTAAAAGCGTGTAGCCAAACATGAGGATCGCGGCGTCTCCACGAGCTTCCGCCTGCTTGCTGTGTATGTCCCATCAATCACAGCAGAAAACGTAATGACGTCAGCGTCACAGGCACCTCCCTACGCGTTTTGTCACGATAGGACGTCGTCTGGGGATTGGCCAAGTGACACGGTCTTCACGTTAGAGGTTTAAATAGTCCCGCGGCGCCATATTGATTACTGGCTGCTCGGGTAAGGAAGATGAGACGGAGGGCTGCAATCCAGAGCTCCACCCGAATTTGCTGCCTAAGCTCCAGGTATTCATCCTCAGACACAGTCCTGGTGTATGTTGAAAGGATGATCCGCAGCAGCCCCGGGAATTCTGATGCCAGGTCCATATCTCCGCTGGGGTGACTGAAGTCTGCTATGCTGATCTTGGATCCAGTTGGAGGTTTGGATGTCCCAGACTTCAGGAAGCTTTCCCGCTGCTTGCCACCAATGTCACGGAACGTCCCACACTCCGCTTGAGTGCTTCCGTCATATACCACTTCCTCCCAGTCTGTATACAGATATCCCAACCTCTCTGAGCACAAACAAGGTGACACTTGCTTGTTGCTACCAAGAACTGACTTTATTCAGAACCAGAATACAGTCTTATATACACAGGAGAAGATTACTCTAACAATACAAACGTAACCTAATTAACATGAGCTAATTATCTAATCCTTTATACAGCCTAGGTGACTGAGACATGACCTTCCGCCCAGACTTGTGGTCACGAGCTTCACACAGTTATATCAACACAATGGCAGTCGTCCCGTCTCCTACATTGTATAGAGGACAATGTCATTAGCTCATTTAATTAACATAAACACAGGTTGATGACAACAGCATCTCCTCACAGGATGTGTCCCAACAGAATGAATCCATTGAAAATCCAGGGCCCATAATCAAAAGGCAACAGGCTTGCATACAGTCCTCTCCAACAGCCTCTGTCCCGGCTAGGTCTGTGACAGGCTCCTACTAATGTTACTCCTGACACTAACCAAGGAGCTAATCCTACACCTGTTGGTGGATTGGCGGAAGCAAGTATGGTTCGGGTTAGACATACTAATCTGGCTAATGCTTCATTATTTAATCCCCCAGGATTTGTGGCCCCTTCTGTTCAAGTGTTTAAAAAGATGGTGATTAAGGACCTGATTGCTCTTAAGACACCAAGATCCGGGGGCAGTTATGACCTTCAACATAATATCAAACAAATTTGTGCACGTAATAATATCATCATACGCCCTGCTGACAAGGGTGGTGGAGTCGTTGTTCTGAATAAAAAAGACTATTTAGATGAAATGAACAGACTTTTGTCTGATAGTGTGACCTATACTAAATTGAGGTCGAATCCTACTTTTAAGTATAAAAAAGCACTTTTATCTCTGATTGATGCTGGATTCCAAACAGGTGTTCTGAGTAAAAAAGAAAAATTACATCTGGTGCCTTCAGCACCAAGGGTACCAGTGATGTACTATTTGCCCAAAATTCATAAAAGTCTAATAAAACCACCTGGCCGCCCTATTATTAGTGGCATTGACTCAATTACATCAAGTATAGGCCGCTATGTTGATAATTTTTTGCAACCCCTTGTGGTCAAGACACCCGCTTATTTGAGGGACACAACTCAAGTCATTAAACTTGTAGCCGAATGTAGTTGGAGAGAGGGTTGCATCCTGGCAACTACTGACGTTGCTTCCCTCTATACCATCATATCTCATCAACATGGCTTTGAGGCTGCTAAGTTTTACTTGGAACAGGATCAATCTTTACCTGTGACTCAAAGGGAATTTATTTTAAATCTTTTGACTTTTGCCACCAGTCACAATTATTTTTGGTTTGGGGGTGACTTTTTTTTTGCAGACTGTCGGTGTTGCTATGGGGGCAAAGTTTGCGCCTAGTTTAGCGAATCTCTTTATGGCCCATTGGGAAAGTGAGGAGATTGATGCTAATCCCCATAAAGAGCTACGCTTGTGGAGAAGGTACATCGACGATGTCCTTCTCCTGTGGGAGGGTGATTTACCCTCTCTTGAGGCTTTTTTTCTTAAGCTCAATTCAAATGATAGAGGGATCTCCTTGCAATACGAGACCAGCCAAACCCAAATTCATTTTTTAGACCTTAACATTTGTGTTAAGGATGGCCAATTGATTACAACTACCCACTTTAAGGAGACCGACCGCAATGCTTATATCCCACTTAATAGCTGCCATCATGCCTCTTGGCTTAGGGCAGTCCCCAAAGGGCAGTTCCAGCGGATTAGGCGTAATTGCGCTAATTTATCAGACTATCAGCAACAGGCCCAGATCCTCAAAGTGAGATTTTTGAACAAGGGATATGATGAGAGGGAGATTAATGATACCATTATCAATGTTGGCAACATGGACAGGGAGACTATGCTTCAAGGATCTAGTAGGGTTAATCAGGCAGATGCTAATAAATTTGCCTGTTCCCTAGTGACAGGTTACTCTAATCAACATTTCTCAGTTAGAAAGATTTTCAGTAGGTACTGGAACCTGCTGAAGAATGATAAGGTGTTGGGTCCAGTTCTCCCTGACCATCCTGTTGTTATCTTTAGAGTAGCACCCTCTTTACGCCATAGAATAGCTCCCAATGTTGTTAACCCCCCCAAAACTATCTCCTTTTTCCAAACCATGAAGGGCTTCTATCCTTGTAAAAAGTGCGAAATATGTCATATTAACTCCTTTAGAGGACGTAGATGCGAATCTTTCCAATCAACCCAAACCAACAAATCGTACAATATAGAGTCGTTTATCACATGCTCTACGGAGTGTGTGGTTTACATGATCCAGTGTCCATGCTCCAAACAGTATATAGGGCGTACCAAGAGAGCCCTGCAGGTACGTCTGTCTGAGCATGTAGCGAATATTAAGCGCGGTTTCAGTAAACATAACCTATCTAGACACTATGCGAAACATCACAATAAACAGCTTAAAGGGACTCTGTTTGTTGCTTTGGATAGACTTCAGCCCCATTGGAGGGGCGTCAATAAAGTGAGAGCCATTTCTAGGTGTGAAACTAAATGGATTTTTATGATGAAATCCTATGTACCCCTAGGCCTTAACGTTGACTGGGACATAAATTGTTTTATAAATAATTCTTAACCAATATAATAAAAATAAAATTTTTTTATTTTTTTAATTTTAATTTTTATATTTTTTTATTACTGTATTTTTATGGATCAATATTTTTCTGGCATTTTTTATTTTATTGTATTGGTGGTGTATATAGTACTGCCAATATAACTGTTTTCTATGGAATGTGGTATTAATATTAATTTTTTTGTTGTGTTATGGCGATTTTTTCCATGGACTTACTAGCTTACTAGTGTTTATGACCCATCAACTTACTAGTGGTATAATTTTTGTCCACTAGATGGCGAGAATTCTAATTCAATTCTTGCCTTTCCCTAATTAAATATTTAATACTAGTGGTATAATTTATAACCACTAGATGGCGGAAATCTTGTACTTGAATTCCTATCTAATTTTTATGTTCCTTATTCGGCTTACATAGGCGGCCAGAAGTCAATATGGCGGCGCTTTTTTTGTTCCCATCTTCCTTACCCGAGCAGCCAGTAATCAATATGGCGCCGCGGGACTATTTAAACCTCTAACGTGATGACCGTGTCACTTGGCCAATCCCCAGACGACGTCCTATCGTGACAAAATGCGTAGGGAGGAGCCTGTGACGCTGACGTCATTACGTTTTCTTCTGTGATTGATGGGACATACACAGTAAGCAGGCGGAAGCTCGTGGAGACGCCGCGATCCTCATGTTTGGCTACAGGCTTTTAATGGATGTAAATTCTTGTAAGTGCAACCTTATAGCCCAATAAACCACACTGTATTGCAATTTTACACTATGGGAGCCTTTCTTGTTTTTGTCTTTTGAGTACTACGCTTTCAACTGTGAATATCGGCATAGGTTTGTGGGTGACCTGATAATTTCCCAAATGCCTGGTGAGACCACTGTCATGGTGGTCGCCTAGAGCTGGTAAGGAGCATCATATCTCACTCGGGTGTGAATTACTCTGGATGTTGGACTCACCTGTATCACACTCCCTCTGAATATATGCACATTGGTCTTCAATTCACTTTGTTTATGGACTTTTGAGTTTTTGCATTGCTTGTCATTTCACTTTTGCAATCTGGATTTAATATTTTTTCACTTTTTATATATGGTGAGATATTTGTTTTAGTCCTCTATGGGAGACTTGTGTTTTTTTTCATTTATTTTTCTTTTGGTGGGTTAATCACTCTTCAGGTTATTTTCAGTATGATATGTTTCATTTTCATATTAAGTTTTAGCGCTGCACTTATTTTTTGCTTTTTGATGTATTGAAGTTTAGTATTAGACTTTTAGCGCTGGCAGCTTTTACAATTCACCTTTCAATATATTTTTGTAGCGCAGCGTTAACCCTTTTTGGGTTCTTTACTAATTTTTACTCAGAGGCCTTAGTAGAAGAGAAATACAACACAACACAAGAGTTCTTAACAAGTAGCTTTATATCAGTAAAAGGAAAACCTAGTGTATCGCTAACCCCAGAGGAGCCGCTGAACTGTTTTGTACTTTCTCTGCTCACCTGAAGATGATGCACCTTGCTCACCCAGCACTTACTGACACACCTTGAGTTATTTCAAAGAATTTATTATTCCAAGCATAGCCTATGTAGCACCCTCTACCATTAGGTAGGTGCTAGTAATAGGATTTTTACTAGGAGACTGTCGGCACAGGCAAATTTAGACAGGCCTATGCTGTAATCTAGGCCTGTCTGTTTTGATCTGGGGGCTGGGAGTGGCTAGTGTAGCAGTGGGTGTGACCACTTTTGCTCTAGTTCTGAGGCACCTCCCTTGCTTCCAGGGAGAATGTTCTTGAAGAGGGGCAGGGCCTGGGACTGGCGTGGCAGGCAGCTTATGTGGGAGCCCTGACCAATCCCCAACTGGTATTGGCAGGGGGCGGGCCTCCTATATAAGCTGAGGTAACATGCCACTGGGGAGGAGTTGTCGGCTGAGTAAAGTGGAGGATGGACTACTAGACAGCAGCAGGAGGGCACCCCCATCTGGGGGGGGGGGGTGCGCTGATCGCAGGAGGAGGCCCAGGGAGAGCTGTGAAGGAACTTTGCCATTACACGGTCATTGGCAATGTCTTTACCATTACACGGTAATTGGTAAAGAACTCCTAGAGCTGAGGGGCAGGTGAAGCTGTCGGAACGTATGGTCCGGTCAAGTTCTCCATCAAGGACTCAGGGCAGAGAAAGGTCGGTGAGTGTACCACAGTGGAGGGCTGGATGTGCCAGGAAGTCTGTGAGAGAACTTTGCTTTTAAACGGTCATCAAAGTCTTCATCATTGCATGGTCAATGATGAGGAGTCCTGGATCAGAGGAGAGACTGTGGGGATATGTGTCAAATCAATGTGGCCTGAGGGCACAGGATTTGCAAGCTGGGCTGGCTGGGAACAGTAGTCCACCATACAACATGTGCTTTTAAACTACTAGGCCTCCGGGGAGATGTGCTGCAGGCCTCTGGCCTAGTAGCAGTGAGCAATCAGAGCCAGCTTAAGGATTTTTTCAGAGTGTGTCCTTCTTGCTTACAGAAGAAGATGTGACATTACTTTACTTCAGGATAAGCTTTGTGCAGGAGGAGAGGAGTTCTGGGAACATCACCCTTACACGGTCAAGAGTGATGTCCTCATTCCTTACATGGTAATGGATGAGGAATGCCTGGAAGCAATAGTCCGCGGGAGTTAAGCAGAGGAGGAGCAACAGTCTGCATGGTGATGCAGGAGGAAGATCATAGAAATTAATAAATGCACATCATCTCTTCTGGCTCTAACTATGTGCTAATGTGTGAAATCTTTAAAATATGATGGCAAATGAACTATCCTATGGGCTTCCCATACACCCTTTTCCCTAACCAAGTTGTACCCCCCAATAAACAAAAACAAAACCAGCAAAAGACTGTTCATTGTCTCTGCAAGTGATGTTTGGGAGTCTGGCTGCGGAGTGAATTGGTGGATGTTTGTTACTAGTGGCAACTATACCGCTACACCTAAAAGCATAAAGGACGAGCAAGTGTAAGTGTACTTATATGAACAATCAGTAAGACAATAACATTACTCTGAGAGGTATGGTTAAATACCTGCAGTATTCTGACTAACAGTAATTAACAGAACTAAACAGCATTTACATAGCAACAGGATATAAAGACAGTCATAACTTGCAGTCAAAACTAGCTCCCACTGGCCAGTGATTGATGAAAAAAAAATGTTGGCCAGCAAAGTTGGGGCCCATGAAGAAAGCACAACAGTTCCCAGCAGACAACTGATGAACTTGTACAATGTTGGTCTCTTACCAGACCCAGGGTGCCCTCCTCTGGGTCTTCGGAAGCCTGCACTGGTTCAGTTCAAGTCCTCAAACAGGGATAGGAATTGCTCTGTAGTCTGATCCCACCAGGTGTCCTAAACACACCTCACATCCTCCCAGGGTAAAGGTCCTTGGTCTCTTTGCTTCTCTGAGTTCTCACCCAGTTGTGGTCAGCTATGGCAGGGATACATTCTGCCAGCAGCAGCTGCTCAGTCTTTTCCCCACACACTTGCTTTAAGACAGTCCTCTGCCCTTTCCTCACCTACCTGTAGATCCCTTCTCTTTGCTCTGTTGCATTAGTCAATCACCTCCAGGACTGAATCCGACCCAGCCAAAATGGCTGCCCCTGCACTAGAGACACGCCATAGATGAGCATTGCAAAACGGTCTCCCTAAAGATGGCTGCTGCACTTCTGCATTAATGAATATTCAGTTTAACCCTCCCCACACTGCAAAAGAATAATACAGAAGTAAAAAAGGAAGAAGTCCCATAGTATTTATCAGCTACAGTCCAGGTTATTCAATAACACTGGACCCTTTGGTAGGGTGACAATGCCTCTTCTGCAGTAAAATCAGTGCAGCGTTGTCACCCTCTCTGTTGCTTTAGATGCTGGCTCTCTTGATGGCACTCTCAGTGACTAGCCATGTCCATCTCCAATGGCAACTCTTTAAGTCAAATCATTTTTATTGACTTTTGGTGTGCAAGTTAACAACTGATTACACAGAAAACTAAAGACAACAAAGAGTAACATTAAAATTGAGGGAATACAATTTAAGAGTCGCATTCCATTCCGGCATATACCATTCAATTTATTGTTATGGTATAGAAAGAACCATGAGCACTCTACAAGAAAACACTGGAGATTCTCTCCGCTATCAAGTATTTAGGAGGATGGACCTGTAAATCAAATTGGCTTATACAGCTGTAAATCTTATCATGGAGCAACAGCACTGTCAAACAGATCTAATGGGGATGTGGCAGTAGAGACAGGCAAACCTGAGGTGGAGGGCCAAGGGGAACAGATATTATTAAACTTTTTTGGACAGCCCCTGTGTTGGTAAGTACATTTTTCCCTATCTAGAATCACATTCACCGCATTGCACCATTATGTGAAGGTAGGTGGGGTGAGTGAGTATTTTTTCTGTGGGTGATGGACAATCATCTGGCAGTATGCCCAAAAGGGCAAGTATAGGATACAGAGCTTTTTCTATTGAGCATCGATCAGAGATTTTCTGGAATATGGCTGTCCAATACCAAAACAATTTGGAGCATTGCCACAACATGTGTATTCATTTGTCTACTTGACCAGCACAATAAAGACAGTCAGGAGATCAGCGGTTCAGCCCCTAGGAGAATAACCTTCGAGGGGTGTAGTATACTCCTATGCAGGATAAATAGATAGGTTATCTTTTGAGAGGGGGAAAGGAATACATTGGGAATTATTTCCAATGCTTCTGTCCATTGGTCTTTTGCCTAGAATAGATTAACAATATCTTGACTCCACTTTTCCCTACAATTTAATTGAACATGACAACCCTTTAGCCCAGGTTCACACTGCTCCAACATAAAAGTCCTGCGACTTCTGATCCGACTTTGCCCTGCAACTTCACTCTGACTTTGATCCGACTTAATGTAACTTTTTACATTGAAGTCGGATCAAAGTCAGACTAAAAGTAGTGCAGGGATCAGTTAAGATGGCTCTCATAGGGAAACATTAAATTTGACATGTCATGCGACTTGTGCTCTTACAAGTCTTATCCCATGTTGTGTGAACCGGGCCTTAGATTGACAGCGCATTGCTCTAACTGCATGAGTTTGGGGAGATTATGTAAAAGCCCTGGTCAGTCCCTTTCATCCCCTCCAGCACAGTCTACCAAATTGCTGGAGAAATCTATCTTCCGAGCCACATTTACCATTAAAAAAAGTAAACTGCATTTCTTTGAAAACATTTAAAACATGCCAACTTATCTTGAAATATATGTTTAGCACTCTGAATCAATTTAAATGAATTCATAAATTTGAACATAGACCTCAGGTTCTGGATTGTGCCCAGTACTAGGCAATATTTTGGTCCTTCTGGAAGCTGGTGCCCTCTCCATAACTGCATAGACACAATTTAAAATGCAAGCTGTATTTCTCAATGGGTGTTGCCCATGCATGCACATTTGCTGGGAATCTCCCATAAGGAATAAAATGTTGTCTATTTTGCCCTCATAGATTTCAAGAGAAGGATGCAGGAGTCATACAGTGTTTAGTAATACAAAGCTGCACTTCAAACCACCATCTCTATTATTCATTACAACAAATATTTATTCATTTAGTTATTGATTTATATATTAATCTTTATGTATTGATCACCTGTTTAAATCTTCAGTGCCATTATAATAGTAGCCCACGCAAATAAATTGCAATAACATTAATTGAATAGCAATGTTCCAGAGGTTCTATCTTATAATACATAAAAAAAAACCATTCACTAAAATATTTTATCATCATAGCAGCATAAGAGCCTATCTTTAACGATAGCAATTAAATCAGATCCCCATTCCAATACTTGTGTCTGCCAAAGCACGCATTGGTGCAAGGGTTTTACGCCTCCACCGACCAGACCCCTGCTATCAGCCGCATCCGTCTGCAGTGTGAACCAAGCCTAAAAGGAATAATGCAGATTGCAAATTTTCACATTACAACAATGACAATGCACAGCTAATTGCAATGAAGACTAACCATTATACTCAGAAATCAGTTCAAGGAAGGACATTGTGGAGTTGATTTACTAAAACTGGATAGGGCAAAATCCAGTGCAGCTCTGCATAGAAACCAATCAGCTTCCAGTTTTTTCCAAAGCCTAAGTAAGCAAGCTGAAGTTAGAAGCTGATTGGCTACCATGCACAGCTGCACCAGATATTGCACTTTCCCATTTTAGTAATTCAACCCCTGTGTGACAAATAGCAGAGGGTGCAAAATGGTATGAATCTGCCCAAAAGATATTAGCTAAAATGTAACTATATACAATACTATTACTATATACAATGTAAACAGGTAAACTACAGGCAATGTTTTATTCTTAACATAGCTGAAGTTACACTTTAACTAATCCCAAATGCATTTGTTCACTTGGTGTGAGATGCAAGGTGATGTCATAAGTTGCAAGAAATGAAGTAGACAAGGTAGAGCTTGCATTCACCCTCCTGCAAGCCAGATCTCACTGCTAGCGACTTTCCAGTTCTACTGCCGTATGACGCTGCCACCAAAGGCACAGGCCAGGAGGTGCCCCTGTAGTAAACAAAACCTTAAATGCCTCCGCCGAGCTACTATTTTGCGTATATGAGAAAGCAGCCCTGAAGCTACTGGAGAAAGCAAACCTACTCAACCTCTCTTTGCTGGTGGAGCTCTGTCTCAATTCTACCTTACTGATATTTTTAGGTTTGTTACTGGTCCAGGGGTGGAAGGGTTTTACGCTTAGATGCTGTAAGTGGAAACCTCTTTAAACATATACATACATATTTGCTGTATTTATTTTTTATCTTTCAACATTTTTTACTGGTTTAAAGAGGATACAGAATATAAAACGGAGAGAAAAAAACAAAGTAGACACCATACCTTATGTTCTCATAGTCGATGTCATGCTTAATGAACAAACATTATATGTATTATGGTTGTAATAACCATACCAAACAACTGATAGAAACCAGTGAGTATAGTCATGTTTCTCGATTGGTGTTACATATGACTAATACTGCCCTATTTACCCCAGTGGGATCTAACTGTAAACAAGGCCTATAGAAGGAGAGAACATGTATCATATCATTCCTACTTAGGAAGTGAATAATCTGTGTATAGGAAGAAGTTAGTTTATAGAAACATTTTTAGAGAGGAGGAAAGTGAGGATATTGCCAGTACCCAAGAGTGTAGGTATGCTTCTTTCAGTAGATTAGAAGCTTTTGGATGGATGATCCAATTATACCAATATTTCATAAACCCATTTGTGTTATATTTTTTCCTGGCTAGCATTAATTCGTAATGAACTTGTATATTCAGTCTCACAATACCTTTGGTGAAATTGGGAGCTTCTATTGATTTCCACAATTTGGGTATTGTAAGTCTTGCGGCTATCAGGATGTTAGCTACTATTATTTTGTATTGTTGTGGAAAGGAGTCTAGATTAATGTTTAGAAGGGCCATTGCTGGAGTGAGTTTGAGTAGGTTACACGTTAGGGAGGCAATAAAAAATCTTAAATGTTACGTGTGTATTAAAAAAATACTATTACTTACTTGTTCACCAAGTTTGTATGTAATACATCCAGCACCTCTCTCTATTTCCACTTGGTTAAATGGGCGGATTCGCAAGGCAACCTGTAAGATAAACAATGAAAATAGTACCGTTCGAATGTGAAAAGACTGGTGCAAAATAGACAGAATCAGCTTGTCAGTTTCCGATAGACTTCAACAAAATGGTGGCCGACACTGACTCCCTGTTGCATAAATGTAATGAGATGGGTAAGAGATGGCTTCAGCTTCTCTTATCCACCTGTAGAGAACTCCTCAGACCCATCTGGCCCTTTTCGGCCCCCACGATTAAGCCCCGAAAAGAGCGAAACATGTCTCACGTCTCACTCTACAGCTGGAGAACAGGAGCTGAAGCTTTCTTTTACCCATCACATTGCATTTATGCAACAGAGAGTCAATGTCTGTGTGCAGACGGCCACCATTTTGTTGAAGAAACCTGTAGGATTTTTAAGAGAGGCAAATACAGTATTACTTAGAAAAAAAAATGTCTGAAGGCCTGAATGGTAATTTCTCACAGCCAGCCATATGACACTGAGAACACTGAGAACATGCACTGAGCTTTTGTAAACTCATTTGTGATCCAGAAAAAAGGCACCAAAGACTTCTGATTAGTTTAGTTCCAGTTCCTTTCTCTATCAGTTTAAAATTAGGGTCTTGGAAAGACCCATATATGGTCTTGGTTTCCTAAAGGTGCATAACATTTAAAGTGGTTCTAAAGGCAAATGTTTTTTTTTTACCTTAATGTATTTTCTGCACTAAGGTAAACAACCTTTCTATAGCAGCTCTCCCAAACACTTACCTGAGTCTATTCTCCATCCATCACTGACTTGTCTATAGCAGCCTTCTTCCTGGTCTCTCCGGCTTTCCCGATAAAAGGAGCCTTTGGCTCCTTCTGCTGCCAATCAAATCCTTTGAGGAGGGAGTGGGATCCAGCCATGCTGTGTGTGTCAATAGATGCACATAGTTCGGCTCAGCATTGACCCCACGCGTCGAGGTTTGAGGCCGCTCCGAGCAAAACCCTTGCACAAAGCAGGTAAGTATAACAGGTTTTTCATTTTAGAAATAAAAATTTGGTTTAGAACCGCTTTAAGGCCTGTTTTCATCAAGATGAACTGTGCTGCAGTGAACATTAAGACACATTGGATTAGGTAGCCCCTTCAAAATAGGTGGGCTTTAAGGAACCTTACCACACAAAATTTTAGATGCATGCTGCATTTTTGTCTAGGTATATTGTGCAATAAAATGAACGACGCTGCAATGTACCAATGTGTGCTACTGCAATGCCCATGATTGAACAAACCATAAGCTGACCATAGATGGATAGACTTTTAAACAAAAATTCTTAGCCGAAAAAAAAAAAATTTGAAACATTTGTACTAAAGTTCTCATAACGTTTAAATGTCGTTCAAAAGATTTTGTTGTTGTTAACATTTAATTTTGGAATGAATTGACTTTACTGAATGAAAACCACAGATACTGTTAGTGCTGTTTACGATACATCAATTTAAACTTGTGCAAGTGTTTGGCCCTTTTATCAGAAGGTGATCAGCAATGGTAACTTTAGTACTGTTCTCAAAGGTTTTCTTTAAGTATATCAAATAATCATCAAACTGAGGGGGTCTCATGAGTTGAAAATAGCGTGGGGCCCATGGTACAATTATTCCACTGCTGGTGTACAGGATTCACTTTAACAAGTTGCATGGAATAGAATTCTAGTCCAGTTAAATACCACATTTATAATTCATATCTACTGAAGCTGAAAAAGATACACTTTGGACTGGGAAATTCCCTTATAACTCCATATTCCTGTCCTACAATTGTTACTGAAAACCTTTCCCCCAGATACGTTATAACTGCCCGAGGACAGCATAACTTACTGTTATTTGGTGGTACTGAAAATCCTCTTTGATGTTCATCGTCTTCTCAGAATGTCCCTCTTCATCTGTCTCCCAGACACCTTGTGTTGTGTGTGTGGGATCAGCATTACCTCATTTCAGTGCTGAGAGGTATGATACAGCAGTATTGATTTATCTTCTGCACTGCACACCTGTGCTGAGACACAAAGGAAAAGTATATTCCCATGGTACCATTGCATCAACTCATATGCTAGTACCTGTGTGTATGGAGACACCTAACATCTGTTACAGACATGTTAGAGGAACATAAAGTGCACTCCGTAAACTAAACTGGCTTCCTGACAGAAAAACATTCAGATCAACAAGCAGGTGCTCTTACTTTTAATCAGTACTGAACCTGCCCTTCTTGTATTAGCAGAAACAATTCTAGGACTTGACACTATCACAAACTTGAGTCTGTACTTATCCCTCCTCTTCCCAATTTTGTTTTTTTTTCATAATTTTTTTACACTAACTCATTAGCTAAATTGTGTATAAACTGGAGCATGAGCTACTGGGTTTTGTAGACAACGGGCATTTTCAGTAAAGCAGGTAAACATAGCAGACATGCAAAAAGAAGCCTAGAGCTCCACTTGCTGGTTAATCCTAACTATAATAAATATAGCACCAACTTTCGTAAACCAAAATTGCAATCCAGTGGAAGTCTCGGCACATATTTAGAATGCACCAAAAACCTGCATAAAATCTCTGCATCAAATGTAAGTAATCTGTTAAAAAGGTGGCACACAGCCTCCTGTCAATGAATGGGTGTGTTTGCCTAAAGGGTAAATTCACCTTTACAGAAAAATCTGTGAATGGATGTAGAGACTAAAGGGATGCAGATAAACAGGTACAGCTTATGTAGGAAGATTTGTTTCATCTCTGTGTATCACCTGAGCCCAGTCACTTATATGCAAGGGTTTACAACCACTTTAATGTTGCCCTGAAATTAGATTTTTGGTCGGCGGTACAACTATGACATTATCTATGTACTAGGGTACCGCCAAGTCCTCTGGATCGGAATCTGTTACCACTTGAGAAATATTGTATAGAGACTGAACCAATAAAGCATGCTGTCTCCAGAATGTATGCATTGTTGATTAAACCATCGGAGAACTATCAGTTACCTTTCCTCCGGAAATGGGAAACAGATTTGGGGAGGACCTTTTTGGAGGAAGAAGAAACTAATATGATACATTCAATATTTAAGACAGCAATATGTACCAAAATACAGGAAACTAATTATAAAATCATTTCACAATGGTACAGAACCCCAGATAAACTTCAAAAATGCTTCCCAAATGCATTAGATAGATGCTGGCGATGCCAGATAGAACAGGGGACTTTGTTACATGTTTTTTGGTCTTGTCCCAGAGTGAGGACATTTTGGAGGGAGGTCCGGGAGATAATTTGAAAATTTAGCGATGTGGAAATACAGGAAGACCCAGCTTTTTTCCTTTTGCATCTGTCAGAGATTCCGGGGAAAATATATAGGAACTCTATTTTGTGTCATTCGGTGAATGCAGCTAAAGCATGCATCCCGCTTAAGTGGAAACAGACACAACCCCCTACAGTGAGTATGTGGCTTAGGAAAGTAGAGGAAGTAAACGGGATGGAAGATCTAGTCTGGACAACTAGAAAAAAAAGGGAAATTTATTTAAAAACGTGGTCGCTGTGGAACTGTTTTATTTCTTCGGAGGAAGGGAAAAAGCAAATTTATACAAATTAAAGAGGGGGGGGTGGGGGGGAGGAGGAAAGTTAAATGTTTATTTTTTTTGTTTGTTTTGGGAGGGGGATAAGGAAAGGAGGGAAATGGACTATAAATAGGAACTGCAGTCGGAATACTGAGAGGTAGTTGGAGTATTATGGCCGTGTCTGGGGGAAGCGCCCCCCCCCCCCTTCTGACGCGGCAATGAGTAACAACATGGAGGGCGGAAATGAGAGAGGAATATTGCTCTTCTTATTTCTTTGTCTTCTTTGCCTCTTTTATGACTTCTTTATGTTTATTTGGGTTCATTCTTTTATCCATCTTTATTGGATAATATATTAGAAACAGACAGGAGTAGATGGAATGGAATGTAACTAGTTGTTATCATGTTTTTTTTTTTATTTCTTGTCTGGCTGTATGTGCAGAAATGGAATGTAATATACAGAAGGATTGTTCATTTTTCTCCTGTTATATAAAAAAATAAATAAATTATAAAAATAATGTTGCCCTGAATTCTTGCTTTCACCATCTGGACAGCTTTAGAAGCTGCAGACCTACTTGCTCACTGCTTTACTTGGCGGTTCTCCCCAACCACTATTAGAGGGAGAGTGTTAAAAAGCCTGGTATGCAGATTTTGGATCGGCTTCTGTATCTAGCACCTATATAGCCATAACAGGTTCAAGATCTTCCTGTGATGGTAGAGTTGCAATTTTAGGTGGTCAATAATATCCTAGTCATCACATATGATGCTTGAGATCTGCATTACTTCTTGTTATCAGAAGGTTCGTGGTCATTGGTTAATCACAAGACCTAAAGACATGTCAAACATGCAATATCACACAGCAACAAAAACGCTAAAAAATGTATAGAAAATACCTGCTTCTGTTTGGTACTTCCTTGCTGAAGTAAAAACTGCAGAATGTTGCTCACCAACAATGGAACAACACCTTATTTTTCTTCAGCCAGGGAGGGAGTGCAGCCACAAGCCAGGTATTTCTCTTCACTGTAAAGAGGTCCTGTTGGTGGCGAACTGTCAACAGTATTGTAAGTAGGAAATGGCTGTAAGGGTGTATGAAATAGTCCTCCAAATCTTCATCTGATGCCGCATACACACGAGCGGACTTTACGGCAGACTTTGCCCGGCGGACTTTTCGACGGACTTTACGACTGACTTTCTGAATGAACGGACTTGCCTACACACAATCAACCAAAGTCCGATGGATTCGTATGTGATGACGTACGACCGGACTTAAATAAGGAAGTTCATAGCCAGTAGCCAATAGCTGCCCTAGGGTGGGTTTTTGTCCGTCGAACTAGCATACAGACGAGCAGACTTTTCGACCGGACTCGAGTCCATCAGATAGATTTGAAACATGTTTCAAATCTAAGTCTGTCCAACGTTTAAAAAAAAACAAAGTCCGCTGGAGCCCACACACGATTGAATTGTCCAACGTAATCCAGTATGCCGGACCAAGTATGCTGTAAAGTCCGCTCGTGTGTACGCGGCATAAGTCTTAAGGGTGTACATAAAACTCCCCTACAATGTCCCACCACTGGACATGCTGCAGTTGGTGTTGTTGCTGCCATTTTGTCAATCAAGGTCCCTATTTATGTGTTTAAGACACTGTTCACTGACAGATACAGTGTGATGAAACTGAAAAGTGAAACTGTCGCAAGACAGGAAGGAGGGAGAAATCTCTAAATGAGCCCTTAAAGCGGAGCTCCACCCAAAAGGGGAAGCTCTGCTTGTTTGCACCCTCCTCCCTTCCACTGCTACACTTGGCACTTTTTGGGGGGGAGCGGGTACCTGGTTTTGACAGGTACCTGCTCCCACTTCCGGCTTAGAGCCCCCCCCCCACTTCCCCCACAGTCTTCTGGGACACATCAGGGTCTGGGTCCCAGAAGACTATGGGGTTGATTTGCTAAAGGCAAATCCACTGTGCACAAAAGTGCACTTGAAAGTGCATTGCACGTGCATTTGGAAGTACAGTCACTGTAGATCTGAGGGGAAGATCTGTAATGAGGGGAAGCTCTGCGCCCCGAGCCCACCCTTTTTGAACTATGAGAAGCCAGGGTTCACACAGGAGTGGTACGGGGAATCGCATTTGATTCGGACAGGATTCACACAGCATTCCTCTTCAAATCACATGGGATTCTTTGCCATGCAATTTGATCCCATTCGTTTTGTATGAGCAAATTGCACCACAGAGGAGAGTGAGGAGCAGTGTCTCATGAAATATGTAGCCCTGGGTAGGAGAAGAAAGTAATTTAACCACTTGACGACCGCCTCACGCCGATGTACGTCGGCAAGGTGGCACGGACAGGCAAAATCACGTACATATACGTGATTTGCCTTCCGCGGGTGGGGGGTCCGATCGGACCCCCCCCCCGGGTGCCCGAGGCGGTCGTCTTTTGTCCCACGGCGATCGGAGATGAGGGGGAGGCCATCAGTTCGTGGCCCCCCCCTCGCGATCGCCGCCGGCCAATCACATCATTCCTTTGCTGCTGTATGCTAAACAGCAGCAAAGGAAATGATGTCATCTCTCCTCGGCTCGGTAATTTCCGTTCCGGCCCGAGGAGAGAAGACAGGTATGTGAGTGCACAACACTACACACACACAGTAGAACATGCCAGGCACACAAAACACCCCGACCCCCCCCCCCCGATCGCCCCCTGATCCCCCCCCAATCACCCCCCCCCCTGTCACAAACTGACACCAGCAGTTTTTTTTTTTTTTTTTCTGATTACTGCATTGGTGTCAGTTTGTGACAGTTACAGTGTTGGGACAGTTAGTATTACCCCCCTGTAGGTCTAGGATACCCCCCTAACCCCCCCTAATAAAGTTTTAACCCCTTGATCACCCCCTGTCACCAGTGTCGCTAAGCGATCATTTTTCTGATCGCTGTATTAGTGTCGCTGGTGACGCTAGTTAGGGACCTAAATATTTAGGTTCGCCGTCAGCGTTTTATAGCGACAGGGACCCCCATATACTACCGAATAAATGTTTTAACCCCTTGATGGCCCCCTAGTTAACCCTTTCACCACTGATCACCGTATAACTGTTACGGGTGACGCTGGTTAGTTTGTTTATTTTTTATAGTGTCAGGGCACCCGCCGTTTATTACCGAATAAAGGTTTAGCCCCCTGATCGCCCGGCGGTGATATGCGTCGCCCCAGGCAGCGTCAGATTAGCGCCAGTACCGCTAACACCCACGCACGCAGCATACGCCTCCCTTAGTGGTATAGTATCTGATCGGATCAATATCTGATCCGATCAGATCTATACTAGCGTCTCCAGCAGTTTAGGGTTCCCAAAAACACAGTGTTAGCGGGATCAGCCCAGATACCTGCTAGCACCTGCGTTTTGCCCCTCCGCCCGACCCAGCCCAGCCCACCCAAGTGCAGTATCGATCGATCACTGACACTTACAAAACACTAAATGCATAACTGCAGCGTTCGCAGAGTCAGGCCTGATCCCTGCGATCGCTAACAGTTTTTTTGGTAGTATTTTGGTGAACTGGCAAGCACCAGCCCCAAGCAGCGTCAGATTAGCGCCAGTACCGCTAACACCCACGCACGCACCGTACACCTCCCTTAGTGGTATAGTATCTGAACGGATCAATATCTGATCCGATCAGATCTATACTGGCGTCCCCAGCAGTTTAGGGTTCCCAAAAACGCAGTGTTAGCGGGATCAGCCCAGATACCTGCTAGCACCTGCATTTTGCCCCTCCGCCCGGCCCAGCCCACCCAAGTGCATTATCGATCGATCACTGTCACTTACAAAACACTAAACGCATAACTGCAGCATTCGCAGAGTCAGGCCTGATCCCTGCGATCGCTAACAGTTTTTTTGGTAGCTTTTTATTGAACTGGCAAGCGCCAGCGGCCTAGTACACCCCGGTCGTAGTCAAACCAGCACTGCAGTAACACTTGGTGACGTGGCGAGTCCCATAAGTGCAGTTCAAGCTGGTGAGGTGGCAAGCACAAGTAGTGTCGCGCTGCCACCAAGAAGACAAACACAGGCCCGTCGTGCCCATAGTGCCCTTCCTGCTGCATTTGCCAATCCTAATTGGGAACCCACCACTTCTGCAGCGCCCGTACTTCCCCCATTCACATCCCCAACCAAATGCTGCATGAGAGGCATTTTCTTTATGTCCTCCCGAGTACCCCTACCCAACGAACCCCCCCAAAAAAGATGTCGTGTCTGCAGCAAGCGCGAATATAGGCGTGACACCCTCTATTATTGTCCCTCCTGTCCTGACAATCCTGGTCTTTGCATTGGTGAATGTTTTGAACGCTACCATTCATTAGTTGAGTATTAGCGTAGGGTACAGCATTGCACAGACTAGGCACACTTTCACAGGGTCTCCCAAGATGCCATCGCATTTTGAGAGACCCGAACCTGGAACCGGTTACCGTTATAAAAGTTAGTTACAAAAAAAGTGTAAAAAAAAAAAAAATATATAAAACAAAAAAAAATAGTTGTCGTTTTATTGTTCTCTCTCTCTCTATTCTCTCTCTCTTGTTCTGCTCTTTTTTACTGTATTCTATTCTGCAATGTTTTATTGTTATTATGTTTTATCATGTTTGCTTTTCAGGTATGCAATTTTTTATACTTTACCGTTTACTGTGCTTTATTGTTAACCATTTTTTTGTCTTCAGGTACGCCATTCACGACTTTGAATGGTTATACCAGAATGATGCCTGCAGGTTTAGGTATCATCTTGGTATCATTCTTTTCAGCCAGCGGTCGACTTTCATGTAAAAGCAATCCTAGTGGCTAATTAGCCTCTAGACTGCTTTTACAAGCTGTGGGAGAGAATGCCCCCCCCCCACCGTCTTCCGTGTTTTTCTCTGGCTGTCCTGTCTCAACAGGGAACCTGAGAATGCAGCCGGTGATTCAGCCAGCTGACCATAGAGCTGATCAGAGACCAGAGTGGCTCCAAACATCTCTATGGCCTAAGAAACCGGAAGCTACGAGCATTTTATGACTTAGATTTCGCCGGATGTAAATAGCGCCATTGGGAAATTGGGGAAGCATTTTATCACACCGATCTTGGTGTCATCAGATGCTTTGAGGGCAGAGGAGAGATCTAGGGTCTAATAGACCCCAATTTTTTCAAAAAAGAGTACCTGTCACTACCTATTGCTATCATAGGGGATATTTACATTCCCCGAGATAACAATAAAAATGATTAAAAAAAAAAAAAAATGAAAGGAACAGTTTAAAAATAAGATAAAAAAAGCAAAAAAAAAAATAAAGAAAAAAAAAAAAAAAGCACCCCTGTCGCCCCCTGCTCTCGCGCTAAGGCGAACGCAAGCGGCGGTCTGTCGTCAAACGTAAACAGCAATTGCACCATGCATGTGAGGTATCGCCGCGAAGGTCAGATCGAGGGCAGTAATTTTTGCAGTAGACCTCCTCTGTAAATCTAAGTGGTAACCTGTAAAGGCTTTTAAAGGCTTTTAAAAATGTATTTATTTTGTTGCCACTGCACGTTTGTGCGCAATTTTAAAGCATGTCATGTTTAGTATCCATGTACTCGGCCTAAGATCATCTTTTTTACTTCATCAAACATTTGGGCAATATAGTGTGTTTTAGTGCATTAAAATTTTAAAAAGTGTGTTTTTTCCCCAAAAAATGCGTTTGAAAAATCGCTGCGCAAATACTGTGTGAAAAAAAAAATGAAACACCCACCATTTTAATCTGTAGGGCATTTGCTTTAAAAAAATATATAATGTTTGGGGGTTCAAAGTAATTTTTTTGCAAAAAAAAATAACTTTTTCATGTAAACAATGAGTGTCAGAAAGGGCTTTGTCTTCAAGTGGTTAGAAGAGTTGGTGATGTGTGACATAAGCTTCTAAATGTTGTGCATAAAATGCCAGGACAGTTCAAAACCCCCCCAAATGACCCCATTTTGGAAAGTAGACACCCCAAGCTATTTGCTGAGAGGCATGTCGAGTCCATGGAATATTTTATATTGTGACACAAGTTGCGGTAAAGAGACAAATTTTTTTTTTTTTTTTTTTGCACAAAGTTGTCACTAAATGATATATTGCTCAAACATGCCATGGGAATATGTGAAATTACACCCCAAAATACATTCTGTTGCTTCTCCTGAGTACGGGGATACCACATGTGTGAGACTTTTTGGGAGCCTAGCCGCGTACGGGACCCCGAAAACCAAGCACCGCCTTCAGGCTTCCTAAGGCCGTAAATTTTTGATTTCACTCTTCACTGCCTATCACAGTTTCGGAGGCCATGGAAAGCCCAGGTGGCACAAAACCCCCCCAAATGACCCCATTTTGGAAAGTAGACACCCAAAGCTATTTGCTGAGAGGTATAGTGAGTATTTTGCAGACCTCACTTTTTGTCACAAAGTTTTGAAAATTGAAAAAAGAAAAAAAAAAAAGTTTTTTCTTGTCTTTCTTCATTTTCAAAAACAAATGAGAGCTGCAAAATACTCACCATGCCTCTCAGCAAATAGCTTGGGGTGTCTACTTTCCAAAATGGGGTCATTTGGGGGGGTTTTGTGCCACCTGGGCATTCCATGGCCTCCGAAACTGTGATAGGTAGTGAAGAGTGAAATCAAAAATTTTCACCCTTAGAAATCCTGAAGGCGGTGCTTGGTTTTCGGGGCCCTGTACGCGGCTAGGCTCCCAAAAAGTCCCACACATGTGGTATCCCCATACTCAGGAGAAGCAGCTAAATGTATTTTGGGGTGCAATTCCACATATGCCCATGGCCTGTGTGAGCAATATATCATTTAGTGACAACTTTGTGCAAAAAAAAAAAAAAGTGTCACTTTCCCGCAACTTGTGTCAAAATATTAAATATTCCATGGACTCAATATGCCTCTCAGCAAATAGCTTGGGGTGTCTACTTTCCAAAATGGGGTCATTTGGGGGGGGTTTTGTGCCACCTGGGCATTCCATGGCCTCCGAAACTGTGATAGGCAGTGAAGAGTGAAATCAAAAATTTACACCCTTAGAAATCCTGAAGGCGGTGCTTGGTTTTCGGGGCCCCGTACGCGGCTAAGCTCCCAAAAAGTCCCACACATGTGGTATCCCCATACTCAGGAGAAGCAGCTGAATGTATTTTGGGGTGCAATTCCACATAGGCCTATGGCCTGTGTGAGCAATATATCATTTAGTGACAACTTTTTGTAAATATTTTTTTTTTTTTTTTTGTCATTATTCAATCACTTGGGACAAAAAAAATAAATATTCAATGGGTTCAACATGCCTCTCAGCAATTTCCTTGGGGTGTCTACTTTGCAAAATGGGGTCATTTGGGGGGGTTTTGTACTGCCCTGCCATTTTAGCACCTCAAGAAATGACATAGGCAGTCATAAACTAAAAGCTGTGTAAATTACAGAAAATGTACCCTAGTTTGTAGACGCTATAACTTTTGCGCAAACCAATAAATATATGCTTATTGACATTTTTTTTACCAAAGACATGTGGCCGAATACATTTTGGCCTAAATGTATGACTAAAATTTAGTTTATTGGATTTTTTTTATAACAAAAAGTAGAAAATATCATTTTTTTTCAAAATTTTCGGTCTTTTTCCGTTTATAGCGCAAAAAATAAAAACTGCAGAGGTGATCAAATACCATCAAAAGAAAGCTCTATTTGTGGGAAGAAAAGGACGTAAATTTTGTTTGGGTACAGCATTGCATGACCGCGCAATTAGCAGTTAAAGCGACGCAGTGCCAAATTGGAAAAAGACCTCTGGTCCTTAGGCAGCATAATGGTCCGGGGCTCAAGTGGTTAAAGTGGTTCGAAAGGCAGAAGCTTTCTTTTATTTTAATGCCTTCGATGCATTAAGGTAAAAAACCTTATGTGACCAGCTTCCCCAATATACTTACCTGACCCCAGAAAAAGAGGAGGATCAGGGCTGCTTTGCGCAAAGGCATTACACAGAGCAGGCAAGTATGACATTTTTTTAAATTTTTTTGTTTAAAAGAAAAAAAAAAATCAAACATTTCCAATCATATTAGGTGTTCCGTGCAGCATCTGAACCCAGAAAAGGTGGAGGCTGATAGACTGGAGGTAATATAAGGCTTTACAATTAAATTTAAAGTAAAGGTTTACCAGTATTGTGCATTATATTTAAAATGATTACATCCATGCAAAAATATATCAGCCTTTAATACTAAGGCCATCACATGACGTCCTGGACTTTGAGTGGAGATATCTGAATGCCTGCAGCTGCAGGCATCATTCAGATACAGTAAAACCTTGGTTTGAGAGTAGCTTGGTTTGAGGACGTTTTGCAAGACAAGCTAAATTTTTTCATAATTTTGACTTGATATACAAGCGATGTCTTGATATACAAGTAGAGTCATGTCACAACTGAGTATAAAAGAGACGAGAGGCGCCTCTAAGTGTAGCAATATAGTTACATTTAATGAAGGTACAACATTTAGCAACTTACATGGCTGATGATTAAAACAGACACATCTAAGTATGCAGACATCTGGGGTAAAGCTGTCCGCATAGACCATCCTCCGTACCGCCATCAACATCATCACTTCCACGCTGCGCTCCACGAGTGCTTCAAGCCTCGCTTTCAGATCGCTCTATTGCAGGGTAGTCTTCCCGGTCATGATGGCAGATTGACATCAGTGAGAGCCGGCGGTGCAGAAGATGGTCTATGTGGACAGCTTTACCCCGGATGCCTGCATACTTAGATGTGCCTGTTTTAATCATCAACCATGTGAGTTGCTAAATGTTGTACATTCATTAAATGTAACCATATTGCTACACTTAGAGGCGCCTCTCTTCTCTTTTATACTCTGTAGCTCCTTCTGGATTTTGCATTTAATCCCCTTGTGGAGGCTTCCATTTGTGGATGGACATTTTATGGTTACACAACCTATCACATTGCTATAATCTTTTTATATGGACTATAAACTGAAAGACCTATGAATAAATGGTTGTGGAAAGAAATATCTGAGTTTCCATTATTTCTTATGGGGAAATTTGCTTTGATATACAAGTGCTTTGGATTACAAGCATGTTTCCAGAATGAATTATGCTCGCAATCCAAGGTTTTACTGTATCTTTTTTCTGCCAGCGATTCCCTGCAAAGTAAAAACAATCAAAGCGGCTTGTTTTTATAGGCTCGCCCATGCAACCGGCAAGCCGAAGAAAGAATCAGCCAGCGGTGGCAGTTTGCCATAGAGCTGACCGAAAACCAGATGGTCCCTGGCCATTTCTATGACTTTTGGAGGCTGGGCGCAATGTTATGATGTCACTTTCCACCTCACAGATGTAAACACTACCGTGTTTTTAGCTGGAAAGGCTGAGTCCTTTTTTTTTTTTTTTTGTCCCAGGCTTTCCAGCCTTGATATATAAACCCCAGATCAGATGTTTACATTCCTTGTAATAGGAAAAAAGTGATAAAAGAAAGGGAAAGTGTAAAAAAAAAAAAATTAAAAAATAAACAATAATAATAAAAAAAAAAAATAAAGTGCCCCTGTCCCCACACGCAGAAGTGAACGCATAAGTACCTCGCAAATATAAAAGATTGCTTAAACCACACATGTGAGGTATCGACACGAACGTTAGAGCGAGAGAAATAATTCTAGCCCAAGACCTCCTCTAACTCTAAACAGGTAACCTGTAAAAATATTTAAAGCGTTGCCTATGGAGATTTGTAAGTATTGAAGTTTGGCACCATTTCACGAGTGTGTGCACTTTTAAAACGTGACATCATCTTTCACATTATACAAAAAAATCAGGCTTTAGTTTTTTTTATTCATGAAAGTTTTTTTTCCCAAAATAAACGCATTTGAAAAATTGCTGTGGAAAAACCCTTAATGGCGGACCTTCAGGGACTTGAATTCCTAGCTTGGGATCACTGTCCTAGATCTATAGGTCCACAAGGCAACATAGCATTGCACAGGGTCCCATTATACAGAGTCCAATCCAACTGGCAACATTACAGGCTGTCCTAGTGTAACCCCAGTAGGATCGGGGTACCATTACTCTGGGCACAGTAAAGCTGTGGACAATGGATCCAAAAAAACTAGTCCCAGACTAAGCAATTGAGAAACTAGCTATTTAATATGCAGAACTTACATATATATGACCATCACCTAAGACACTAGCAAACAAACTGAAGCCTTGCCTAGCTGGGAGGGGTCATGCCTGGGAGAGAACTTCCCCCTTTTTTTTTTTGTCAGTGTTCAATCACCTTAAGGTAACCCTATCATAATGAATATGAAGATACCCGGTGTGCTGGGATGTAGGATAAAGAAACATACAGTGGGGACGGAAAGTATTCAGACCCCCTTAAATTTTTCACTCTTTGTTATATTACAGCCATTTGCTAAAATCATTTAAGTTCATTTTTCTCCTCATATCCTAAGTATTCAGACCCTTTGCTGTGACACTCATATATTTAACTCAGGTGCTGTCCATTTCTTCTGATCATGCTTCAGATGGTTCTACACCTTCATTTGAGTCCAGCTGTGTTTGATTATACTGATTGGACTTGATAAGGAAAGCCACACACCTGTCTATATAAGACCTTACAGCTCACGGTGCATGTCAGAGCAAATGATAATCACGAGGTCAAAGGAACTGCCTGAGGAGCTCAGAGACAGAATTGTGGCAAGGCACAGATCTAGCCAAGGTTACAAAAAAATTTCTGCTGCAGTTAAGGTTCCTAAGAGCACAGTGGCCTCCATATTCCCTAAATAGAAGACGTTTGGGACAACCAGAACCCTTCCTAGAGCTGGCCGTCCTGCTAAACTGAGCTATCGGGGGAGAAGAGCCTTGGTGAGAGAGGTAAAGAAGAACCCAAAGATCACTGTGGCTGAGCTCCAGAGATGCAGTCGGGAGGTAGGAGAAAGTTGTAGAAAGTCAACCATCACTGCAGCCCTCCACCAGTCAGGCCTTATTTCAGAGTGGCCAGACGGAAGCCTCTCCTCAGTGCAAGACACATGAACACCCGCATGGAGTTTGCTAAAAAAAACATCTGAAGGACTCCAAGATGGTGAAAAATAAGATTCTCTGGTCTGATGAGACCAAGATAGAACTTTTTGGCCTTAATTCTAAGCGGTATGTGTGGAGAAAACCAGGCACTGCTCATCATCTGTCCAATACAGTTCCAACAATGAAGCATGGTGGTGGCAGCATCATGCTGTGGGGGTGTTTTTCAGCTGCAGGGACAGGACGACTTGTTGCAATCGAGGGAAAGATGAATGTGGCCAAGTACAGGGATATCCTGGACGAAAACCTTCTCCAGAATGCTCAGGACCTCAGACTGGGCCGAAGGTTTACCTTCCAACAAGACAATGACCCTAAGAACACCCCTAAAATAATGAAGCAGTGGCTTCACAACAACTCAGTGACTGTTCTTGAATGGCCCATCCAGAGCCCTGACTTAAACCCAATTGAGCATTTCTGGAGAGACCTAAAAATGGCTGTCCACCAACATTTACCGTCCAACCTGACAAAACTGGAGAGGATCTACAAGGAGGAATGGCAGAGGATCCCCAAATCCAGGTGTTAAAAACTTGTTGCATCTTTCCCAAAAATACTCATGGCTGTATTAGATCAAAATGGTGCTTCTACTAAATACTGAGCAAAGGGTCTGAATACTTAGGACCATGTGATATTTCAGTTTTTCTTTTTTAATAAATCTGCAAAAATGTCAAGAATTCTGTGTTTTTCTGTCAATATGGGGTGCTGTGTGTACATTACTGAGGAAAAAAATTAACTTAAATGGTTTTAGCAAATGGCTGCAATATAACAAAGAGTGAAAAATTTAAGGGGGTCTGAATGCTTTCCGTCTCCACTGTATATAACATCACAGGCCTACCTGAGCTGTACAGCAACGATTGCGCTTTAGCCTTCTTTCACTTCAATGGAAAGCTCATCTGCAGCCTGACAGACTGACCCACTGAACCAAGTGGAGCCTGTGGCGCACCTGAACCAATACAGCTAAAAGATTTTTGAAGATTTTACCCAGATCCTGGATTCAGTGCCAGCCATACAGTGAAGATCTGGGGAAAGTCAATATTTTAAATATATAATTTTCTCAATTTGTAAGAGTGAGTAAGAAAGGATAAGTGTACTAGAAGCCAAATTAGGCAATGCTGTGCCTGATCATGTCCTTCATGGGAAATATGAAATATGTATATATATGCAGTTTCCCTAAATGTTTCCACACATACTAATGTTAAGAGGCATGGAGGCTTCATACACAGGAAAAGGATGATGCTAATAATGTAGAATGTGTATTCTGCTCTCAATTTATATATACTATATAGCACTTATGGCATACCTGAATTCTCCTGAAACCAGTGGTATATTTAAATAAGCATACTGAGCACTGAGCTTGTGCAGTAACTCAAAAGATATGAGATTTGGGCTGTGGGTGAGCCGATCTGGCTAGGCAGGCTTAAGATATAGGCACACACAGTGCACTAAAACTTCCCTCCATCCCACTTATTAAATAACCCCACATTGTAAACTTCAAAAGATTCTAACTCATTTGGATTTTTGACAACATTGAAATCCTTCTTAATGTATATCACTTAAATCTCACTTAAGCCGCGTACACACGAGCGGAATGTCCAACAGAAAAAGTCAGACGGAAGCTTTTCATCGTCTATTCCGATCGTGTGTAGGCCTCTTCGGACTTTTTTTTCTGAAAATTCTGACGGACCTAGAAATGGAACATGTTCTAAATATTTCTGACGGAACCAATTCCTATCGGGAAAACCAATTGTCTGTATACTGTTCCGACAGACCAAAAACGACGCATGCACTGAAGCAAGTACGAGACGGAAGCTATTGGCTACCGGCTATTGAATTTCCTTTTTCTAGTCCCGTCGTAGTGTTGTACGTCATCTCGTTCTGGACGGTCGGACTATGGTTTGACCGTGTGTAGGCAAGACCGGTTGAATGGAATTCCGTCTGAGAAACCTTCGGAGATTATTTTGACGGCAAAACCGGTCGTGTGTACGCGGCATGAGACCTATAGACCATCCAACAAAGAATTCAAGGTCATCCCAGCACTGAGTTGATGTAGCTTATTTCCCTTACAAAAGATATGCAAATGAACGGTTACAGCCAAGACATTTGGTGAAAATGGTCACAGTGGGCTTGATTTACTAAAACTGAACAGTAAAAAATCTGTTGCAGCTCTGCAAAGGAACCAATCAGCTTCCATTTTTTTTTGTAAATACTTCATTGAACAAACTTAAAGGGGTTGTAAAGGTAAACTTTTGACAATACCGCCGCCCCCAGCCCCCCCGTTTTACTTACCTGACACCTCGAAACTCAGCCGCTCGCTCCCGACCTCCAGTTCACCGCTCAGCCTGGTCGCTGACTGGCTTTAGTGGATGGATTGAAAGCAGCGCAGCCATTGGCTCGCGCTGCTGTCAATCACATCCAATGACACGGCGCGCCGGGGGTGGGGCCGAGTGATACAGCGAGCGGCTATAGCCGCCGGCTGTATCACGGGAGCGCGCCCACAATAACTAACCACCTTGCGAGGGAGCTCGCATTAAGGTGGTTAGTTCTTGCAGGGAGGAGCTGAAACAGCCGCCGAGGGACCCCAGAAGAGCAGGTTCGGGGCCACTCTGTGCAGAACGAGCTGCACAGTGAAGGTAAGTATAACATGTTTGTTATTTAAAAAAAAAAAAAAATTACCTTTACAACCCCTTTAAGTTAGAAGTGGATTGGCTACTATGCACAGCTGCACCAGATTTTGCACTCTGCAGCTTTAGAAAATCAACCCGTGTGTTTATGTCAATTCGCAATCAAACTTTCAAGCACTCAAATGGCTAGCGTCCTAGCTAACCACAAATGCAGCGCTATGGCTAATGCAGATCTTAACAGACTTAAGGAGGACATACAGGGACTGAAAATTGTTTTGCAGGAACAGCCAACTTTTTGTTTGTGTGTACTGCTCTGCTCAATAGAAGCTGGTTTAACAACAGAAGAAAGTGGTAGATTTTAATGAGTATTTGGCACTGAGTTCTTGGAAAGATTGTTTTTGGAGTATAGTAACGCTATATTGTGGATTCCAGCTTGGTCCCAGTCCGCAAAGGAGGTATCAGGGATCAAGGTCTCATGCGTTATTAATGGGATGAAGTGGAGGGCTCGTTTTGAAGGACCATGAGAAAGATTAGCTACTGAGTTCCATACCCTAATAGTTGCTTTAACAGTGTCCAAGAAATGTGTTGGAGTGGTTTGATGGATCTAGAAGTTTCCAATGAGATCAGCCTTGGTTGTGGCGGCTTCGATTTGAGTCCAGGGTAACCTCATGTCTGGGGTCCACCAGGGCCTGGATTGAGAGAGAACAGTAGCCTTGTAGTAAGATGTTATGTTGGGAGCCCCCATTCCTGCCATGTTTACTGGCATGTGTAAGATCTCTTTCTTGAGACGTGGTTTCTTGTAGTTCCAGATAAAGGTCTGAAGAATATTTTGCACTCTCCTAAGCTGTATTTGGGAGTAGGGAAGTGGCATCGTACAAAAGAGGTATAGAATACATGGGAGTAGAAACATTTTTGCCAAAGATCCTGCCCATGAGGATACTCCAGATTTAAGGGTAGCACAGGTATTTATTAAAGCAGCCCTCAAATTTTCCACTTGCCTACTCGCATTTTGTGAGTGGAAAATGAGGCCTGGCGAGGAGCTGGGCTGCCTGGGAGTGGGGGGGGGGCGAGCACCGCCGTCAGGTGGGGATGAATGGGAGCCGTTCTCCTAGAGAAAAAGTGTGGAGGAACAGAGCGGGCGGCCGGTTTATTATAACGGAAGAGAGCCGTGGAGGAAGAGATCTGTCTATCACAGAGTAGGGTTTGCACGCTGTAACAGCTTTAAATTACAATTGGAGTCCGCGCGGCGTCACACACAGCCCTGCCCTCCTGACCCCGCACCTGTGACAGAGAGCGCCGGTGCCACGGCACGTTCTGTCTGTCACAGTTGCGGGGTCAGGAGGGCGGGGCTGTGTGTAACGACGCGCGGACTCCAATTGTAATGTAAAGCCGTTACAGCGTGCAAACCCCGCTTTGTGATAAAGCCAGATCTCCTCTTCCTCCATGGCTCTCTTCCGCTATAATGATTCGGCCACCCCCTCTGCACAGGTGAGGCTGCCCTGGTGACCCTGCAATGATGGACACAGGTGAGGCTGCATGATGGACACAGGTGAGGCTGCACGGGTGAGGCTGCATGATGGACACAGGTGAGCCTGCAATGATGGACACCGGTGAGCCTGCAATGATGGACACAAGTGAGGCTGCATTGGTGAGGCTGCAATGATGGACAAAGGTGAGGCTGCAATGATGGACAAAGGTGAGGCTGCAATGATGGACACAGGTGAGGCTGCATTGGTGAGGCTGCAATGATGGACACAGGTGAGGCTGCAATGATGGACGCAGGTGAGGCTGCAATGATGGACACAGGTGAGGCTGCATGGGTGAGGCTGCAATGATGGACACAGGTGAGGCTGAAATGATGGACACAGGTGATGCTGCATGGGTGAGGCTGCAATGATGGACACAGGTGAGGCTGCGTTAGTGGGCACTGGTCAAGCTGCGTTGATGGGCATGGGTGATAAAGTTGTTAATATTTACTTGAATATTTATTTTAACTTAAAGCGGAGGTTTGCTGGAAAAAAAAATATTAAAAGCCAGCAGCTACAAATACTGCAGCTGCTGACTTTTAATATATGGACACTTACCTGTCCAGGGAGCCCGCGGTGTTGGCAGCCGAAGCTGATCCGTCCTTCGGCTCTCGGCTACTGCCGCCGCCGCCATCCTCGATAAGGGAATAAGGAAGTGAAGCCATGCGGCTTCACTTCCTGGTTCCCTACTGCGCATGCGCAAGTCGCACTGCGTGTCCTCTCAGGTCCCTGCTGTATTCTGTGTCTCACAGAATACAGCGGGGGAGGACGAGGTAGGCGGCAGAAGTGGCGTAGGTAACCACAATCACCGCAGTGATCTATGCCAGGAATTGGGAGCAAATACCTGTATTAGACAGGTATCTGCTCCCTCCTCCCCCCTGAAAGGTGCCAAATGTGACACCGGAGGGGGGGAGGAATCCAAAAAGTGGAAGTTACATTTTTGGGTGGAACTCCACTTTAATTCTGCATAAAACAATTAAGTGTCATTTCATGAGAATTTATGAGGGTGTGCATTGGGGCGGGATTAGGGGCAGGGCATGGTAGGGGTTGGGTGGGGCAACTTGTGGCGAGTAACCCTTAAGGCCTGGCTAGTACCTCAGGACTTGAAATTTTGAGCCCTGATTAAAGCATTGGTAAGTGTGGAAATATTAGGAGATTGAATCTTAGAGGCCGGGGAAGTGAGCTGTATTCCCAGGTAGGATAAAGTATCGAGGGGAGCCCACGAGAAGGGAGAGATATCTGCAATCTGGTGTTTGATCTGTGGTGTGAGGCCTATAGACAGCATGTGGGACTAAAGCCTTGTACACACGGTCAGATTATTCGACGAATTTTCGTCAGTTTTTGTTTGATGCTAGTCTCAAATCGAAAGTGAAGAAGGCACTCACCATCAGAAAATGTTCTGACGACAGAATTCAACGTCAGAAGTGCTCTTCAGATTTTTTTTTTTTGTCAGAAAACTGTACTAATGAAAATAAAATCGGACGTTGTGGTCAAACAACGCAGACAAACATTTTCAAGCCTGCACATCTAGTTTTTGTCTGCCGAAAATTCATAATCGGCTGTCAAAAGCAGCATACTAACAATCAGAAAATCGGCAGATCGTTCATCAGACGAAATGTATCTTCAGGTTTCTGACCGTTTGTACGGGCCTTTAGAGTGGTTTAGTTTGTATAGACAGATCAAACCGAAGTGGTCAAGTAAGATACAGAGGGGTGGGAGGGATTGCATAGGGTTTGTCAAGAAAATGAGAATATCGACTTCGTCGACAGTGAGTCGTAAGATTGAGGTGTGTGACCAGATGTGTTCTGTGATTGGCTCCATGATTAATGAAAAAATTATTGGGGAGAGCTGGCTGGCATAAATCCTGAGGTCCAAACTTTGGCAGAGGGTTGAGAGCATAGGGTAGTTATGACTGAGATTATTCGGCCAGTAAACCCAAATTTAGAGAAGACCACTCACAAATAGGACCAATGAACGCGATCAAATGCTTTCTCAACATCAAGTAAAATAAGCAGCGAGGGTATTTTGTTATGCTCTGCCCATTGGATTAAGTTTAGAAAGCGTCTAGTCCCGTCGGATGTTTGGCGTCCATACACGAAGCCCACTTGGTCTGGGTGGACTAATTGGGGGCGTCATTTTTTTCTAGTCGGGTTGCTATAAGCTTGGCGTATATCTTTGTGTCTGTATTGAGTAGCGAAATTGGGTGAAAATTGGCAAGGTCGTCTGTGGATTTTCCCAGTTTGGGGATAGTGACTATAACAGATTCTAGGAATTCTGAGGGGCAGGAGCTTTTCTCAGCAATATTGTTCAAGGAGTAGGTAAGGTGGGAGTTAGATGTGTCAAGAATGTTCTATAGTAATCATTAGAGAATCCGTCTGGACCTGGGGATTTATGAAGAGGTAGTATGTTTACCACTTTGACAACCTCCTCTTTGGTGAACGGTGAGGAGAGGCTAAGTGGCTGCTCTTTATTGAGCGTAGGGAGATTGATTTTATCCAAAAACGTTTGGATATATCTAGGGGGTTTGGAGGGGAAGAGGAAGCTGAGTCTTTTAAGTTGTATAATGAGGAGTAGCACTTATGAAAATTGCTCTGCAATGTCTGCAGGGTTCTTTTTTTTTTTTTACCTGAGCAGTCTTTTGAAGGGAATTTTGGAAGCAGTCGCTCACCTTTTGTATTGCTTTGCTGGAAAAGCTCCCAGTTTATTCCCAAAGGCATAGGAGTTGAGTTTGAGGCATCTAATGTAAGCCTTTATGCAATATAGAGCGGAGTTGGTTACGGGGAGAAAATATTTTGTCAGTTAGATGGGGGGCATGATGGACATTGTTGCGGGTTTCTGGGTTTTTAATTTGATTTATGAGAGAAGAAATTTGCTGCGTGCTTCTCTTCCTCTTGTGGGCTCATAGTTTGTTAAGTATTCCTCTTAGATAGGCCTTGTGGGGATTCCACAAGAGGGTTGGGTCTGTGTCAGGATTATGATTAGTTTGAAAGAAAAAAAATTGTTAAGAGGGTGGAATTAAAACTCCAGGGGGACGGGGAGCTGGTCACCTTGGAGGGGTGTATTTCAATGGATATAGGTGCGTGGTCCGACCAAGTGATCACGACAATGGAGAACGCAAAGATCTTTTGTAGGGTGAATTTGTCAGTTAAGAATAGATCAATTCTGGAGTATACCCCATGAGTGAGGGAATAGTAGTGTAGTCTTTTTGGTTGCCATGTGCACAGCACCAGACATCATATAAATCCTGAGGCTTGAAATGAACATAATGATGTAGAGGTTTTTCGGGCATGGTTTGTGGAATCCATAGATTTATCAATCACTTCATTGAGGTCTCCGAATAGAATTAGTGGGTGGGCTTTGTGTATTTGGAGTTTACGTGCTATAGTAGCGTAACATTTTTAAATAATTTGTGGCGTATAGATTTATTTATTCAAAATGTATAATGCACTAATATTAACCTCCCAATATAACACGGTGTGATCTCTTAATGATTAATCAGTGAATCATGTGCAAAATAATCAAATGGAGCCTATTATAAATAACATAACATCCTTCACCATAACAAAATCCTATAACTAAATATCAATGTGATAATAAATTATTGAACACAATTAAAACTAGAAAAATAAGATATATTAATGTGATGAACCACAGTGCACAGGTATCTCAATAGGACAGCATACTGCTGTGAAAAAATATAACATCTTTGGTGATTTGATGAATATAGACAGGTTTCAATGAGTAATCCCCAGTGATAGCTAGCTTGCTCATATATTCAGCTGCTCATTAGCATGGGCTGGCTTCTGGCTTTAAAAGAACTTCCGCAGTATGAAACAACAAAGAAAGAAAGACCATTGTGCAGGCAGTGTGATATGTAATCCCTATATAATAAGGGTAAAAAATTCAATCACACTTTTCAGCAGAACAAATCGCATATGGTAAGGTCAATTGCATACAGCTAACAGCTGGGATCTCCTCACACACCAACAGTGTACACACAGCACTGCTCGTCACTGGCTCCTCCCGACCGGTTTCATCATTAGACACGTGACTTTTTCAAAGGTGACCATGTGACAACCTTGCTTAGTATTTATAGTGTGCATGCCGGTTGCCATAGTGACCAGGGAGTGTAATGCACCATCATGCCGTTATATGCGTTCTGCACTACATTCAAACAACATAATATCCATACAAAGTAACAATTTAATACATATAGATACATCATTTTTACAATAAAACATATATTTAAAAAAATTGTTGCAACTCTACCCCAAGACCCATTTAAATACATGAAGTAAGCAGATATAACCTAGGAACTCCCTCCAGTGGTGAACCAATGGAATTACATCTCTACATAATCATCCTCTAATGAGCTACAGGTAAATGGATGTGTAGGAGATAGAAAGATGCTAGAAAGACGCAAAAAAAAAAAAATTGCTAAAAAAAATTTTGACAAAAATATTTAAAAATTATATAATACAATTATTAAAAATATTTTAAAATATTAGAACTTGTTTTGGAGGAGCAGATGTCAAGAGATCTATTAAAAACCCAAAATAAAAAAATTTATATCAAAATCTATATTTAAGCCAAAAGGTGCAAGAGTACCCATTTCAAAAATCCATTTTGATTTGTTTTTACTTAATTCTCTCACTTTATTACTACCCCGCCAGTGCGGTTTATATTTTTCAATGGCCCAAAATTTCAATAACGTAGGGTCTTTGTCATGATATAGAGCAAAATGGCGTGACACACTGTGTTTTGGAAAACCTTTTTCAATATTCTGTATGTGCTCCCGAATGCGTTTCCACATAGGGCGTTTCATTCTTCCCACATACTGTAGGGAGCACAGACATTGTAAGACATACACCACCCCTTCAGTTCTACATGACACAAAATCTTTGATTTATTATTGTCAGTGGAGAGTTGTTAAAAGATGCAGAGAGGATCAGGAAGCGGCCGTTAGGATCTGCTTCTACTGAATGAAGCTGGAATGCTACAGATGCTTTCACTGCTATCATGGCCCTCAGTTCTTAGAGTCTGCACTGGGCAGGAAGGTGTGGGGAAATTTTGGATGACGACATTGTGGGGATTTGTTAAGTGCAAAATGGGTTTCCTGAACGCAGATAACATTGCATTTAGAGGACAGGGCTTCCTTCCAGAGTAGGGAACATTCGTAGGGGCTATTCAGCCCTTTTGCACTGAGAGACAACTTTGATCGACATTGTGAGGGGTATAAGTATGCCATTGTGTGCGTATCACTATTTCAGGTAATGCAAAAGACCAGACCTTCATTACATTAAGTTTACAAAAAATACCTGCATATGCATATCTTACTTGTTGCATATGAATAGTTATACACATTGGTGTCCTGAGAAAGAAGCGAGGGGGAAACAAAGGGATATGAAGAGTAAGGAAAAAGAAATACGCGAAAACACAAAAATGAACAATTGCGTACTTGGTACACTTTAAGTTAGGGAGGTGAATGAACACCAAACAGTAACTAACTGTTGAAATACTGAACCGTCTGTGAACACGGGGAGAGGTTGTTAACCAAGGCGTGCCGCTCTGTTAGTTGTGCCAGATTAGAAGACTGAGTATATTACTTGTTGGTGACAGCGCGCCAGTCTCCATGCACAAATTTGGCTGCTCTTTGGGTGGGGGCTCCTGATTCGGGTGTGGGGATTAAGCCCCAATTGTGAAGCCGCTTTAGGCCCTGTTTTAAGTGGAGGATGGTGGTGGTTTTGCCCTGGTATGTGATGGTAAGTTTAATAGGGAATTTTTCTCTTGTGAAAAAAAAAAGTTTAATAGGGAAGCCCCATTTGTATGGGATGCTGTGTTGCTGCAAGATTTTGGTGATAGGTGCGAGATCCCTTTTTTGTGCCATGGCGAGTTGGCCATAAGGAATCTGGGAGGGAAGGCATGGATTTTGATGTTGTAAGAATCTTCTCGTTTGGAAGAAATGGATGCGAGTAAGGAGTAGGACATCTCGAGGTTTGTCTGCTGGAATGTGTGGGGGTTTAAAGATCCTGTGTGCCCTATCAATCATTAGATCTCGTTCTGAGAAGGATGGTAAAAGGACTTTGAATAGAAGTTGCAACTATTGCGACAGCTCTTGCGGGGCCACTGACTCAGGGATCCCACATATTTTTAAGTTGTTTCTGTGGGAGCAATCTACAAGATCAGCAAGTTTATTCTGAATGCATTGAAGCTGTTGCCTGTTCCTTGTGTGTATCCACTAATTCATTATATGCTTTTGTCAAATCACTGAGCTGCCTATCCACCTTATCAGTGCGGTCCCCCAGATCATCTACTTGCGTTTGGATATGGGAAACTTACCCATTTAGATCTTTTTGTATACCTTTTTGCAGGGCTATGAGCATCTACGTCCACGTGTGCTCCGAGACTGTATTGTCAGAAGCAGGCAGATCTGCTAAAGAATCAGTAATATTCCCTCCATCATCATCTCTCTACTCCTCAGCTGCATGATACTTAAGGATTTTTTGCATACCGATGCTTTGTGGCTTGGTGAGCTGAAGAGGGAAGAGGCTGCTCTTTTGTTCCCATCGCTTGTACAATCCATATGACAGGCGACCTCACAGGCAGAGCGCGGCGGGGAAGCATGTGAGGCCAAAAAACAAATTTGCACCATAGTGCAGACTTTTGGTTAAATCAGTAAGCCAAAATCACACAAGGAGGAAATTATATACCTGGGGGTGTTCTATACATCATCTGTGTCCAGGACACCCCCAGGCAGCCATTTTTGCATTTTACAGAGAACTACAGAGCTGCAGCTTGAAAAGGAAAGGTCATTTTTATTAACATTCACTTACAATATGACTTGTGTTGCAATTGTAAATGCTATATCCCCCCCCCCCCCCCCCCCAAAAAAAAAAGTAAAGTTAGTACTTAAATGCACATACCATATATACTTGAGTATAAGTGGAGGCCCTAATTTACCACAAAAAAATGGTAAAAACGTATTGCCCCGAGTATAAGACGAGGGCAAGAAATGCAGTATCTACTGTAAGTGGAAAAAGAGGGTCAACAATGCCTATCTGCAGCTGTATACCTCCCTGTGTCCTGTGCATGTGTCATGTGTATATGTACCTGTGTCTGTGTGCATCCCACCTGTGTCCTGTGCATGCCTCCGTGTACCGCTCTGCACTGATCATACTATTCGGCGGCCATTCACTGTTCAAAAGCCGCACCTTCTCCTCGTCCATGATAGGTAGAAAACTCCCATTTCCCAGCAGTCAGCCTATCACGGACATTCTCTCATCTTCATATCACGGACGAGGATGAGAGAATGTCCGTGATAGGCAGTCAGTGTACAGCCTATCACAGACGAGGAAGCGTGGCTTTGGAACAGTGAGAGGCTGCCGAGTGGTATGTAGCACACACTGGCCGCCGTCTGCCTGCATGACATGCTGATCATGTAGGCAGACGGCGGTGACTCGAGTATAAGTCGAGGGGGGCACTTTCTACTTATACTAGAGTATATACGGTATCTTATTGGGATGATTGTGGTGGAAATTAAAGCTCTGGTGAGTCTTTTCAAGTAACACAAGTCTTGTCCCTCCCCCAGTCTGTGGAATGAGGAGCAGCAGACTAAAGAGCTCATCTCTAATGCCTCCTTGTAACAGCATGCTTCTTGTAGCACATGCACTGCAGAACATCTGGCTTGCTCCCAGTGCTGCTTCTCTCTCTCCTAATCTCAGCTCTGCTGTAGAGGCTGCAAGATGGTGATACCAAGTAAAATTTAGGAACTTGCACTTAAATGTGATGAGTTTTTGAAAACACAGAACTGCCTTAATTTGTGTCTTTTCAATCTGTCTAAAGTTGCTCTTTAAAGTGAGATCTAGCCTTTTAGTAAATCAGTCTCCATTTTCCCAAGGGAATAATTTTCGTTTTTCAGAAAAAAAAAAAAATTTGAATAATTGAGACAATCCGCATTCCTATTTAGACGTTTAACTATTACAATACCACACCTCCTTCCTGCCCAGGCCAATTTTGAGATTTTAGTGCTGTCACACTTTGACAAATACTCAGTTATGCAACACTTTTTCTTTCTTTTAGTGGTATTTAATTAAGCACCACTGGGATAGATAGAGATATATATATATATATATATATATATATATATATATATATATATATATTGACAGTATGATGATATATATATATATATATATATATATATATATATATATATATATATATTGACAGTATGATGATATATATATATATATATATATATATATATATATATATATATATATATATATATATATATATATATATATATATATTCTCTAAAAATTCCACTCGCAAAATTTTGAGGGCTGGTAAGCTATGGCTCTGCAATAAAATAAATAGTGCAGCGCTAAAATCCAAATTAATAATTAGAAATGTCCATAAATGGAAAAAACAACAAATATCAGCGGTGATGCAGGGTGCTTCATGCAAATCCAAAGTGCTTGTAGAAAATGTGCCCGAGTATTGGTTTTTTATCCCGGTTTAGACGTCGCTGCAGCCGCCTTATCATTGTCATCTGTAATTTACATGCGCCTTAATGCCTAGCACTGGCCATAGTGCTATATTTGTGAGTACCTGTCTTTTTAATAAAAGGAATCGCTTTTTAAGTTATACAGAGAGCACTATGTATTTTCTTTGTATATTCCATGCATATTTGGAGCCGTATTAAGGAAGATAGTTCCAGCTTTCCAGTCAAGACACCTCCCAGACCACTAAGAAGTGGTGAAAGCTTATGAGACCTTCCTGTTAGTTCAGGGGTCCCTTTAACAAGGTGAGCGGTTTGACTGGCAAGAGGGGGAGCACGTTTTCTACGAGCACTTTGGATTTGCATGAAGCACCCTGCATCACCGCTGATATTTGTTGTTTTTTCCATTTATGGACATTTCTAATTATTAATTTGGATTTTAGCGCTGCACTATTTATTTTATTGCATCACATGAAAGGATTTATATATTTGCCTTTAGTGTTCAGCAGCTTTATTTAGTTTGATGGTTTTTGCGCTGGCTGTTTGTTTTTTGATTATTTACGGTAAGCTATGGCTACCTGGGTTGAATTGGAGACCTTCTCCCAGCGATCGCAGAGAGACACGCCCAGCTGATCAGAGCGCAACGCAGGGAACACATCGATAACAGCTTTTTATTTCAAATGCTGTGTTCCGACGCTCAATGTCAGATACAGCCCCTCCATCATGGTACCGGGACTTTGATAGACACAACACCAGTCCAATCCCAGGACGGGCGATGTGTCTATCAAAGTTCCCTGGCCAGGGCTGTATATGACGTTGAGCAGCGGGATCACAGCAATTGAAATGAAGGCTGTTATCGCTGTGTTCCCTTCGTTGCGCTCTGATCATCCGGGTGGCTCTCCTGTTCCTCTCCTCCCCTGCACAGGTAGGCTGCATGGTGGGCACAGGCAGCCTGCATTGCTGGGCATGGATAAAGTTGTTATAAATTTATTTTTATAACTTAATTCTGCATAAAACATTTAAGTGTCATTTCATGAGATAATTTATGAGGGCATGTTTAGGGGTGGGGGATGGTGGGGCAACAGGTGGCAAGTAACCCTTGAGGCCTGGTTAGTAGCTCAGGACTTGAAATTTTGAGATAACTTTTTTTTTTTTTTACATTTTCTTTTTAACATTTTGACTTTACATATTGTGACCAGAACAGTGCAATGTCACCATAGTGACACTGTACTGCCCTGGGGAGATGATCAGGATTTATTTTATTTTTTACCACTATGATTGCCTATTACAGTGAACACTGTAGAACTAACCATTTTTAGGAATGGCATCCATTCATGTGCCATTGTGTACAAATGCGATAGGCCACAGCCATGACATGGTACAGGTCCACTGTGCTTAGTCCTGTACCATGTGATCACTGGGACCAATCACAGAGAACACAATAGTACACAATGTGTACATCTGATATGTGATCGCTGTGATTGTTTACAGCGACCACATTACCAGGGCCGGTATGGTACAACAAACTGTGTAAAGTGGGTCACAGATCGCATGGCTGCGCAGCCCCGAGAGTCAAATGAAGTCTACCCAGGATAATGGTGCTCCTGCTTGGCTGTATTTTTATAATAGGTTGGGATGATGTTTTAACTCGAGCTAAAGGGTTCTTTAATAGGTTACTGAACGTTTTGTAAACCCTTACTGTACAAACCTCTATTATGCAAACTAAAGCTTGTTTGTACAAAGCATAATGCAGTCACAGGCAGAAAACAAGTATTCAAGTTGTGTGTTCAATCAGGGACTAAAGCTAGAGAAAGTAGAGTATAATTTTAAACAAGGTTATCAAGAAAGTAAAAAGGCAACAACTTTTTTTTTTTTTACCAGGATGGCTTTCTTTAAAGCAACCGTGTTGGAATCTTATGGCTAGAAAGTGATTTCGTCTAACAGCATCCACCCACATCCGAAGTATGACGACTGTATAGCCCTCTTTCCTGCCAGCATGTAAAGGGGTGCTCAACACCCAAATGAGTTACCTGCGCTTCTCAATCATGTGTACACTGTTTAGCAGTCATAGAAAATCACATGATCGAGAACCCATCCTACAGGCTCCTGATTACAAGCAATGACTGGGAGTTGTTGTTGACAACAGGGTAACAGTGCAGGGGGTACAAAGTGAGTGCATTTCCAGCTCAAAACAGTAGAACCAGCTGCATGCATACATGTGGCAGCACGGCAATAAAGCCCATTACAGTGCTGACACATATATTGCCTACGGCTGATGAAAACAGATTAATGCAAGACAAAACCACACATATATTTTAAATATATGTTTACTTTAAATTCCATCTTTCATCCTGCAAAGTCGCAATCTGAATGGAGGAGGATACAGTCCACTGTGGTGCTGGTTTAGCACACTAAAAGATGTAGTAAGTAGAAGTATATTGTTGTAACTCTTTCGCCAGTAAGAACAGTTGACTGTCCTCTCAGTAGGGAAGTAGAAAAGGCTCTTGGCAAGCTGAATCAATGTGCATCGAGCGTCAGGAAGCAGAGTCATGGCGAGACAAAGTGACTCTGAGTACCAGCAGCAGTTTCCGTTCGCTAGATGGATTCAGTGGTGGTACAGAGTATTCAATTTAAAAGTAGCGCTCTTTAAAAAAATCTCCTGGAGAAGATTAAAGGCACAACTTCGGAAAGGAATGATGTAATGTCCCATTCACGGTCGCGGGAGGACTAAGATAGAATGTTGGGAGTCGTGTATTTTTGTAGAGAACAATTGCTGATGCCAGGGAGGACAAACCTGCATGAAGAGAAGCAAAAAAATAAATAAACTCAAGCTAAAAATGGTCTAGAAACTGCTTGCTACACAGATAATAGATTGTACACTGGCAACATTCTTTGAAGTATCTAAACCCCCTGGTGCCCAACATGCATCCATTATTGATCAAAAATTCAGGAAAAGGGGATTTAAAGTGGTAGTAAACTATTTTATAACAAAAAAAAAAAAAAAAAAAATGTCAACGCTGCAGAGGCTTCCATCTTCATGTGGTCTTCCTTACAGGTTTGGGGACCCCGGACGCCTAACTGAACGAGCCACTATGATTTCACTCCCGTTCATGTGCACGGGTATGCCATTCCTTCAAAAGGGCATGAGCCAGTGGCGTCACCGCCTACTGCTCTCTCTAGAAAAGCTTTTAAACAGTACCCGTTTAGAAGATATTTTACCTACATGTAAGCTTTATTATACGCTTACCTGTAAGAAAAAAAGTTTACTACCATTTTAAAAACTTTCTCTGCCATTAAAACACAAACTCAGAACTTGAGGGGGTTAAATTTCATCGCCACTGACCAGCAATGTGAGGCGGGTTAATAGCACTGACACCACTGCTGGGGGTTATTATGGTATATAGACCATCACTGATCCAAACCAAAAAAACAAAGAAAAAAAAAAACCCCAAAAGAACCTACTGTAACGTTAATGGATTACTCCTCCAAATAAATAATTTCTTCAGTGACAAAGAATTCAATGGTCTCCTCCTCCCAGTCATCAATATTGCTGTCCAACTCATCTGTATCCACACCTAACAGATTCAAGAAATAGAAAGAACCAGATTAAGACACGTATGTCTGGTAGCCCGTTATTATGAGACAATTGCACTGTATACAAACCTCCTCTGAGTTCCAGACGGGCATCTTTCTGCTCAAAGTATAACTTTTGTGCCTGCTCACGGTATTGCTTGTATTCTTCCATCATGGTTCTTCTGCGTTCAACCAGTTCCTTTGAAATGCAAAAGTAAAGTTTCAAAACAGTGTCTATGAAACTATTTTCAGATAGGTACCAAAACCAACGACATGTACCAAATTGTTCAGTAGCAGTTTTTTTTTTGATCAGTTACTACTAGTGTAAATTTCTAGGTATCTGCCATCTGTAAAGTAACGTTCCTACTCATCGATACCTGTGCAGAGAAAATGTAAATCTACCTTCATCATCTGATAACTGAGATACCACACAGGTCAACCTACTACCGGTCAGACTGCTCTGTTGCTTCGGTTTTAACTAATGATCAGGAACCGATCAGTGCAATATGCCTTAAGAAAAAAAGCCGTTCCCTGCCAGGAGACGACAGTGATCATTGCTAGCCGATGTAGCAGTAAAAGTAAATCCAGCAGGCTGGTTGTGCGCAAGTTGATCGATAAACTTGGTACATTCAGCCCGCCCATACACTGTTCAAATCTCAGCCAGTTTAGCAGGAATTCAAACAGTCTATGGCCAGCCTTACTGAAAGAAGGGCTTTTCTGTGTAACTTCCTGCAAGAGTGGCTTACTGCATTCTTCCAACAAGACATTTTGGTATAAAACCCAATAGTGGTTTGGGACTGAGCGTCAACATGTTGTGAATTGAACATTTTACTGAAATTTGACTGTACTTTTTCACACTCAGGTTTTCTGCACTGCTTGCTATTTGAAAGCATTTTAAAAAGAAAATTTTAGCACTAAATAATCAATGCTAAACTGGTTCTAATAATGAATTTATGACATTTCAGGGCCCCATCAGGCTAATAAGATTTATGGGAAGGGGTGCCTATTAAAGGCAATATGCAGTACATTGTCTTTCTATGCCCTACCTTCTATAGGTGAGGCCTACATTGAGGTACCCATTTGACATTAGGAAAAGCTGCACCTTCACTGTCCAGTAGGAATTTAGAGATCAAGATCTATTTGCAGTATTTTTTACCTTTGAAGCCTTAGATTGACTCAATCGATCTTTCTGTTCAAATATTTTTGAGTACTTCTTCAAATCTTTCTTGATTGTCTATGGGAAAAATAAATAGTCATATTAAAAGTCAAGTACATTCTACGTCAATCATTTCAAAAATTTTAAGGAATACTGCTCTAACTTTAATTCCTCAGGTACAGGTATTTCAACCATTTCCATGCCTGTCACTGTTATTCCATTAATAATTTATAATGGTGTATTTTTGGCTCAAGTATAAATCATATCCATAGTAGGGCAGCTATAAGGTCAGAGCGCCTTACCCTTTTCTTATATTTCTCATATGGCATTAAAAGGTTTTGGTCTGCCATATCAGTTTACCTCTTTACCCCTCAACATTAGATAGCAAAAGGTTTCAGATTATGCATGAAGAATTGATGTTGCTATGGTCTGGCAAAATCTACAAGTTCAGCTTTTAGCCCCCTTTGGGGTCAGAGTCAGCAAGCAGCTAACAATAGGTATCCTATAAAGAAATCAGTGGTGTTCTCAAAGGACAAAGCTTTCTTTTAAAAGCCAAGCCCTACATACACTGCTCAATGCATACATAAAATAATAAAACACACTAATGGTACACGTCACAACGTACCTTGATCTCATCTGCAGTCAGCAAAGTTGGGGGTCTTGGTCTCCACAAAAGCTGACAGAATCTGTCTTTAGTGTTCTTCTGAAGAAGACGACCTTGGAATGTCCACAACCAATATGCATTATCCACCTACAATAGAAGAGAACCTCTTATTCAAATATGATGGTTACAAATGACTGTTGTCAAACCGTGACAAGGACTAGTGGCTTATACAGCATGCTTCCCTTTACAGCAAATAATATTAAAAGGGGTTGTAAATCCTCAGGGTTTTTCACCTTAATGTATTCTATGCATTAGGGTGAAAAACCTTTTGTGCTGCAGCAGCCCCCCTTTTCTTACCTGAGCCAATCGTTCCAGCAACGGGGACAAGCACAGCAGCTCCAGCCGCTGTCCCGGGTCCTCATTGGATAGATTGATAGCAACAAGAGCCATTGGCTCCCGCTGCTGTCAATTAAATCCAGTAGCACGGGAGCCGCAGCAGGACTCGCCCGCACGAGTGCCCCCTTGGAAAGTGGCTCTCCGAGGGGTCACTGGAGAAGAGGAGCCAGGAGCACCCGCGGGGGGGTTTGGAGGATCTGGGCCACTCAGAGCAATACCTATGCACAGAGGAGGAAGGTATAACCTTTTTTTTTTTTTTTTTTTTTTTTTTTTAAACAAACGAACCTTTACAATCACTTTAACATTTAATTAGGAAACATTAGCATTTTATAAGGTTGATCAGCTCATTCAGTAAACCTGGAGGTTACCTGTGCAAATTGAGCTAAATCTAGATGGCAAGACTTGCATATTTTTCGCTTTCTTGCTTTGGCCATCTCCCAAGAACATTTGTGCATGTCTAATCTATTTCACTTGCAACCCATCCACCCAACTTGGCCATGGCAACATATGAAAAACATGGAGAAGTCCAGGACTAAGGCCTCGTTTAAACAGGTGCCCCTTTCTGTACTTCCATTCAGCTGTAGTGCAGAGAAACAGACATTACATGCAGCATCTACAGGTGAACTTTGGTCTGTTGTGTGAAAATGCACACAGTATGCCTTTTTTGTCACTGTTCAGGACTTAGGGGCTCTGTTGCAGTGTGAACAAGGCACAAAGAAAGCAAAGTGGTGCTGTTGATCTGATGCAGGAAAAACCATCAGTCACCACACCTAGTGTGAAACAGCCCTGAACTTGGGTTTAGAAGGCCTTCATATAGCCAAAAGCCAATTAAGGCACTGTGCATTCAGTACACTCTGTGTGCCATCATGGCAGAAAGTGCTGTGCCACGATCGTGGCATCATCATGGCCAGGCCATTCAAATGGCTGGACATCGCAAACCCGTAAGGAAGATCGGATGAAGAAGGAAACAACCGGAGCGGAGACAGCGCACTATGCAAAGATTACTAGCACAATAACACTGCAGGGGGACCATTTGATCAAATTTTGTTAGAGTTGACTGCCATTTTAAAACAAAAATTAGTTCTTACTTTATGGCTCCACCAGGACACAGATGTGACAACGTAACGGCCTGTTGGATCCCATTCGACATCAGAGGCTGTATAATGCTCTGCAATATTCATGATGGTGCAGTCTGAGGTGTCAACAAAGGCCAGGGCACCATTCATGCTGAAAGTTAAGGAGTTATAGGATTAGATATACGCATAAAACTGCCATTTTGGTACCATAAATCCAAGATGAAACAATAAAAAACAGCTGTACTAGATTACTTTGGAGAGGAAGGAGTAAAGCAAAATTAAGAAGAGATCTTGTACATACCTTCTCAAACCTGCCAAGACCAAGAACTGTCCCTGTGGACTCCAGAAGATTGTGTTAGCTTGTTGTTTGTCATACGTCTCTAAAAAAACAAAAAAAACACATAAAACCATGTCAAAAATATATCACAAAAAGCGTTGGTATGTATGGCTGCCTATTTAGTAATACCTAAAGATTTAAGGGAGCACAAATCCAGACTTACTTATAAGCTCAATCTTGCCATTGTTCTTGACATGATAGAAAGTTACTGATATCCGAGGGACTTCTCCATGGAGCACTGCAAACTTGCTTCCATTGGGTTCCCAGGCAAAAGCAATGATGCCATCTACAGGAAAACAAGAAAAAGAAAATTACATTTATACTTTTACCAGCAATGCATCTTGGTTTAAGAGCTCTGCCTTTAGTCTGGACACTACAAAATAAAAGGAAAGCTGCCAGCTAGTTGTTAGGGGTTAATTTCTACCTAGATCAATGTATGTGTAGTTGTCCATTCACAATAGGAGGTGCACTGAATGTATATTTTAGTGCCAAAATCGAAAATTCAGGATGCAGTTGGCCGAAACCAGAAATGACAGTTTTTAAACATATTTTTATATATAATTGTATTCAACTTTTTCATTAATATCATGAATTTAAATGAATATGAATTTGATTAAAAATGCATCCCTTCAAATTCTATGAACGTCTTCACACTGGTCCCTTGCGCTTCTATTGTGATGTTAAAAATGTTGCTTGCTGCATTTTTGGTCAGTATAAAAACGGTACCACCCGCTGAAATGTATTGAAAACGCAGCAAGAACACATCAAATAACACACCTGTTTTACTTTTTTTGACGCAGTGTTTGAGTCATACAACTTATGAAAAACACACCATAAGCACAGTAAATCCTGGAAAAGGGAATTTCAGTGTTTGTTTCTCCCTAACTGCTGTGTGCACTATCTGGGCTGGCTAGGCCCTTCAGCTGATACGATGGGCCCAGTCATAGAAATGATGGAGAAGGCTCCCTCCCAGTCAAAAGGAAATGTTTCAGTGATCTTTTCTCTGCTCAGCAACATATGGGCAAACCCTGTCCCATGACAGCTAGTGCTAGCAGAATTCCAGCATTTGGTTCTCCATGTGTACAGTGTGTGTTGACCAGCCTTGGTACACGAGTATATGCTTTAACCTCCTACAGCCGGCTTTGTCCCAGCTATATAGGCACCTACCTAGAGATATAGATATATATATACACAATATTTTCTTTTTTTTTCTTTAACTTGCACAGGTCGCGACTGCAGTTCAGGTGGGCGGTAAAAAGGTAGATCAACTGTCTGTTTTTACTGCTTCCTTTGTGAACGCCTTACTGAAGACATGCCATGACCTCCTGCAGGTGTTTTCTTTGCCCTTTTGCAATACAGATGAAAAAAAAAAACAAACATACAATTTACCTTTCATTTCAACCACATCTACTGGGACTTGTTTCTCTCTCATTCTGAATATCTCGAAATTGGTCACCACACCCTGCAGGCAGCAAGACAAAACACCAAACGTAACTACAATACCTTCAGACCGTTTATCTAAAAATTAAACATGTTCGACAAAAGGGAAAGGATAACTAAACCCAAGAACAAAAATGTAATATTGTAGCTTACTAGTCCCCATGTGTGTCTGCATTGGTTTTCATTTCCCCCCCTTCATGTTCACTGAGTGATCCTGCCAGTAAAAAAAACCCTTGTATAAGGGTGACAACACTCAACACGCATTTTGTACCTATGGAAAAAGTGCTGTCACCCTACAGCATGACTACAGAACACCTCCACCTTTTTTCTCTAACACAGGCAGGAGAAGGGCGTTTTGTAGACCAAAGTGATTGGACTAATACTAACTTATAACAGGTAGCACAGGATGTTCTAAGCTGCAAAGATTTATGGCACAATCCAAATACATTTTTGGCCTTAACAGAAAAATTAAAAAAAAAAAAAAAAAAAAAAAAAAAAAAAAAGTATATTAAAACAAATTCTGGTCCTTCCTGCTGAAAAACATACAAAAAAAAAAGATATCAAAAACATAGCTTGTGTGGATTCAGGAATCTGAGTTTATTTTTCATTCAGCCTGCTGGTTGGGAAAAAAGTGAGTACTGAGCTTTAATTTTAAAACATGTGCTACTAAACATAAATCACAAGCCCGACTCCATAGAAGCCAAGGCTTCCATTTCCTCAATTTAGACCAAATGCCAACAATCCATAAACAGTTGTATACAGTTTCGAAGAAATTTCCACTATACTGTATACAATGTAAGCATTTCTGGATTCCAGTTGGCCTTGGGGCAAAAGAGAACAATTATTTTCATAAATCCATCTGCCCTTAAAAAGGTAGAATAAACCCCTTTTTAGATTTTGGGATGGAAGTGAAATATGCATTTACTTGGAGGAAGACTACTGTGCTTCAAACATGCTCTAGAGATAAAGAAAGGAACGAAACCCTTTTCCTGATTACACCATACATGAAATAGCTTGGGCCAGATAAAATTACCTGGTACCTACCTGAGTTCCCTTTGGTGTCCTATCCACCTTCACACAGAGGTAATCCCCATTCTTCTGCCAGTGAAGCTTGCAGTCAACCACATTAAAAAGGTTTCTGACTCTGATCTCCTGCCTTGATGGAAGTTGCATTAAGGTCACTCTAGCAGGAATATCTTTGTCTTCTGGAACCCAGAACGCTATGATATTACCCCCAGGGGACCAGGAGAAATCTCTGTTGAAAGACAATGCACCATTAGGATTCACACAAAGTAAAGGCTGGCTGATAAACCATGTCACCAATAATAAACAAGCTTACTTTATTCCAGTAATCTTCAAACTCTTCTTATCCAGCAAACCCATGGACTGCAAGAAAACACAGACGTAAAATTGTAAATGTCACGCTGCTACCAATAAACCTTCTATAAGAGCATTACAAAGCTTTTGCGAGTCCAAAAATAGGGACCTCTATGACTAATCATTGCTAAAAGAACTGCTTAGCTGCTCCCTTATAAACAAATGCTGACTTTTTGTCAATATAAATACAACATTGCTTGTATTCTTGAATTACATTCTTTACTCAGTGCGTTTTATTTTTACCATTATTTCCCAATACAGCATGGCTTGTTTTAATATAAACCTCTGTGTAATGAATTGTCAGTAAGCCCTTTAACAAATTTGCAGCCAATAGTAACATTTTATTAAAGTTGGAAGCTTTCCCAGGATCAAAGAGAAGTAAGGTTCATTAAAATACTGTAAAAACTACCTACCACCATTATCCAGTATATTTGATAGAGCCCCATTTAACAAAAATGGTAATAAATGCCTTTTTCTATTCACATATAAACATAATATTTACGTAATGTATGCAAAGCATTAATGAGAACCTGCCTGTGTGTAGTAGATTTTTTTAAAGATATTTTTATTGGGTTTAAAGACAAACCAACATATGAAAAAAAAAAAAAAAAATACACTTGACTGTTCATTGGTATACATCAACAGGCAGTACACTCAGTCAATAAACAAATGGAAATGCATCCAACACCTGAAATTATTAATTGTATAACTACAGGAATAGATCATATCAGTGTGAACTTCATAGATCAACACATTGAATTACGTGGCACGACCAAGAATTAGCATTAAGATGTATTCACCCTGGGGTAAGGGTCAGAGGACTAGCTATCCATCTACCCCAGATTTTGTGAAATGTCTTATCCAGAAGTCTTGAACCACTGGACACGACCAGAAACAGTGTAGAAAGTCAGCAGCTTGGCTACGGCCTCTGAAGCATTCAGCTGAAGGTGTTAGCCCCATTTTATGTAACCTAGCTGGAGTAAGGTGGGAGTGAAGAAAGATTTTGATGTGTATAATTCGGTCCCTAGATGAGATAACTGAGGTTTTGTACGTATCACTAAATTCAGACCAGTCATCATCCGTGAGAGAAATGTCCATAGAGGCCCATTTCGTCTGAGCCCTACGGAATCTAGGATTGAAATCGGTCGTGAGGGCAGCATAGTAAGTGGATACAAGTTTAGTGGGGTTAGAGTGTCTTAGCAGTTTCTCCAATGGGGGTATGGTTGTAGGGTCGTCTAAGGAACCAAACTGGGCATGAACAGCATGTCGGAGCTGATAATAATAGAACAGGTAGGAGAGTGGTAGGTCAAAGTCAATGTGTAGTTGATAGAAAGATTTAAAGCCCTGTCCATCGTATAAATTACATAGGTATTTAACCCCCTTAGAGTACCAGCGATTGGGATCAGGTAAGGAGTACAGTTCAAATAGATTGGGACTGAACCACAGAGGGTTATTGGGGGAGGTCGACCAGGAATGTTTGGATATCTTTGAAACAATGGAGCGAAATAATGAAAGAGCAGTAGCTAATATGGATGTGCCGGGACGAGCTGGGACCTGGCCTCTATAGATGTTATGGAGGGCCACTAAGGAAGAGGCAATGGCTCCCTCGGTAGTAGTACATGCATTTGCTGTAACCGGGTGCAGCCAATCATGAATATGGACCAGTTGAGATGCTAGATAGTATAGATAAAAGTTAGGAAACACCAAACATGCCAAATGTGTTGGCAACCTTAGCGTTTCAAGTGCCACCCAGGGGGGGACAGCCATGCCATAAGTATGCCTTGCAGATCATGTCTATACACTTAAAAATAGATTTAGGGACTTTGCATGGGGAGTTAGCCAGAACGTACAATAATTTAGGTAGATAGATCATTTTAAAAGGGTGTTGGCTCTGCCCCCAAGATCCAAAGGCAAGTCCATCCATTGTTTGGTTTGCTCTTGTAGCCTAGTTAATAAGGGGTCTAGGTTATTAGCCATGTAGGCAGATAGGATTATCTGTACCATGACTCTGAGATACCTAAAGGAGGACACTACCTGTAGTCTGGAGTCCGGGTGAATATGGGGAATCGCAGCGGTATCCAAAAGGGAAAAGAATGGATTTATCTCAATTCACCCGGAAGCCAGAGTAATTGCCAAAGGTTAATTTCCAAAAGCAACTTGTGGAGTGATACCAGGGTATCATCCGCTTATAGCGAGATTAGTTCCTCTATGGTGGCAATGGGGAGACCCTTAAGGGGGAGGAGCGAATGCGTACTGCAAGTGGCTCCATAGCCAGAGCAAACAAGAGGGGTGACAACAGACACCCCTGCCTTGTGCTCCTAGTAATCGGGAAAGAATCTGTAACATGTGAGTTAACACGGATACGGGCTACCGGAGAGGTGTAGGAGTCTTATCCACGCTATAACACAGGGGGGCCAAAGCCATACAGCTGTAACACCTGAAAGAGATATGGCCATACTTTACAGGTGTCTAGAGATACAATGGCATGAGTGGGGGGACAGTCATGTGGGTAATGTATATTGTGAAACAGTCTCCGGATATTCATTCTGATGGATCTGCCAGGTATAAAGCCTCCTTGATAACTGTTGACCAAGTTCGCAACTATAGCATTCAAAGGGTTTGTCGACACTTTGGCCAGGATTTTAACATCCACGTTAATAAAAGATATTGGGCGGCATGAATCACATCTGAGAGGGTTCTTACGAGGCATCAATAGTAGTACAATCAGAGCCTCCCGCATAGTGGGGAGAAGAGTTCCGATATCTAGGGCCTTGTTGCAAGTATATAAAAGAAATGGGCACAATAAATCTTAGAACTGAGCGTATCATTCGGCCAGTTATCCATCCAGGTCTGACGTCTTATGAGTTGGTAGCTGTGAAATGGCTGCAGCGATCTCGTCAAGCGAAATAAGTGCTTCCCCTCAGTCGATATGGAGGGGAGAGATGTCGGCCAAGTAGTCATGTAATTGGGATTCAGTGTAGTCAACTCTGGATGTATATAGGTCTTTGTAAAAGAATAATCTCGTGTACACACGTTCGGAATTTCCAACAACAAATGTTCGATGTGAGCTTGTTGTCGGAAATTCTGACCATGTGTAGGCTCCATCAGACATTTGCTGTCGGAATTTCCAACAAAAATTTGAGAGCTGGATCTCAAATTTTCTGACAACAAAATCCGTTCTTGGAAATTCCAACGCATGCTCGAAATCAAGCAGAAGAGCCGCACTGGCTATTGAACTTCGTTTTTCTCGGCTCGTCGTACGTGTTATACGTCGCCGCGTTCTTGAAGTTCGTAATTTCCGGCAACATTTGCGTGACCGTGTGTATGCAAGACAAGTTTGAGCCAACATCCGTTGGAAATAAATCCACGGTTTTGTTGTCGGAATATCCGATCGTGTGTACGTGGCATTAGAAAGTCTGTGTGTAGTAGATTTAACACGAAAATGGACACTGGCCATTTATAAACCTGTGGCACTTAAAAAGCAGAACTTATTCCTAGTTAGTACATGTGCATTTTTTTCTGTAGTTAACCACCCAAGCTCCAAAAGACTTTAACCCCTTCATGACCAGGTCATATTTTGCTTTCTGTCACTGCGCTACTTTAACCACATACCTACCAGCTGCCGCAGTTGTACTGCGGCAGAATGGCACGGCTGGGCGAAACGACATTATGAAACGTCGCTTCGCCCTGTGGCCACTAGGGGCGCTAGCCCCTGCTAGTGCCCGGCGGTCTCGATCACCGTCGAGCTCCCGCGATCGCTCGGGGGACACACAGAGAACCGGGATGTGTGTCTAAACACACAGTTTCCGGTTCTCTGAGGGGAGAAGTGACAGATCCTCTGTTCATTCAGAGTATGAACAGGCAATCTGTTAGTTTCCCTGCACAGCCCAGATCCCCCTTCAGTTAGAGCACTCCCTAGGACACACATTAACCCCTTCCCTGCCCCCTAGTGTTAACCCCTTCACTGCTAGTGACACTTTTACAGTAATCAATGCATTTTTGCCAATGGTCCCAAAAATGTGTCAAAATTGTCCGACGTGTCCGCCATAATGTCGCAGTCATGATAAAAATCGCTGATCGCCACCATTACTAGTAAAAAAAATTAATAAAAATGCCACAAAACTATCCCGTTTAGAAGAATACGTATCGGCCTAAACTGAGGAAAAAAATGGTTTTATATATTTTTGGGGGATATTTATTAAAGCAAAAAATAAATAATGCTTTTTCAAAATTGTCAAAATTTGTTTATAGCGCAAAAAATAAAAACCGCACAGGTGATCAAATACCACCAAAAGAAAGCTATATTTGTTGGGGGGGGGGATACAAATTTTGTTTGGGAGCCACGTCGCACGACTGCGCAATTGTCAGTTAAAGCGATGCAGTGCCAAATTGCAAAAAGTGCTCTGGCCCTTTGCCAGCCAAATGGTTCGGGGGCTGAAGCCTGTTTTGATTTTTAAGATCAAATTTATTTTGTGCACTTATGGACTTTTTATTTCACTATTGATGTTTACTTTCATCAATTTATCCTACATGGACTTATTATTTTTGGTCATTATTTAATTAGTTGTCTGTGGATTTATTCTTTTGACTCTATCACATTTTAGATTTATGATCACCCCTACACAGGACTCTATAGATTTGGTCCATACACGTTATTGTTCTATTCTGGGTCAGAATCTTATCGGTAGCGAGATTTATAATTTTCTCCAAATTCCTTTTTTGTACTAATGTTGTACATGTAAAATTGCAGCTCCCGAACAACTGAATGGTTGGAAGTCAGTTTCGCAGCCATTTTTTAGTTTTAGTTTCACCTTAGCGCAGTTTTTTTATTTCTTTTCTTATATTCTGAAGCGGTTAACTGCCAATTGTGTGGTCATGCAGTAAAAAAAAAATTAAATGTCTTCATAAATTTAGGACAAAATGTATTCTGCTACATGTATTTGGATAAAAGAAAAAAAAAAAAAAAAAAACCATAAGTGTATATTAATTGGTTTGTGTGTAAGTTATAGCAGCCCTCAAATTTTCCACTCGCCTACTCACATTTTGCGAGTGGAAAATGAGGGCTGGCGAGCGGGGGGGGGGGGGGGGGGGGGGGATTTGTGTGTACCCCGCACTTGCTGTGACGTATATCAAAGTCTGTATGTGACGGCGAGCACGCACACAGCAATTGAAATAAAAGCTGTCGCAGTGATGTTCCTCCGTGCTCTTATGATCCGGCCGGCAATCCTCTTCCTCTCCTCCCCTATACAGGAGACTACACATCGATTTGTTTTTCCCTGCTTTGCAGCGATCATTCCCTCTGTATAGAGCTGTTTTTTTTTTGCAACACAGGGCTCTGGGCTGTGATTTGACACAGTCGATCAGCAGGTCCCGACTGACTGAGAACTGCATAGTGAGAAGCAGCAATAAACCTACTAGTTTTTTTCCCAATACAGCACAAATATTAAACAAGATATTTTTTTAATACACATACAAAAACCCTATACATTTAAAATTGAAGAAAGAAGTATGTATTTTTTTTTTGTAGATTCATACTTACCTAGGTGGATGCAGCATCAGACCAATGCTGCATCTGTCCCCTGCCGCCTCTTCACTGAGAACAGAGCCACCGAACATTGCCAATGGCTCGGTTCTCTCACCTCCCCGAGCATAGAGCGGCTGTCAATCAGCATCACTCCTGATCTGCTACTCCACGCTCACTGGAGCGCTAAGCTGTGGAGGGGCAGGGAGCGGCCATCTCAGCGGCTCGCTGAGAGGCAGAGACAGCCATCAGTCCAGGCAGCTGGCGGATCCAGACTTCCTAAGTCGGGATGACGCGCTGCCTGGAGCGATTCCAGTGACGTCAGCAGAGGGTCGACTTCAGACCGCTCTCCGCTGAAAACGGGTCACAGAAGTGCATAGCGAATTTCACTCCTGTGGCCCATAGGAGAAGCTCAGGCTGGACTTCTCCCTTAATGTCAATTTAGACTGCAGCTGTAATATCACAGTAAAGAGGATTGTGTAAAAAAAAAAAAAAAAAAAAAAAAAAAAAGCTAAATACTTACAGGCGTTTCATAAATACTGAGCGTATCTAGTGTCATTCGGGCAAAGAATTTGCCATCGTGACTCCACCTAAGAGAATAAAAGATACTTATTAGTGTGCCAAAAAACAAAAAAAACCCAGCAACAAGCAATAACAGAAACCACATACTTAAAGATAGGCCAGTGAGCTGAACTTTCGCAATGGAATCCTCTCTTTTTCTGTCCAGTTAGAGTGTCCCAGATAATGATTGCCTGTGGGTCATCCTTAGTATCCATAAGAGGGCTAAAAGTAACAAGATACCTGCAAGAAGAGGTTTAGAAGTTATATTACTAAGCAAAACATTTTTGTTTTATTTTGGATACAGCGAGAAAGGGTTAGTTTTTATTGCAGTATCCCCCACTGGGGAAATAGTATAATGGTGGCAGAGACCCAAGATGGGAATTCCTAAAAAAAATAAAAAGGTTTTCGCTTAACACTTTAAACATGGGTATCTTTACACAAGTAGGGGAGGGACCAGTGACCTGTACTCCAAGATGAGAAATTTACAAGCAAATCAAAATTTCCCATCATCTTAATCATACAGTACAGAACAATATTTATCGTCCACAGGAAGAATCCAACAAATAAGGATCCGCATTTCATATACAAGAAAACACGGTCTTACCTTATCCATACCACTGGGCCTATTAAAAAGGTCCATGTTTCACCCGCCTTAGTGGATATAATTCCAAATGTTTTTTCAGGATCTTGTAACAATAGAAATAGACTACAGCCCTGGACCTGTATAGCACCATGCAGCCAACTTCAAATGTTGCTCTTTGTGCCAAAGTGAGCACCCCAATGCAGGATCCAGTACCCGCAGCATACAAAGGCCGGTCCCACACAGTGCATACAGAGAGTGTAACCAATCCAGAAACTACTAGGTAGTGCAGGGCAACAAGCAGCCAGATGTTGAAACACGATTCAGAGTATAAAAAAAAAAAAAAAAACACTTCTCCAGAACAGGTGTATCACCTAAAGCTACTAGCTAAAACACCAGAATGTCACAATGTGTGGGAATATACGGGTACACACTAGGGGTTAACCATAGCAAAAGTTTTAGCCAGTGTCCAATCTCCTGAAGGTAACAGTCCTGTGTCCTGAACTGTACTATTGGCATATATGTGCTTTTGCTTTCAAAGAACTAAGACCATTATAAAAACACAGTTCGGAAGTTTGTGAAAAAGCCTGCCGACATATGGCTTGTGTACACAACTTGATTCTTACTATCAACAGTAACCCAAAGTGCCACTAACCTCTAGCAGCACCCCACAACAAACATTTTTCTATACATCTACCAACAAGCCCCATTTTCTTCCTTTTTTCTCCTGTCAGCTACCCTCCCATCAGTCCTCAAAAAATGCCAAAGTAGACTTTACACAAGTAAACAGGTCAAGCCACCCAACACTGGTATTTCTTATCTAAAAAGTACAGAAACCACACTGTTGAGAGACTTCATACCCTGTGCCAGATTTCTTCACTCAAAGTAATTGCACTAGGAGCAAGACTCAACCAAACACAACATTTGCACTGCCCACAAGCAATTTAAATTAAATTAGTTCAGTGCAGAAATTGGAATCTGTACGTTTACATATGTTCAATGTATTAGTGGTGTAAGCCACTTTGCTGCAATTCATTATTCTATCTGTAAGCAGAGACAAATAGACAGACAGGATACCATAAAGAACCTACCTCTCACAAGGAGAAAAGTCAATGAGTTGCACCCCTTGATGGCTGAACCTCTGAATCTGCTTAAATTTCTCTCCTCCCCACAAAGCAATACCTCTCTGATGGAAGGTAGCCAAGTAGGTTCCTCTTGGAGACCAGCGAACATATGTTTCAGTCCATCGCTACAAGAAACATTTTATGAAACAAAAATTAAATGGTGGGTGTGTGAGAGTAGAGTGGGGATAGATGCAATACACATACAGAATGAGAACTATCGTGTATTCACTTACAGGTCTCTCCTCAGCAGGAACTGGTTCTTTCACATCAGTCCAGAATATGGTCGTTCTGTCACCTGCCTCATATATAACACTGAACTGATCACGGCAGTCTTGATCTTCAAGCCAAGACCGAAGGTTACCCTAGAAGAGAAAAAGTATAAAAATAAAAAGTTAACCAGTTATTAACTGCTAATATAAATATAGCCAGCATTGCAACTTGCATCATCCATCAGTATGCCAAAAAGAACATGGGAATCGAGTTATTTTAGGTAGAACAATCTGTACACTTACAAAGTCTTTAAATGGCTGCTTCTCAGGAACCTCCCACTCATCACCTATGCTCATATATCTGTCAAGACAAACAAATTGTTAGAGAACATACGACCCAATAAAGGTGTCCCAATATGAAAAGGAAAACTTCAAAGACTTACTTATCAAAGTCTGTGAAAATGTTTACTCTAAAGGTGTGCTGCTTGTCCAACTTGTAGCCATCTGCATTCTTTACTGCATCCTGAGCCTGAGCTGGTAATGCATACTCCAAGAAAATATACCTAAGTGTTGAAAAATTAGAATAACTGAAGAGGGGACAGGAGAAAAAAACTAAAAAAACAAACAAAAACCAAAACAAACACCTGTCTTCTTAAAACCAAGAAAAAAAACTCCTACGTGCTCAAAGGCTCCGTGTTTTCTTGGTTTTACCCAGCGTTTGTCAACACCGTGCTGCCTACAGCAAGAATCAAAGAGCCTTTCATTACCTTACTTGGGCAGAAAAAAGCTTTTTACCTGTCCGAGACAGTGTTCAGTTAGCAAAGCTTTAAGGGCCCTTCCACACGGGGCTGATTCTGTTCCGATGCACACACAGATCCCCTGCTGATCAGAAACAAAATCTGCCCCACGTGGAAGCGCCCTTAAGGCTTTGCTAGCAGAGCAGGAAGATGGCTTGTCAGTTAATGCAGAGCAGACTCAGAATCTGCTAAGCTCTATGGGCAGCTGGGAGTAAACAGACTTTGGTCTGCCTAAAAGACTGAGGGCAGAGCCCTCAAAGTTTTTTTCATAAGAGACATGATCGGACCCAGAGGCAGGCAGGTGTAAACAGACAAGTCCGTTTAAAACCACTTGTCCACAGAAATGCATGGACCTTCCAATCAGGTCTACCTAAGAAATGGAAAGACGGACCCAATTGGAGCACCCATCTGAAAGCAGCCTAAGGCCCCTTTCACACATGCGGACCGTATGTCCGTATTTCATCCATCCGTTTTCGGATGAAATACAGACATACATGCATCCCTATGGGATAGCGGGTGTCAGCGGATGTACATCCGCCAACACCCGATGTCGTCCGCCTCCGCTCTCGTCCGATTCTGCGGACGGAAGAAAATCCTATTTTTCTATCCGTCTGCAGAGCGGATCGGAGGAACACGGACAGACGGTCCGTGTTCCTTCGATCCCCCATAGGGGAGAGCGGAGATCTGACAGGGCGGTCCCTGCACAGTGTGCGGGTCCCGCCCTGTCATCTGCCTGCTCAGCTGGGGAAAGCGGAGCGATCCCCGCTGAGCAGCGGATAAACACGGGGCGGATCAACACGGATCCGTCCCGTGTGAAAGGGGCCTAAAGCTTTAACTGAACTCTATCCATCAACCCCTGTCTTATGAAAATCAATTGCTGGCTGCAACAGAAGCACTCAATGGACAGTGGGCAGGCAGGGCGTAATATTGGGCACGGGGCTTGGGCCTAAAGTTGAGACCCTTCTAGCAAATTAAAGCAACCTCAGATGAATCAATGAAGAGGCCTTTCCAGATAAGAGAAATTATACCAACCAGTGTAACTGTTCTAAAATGTATGTCCTTTTTCCCCCACAAATAGAGCTAGCTTTCTTTTGGTGGTATTTGTTAAAAAAAAAAAAAAAAAAAAAAAAAAAAAAACACACCCGACTGCTATAAAACATTCAAAACACTAAACTGGGGGGAGTTGCTTTTACCAGGGGAAGAGATGGATTCTAGTGATTCTTGTTTACATACGCAGACCGCCGTTCTACCTCTAATGCCTAAGTCCGCGGTACCCACCAATCGGCTCCCGCTGTGTGTAATCACAGCGGGAGCATGCGTGCCCCCCTCCCTAGAAGAATTGGACCACGTGTATATATACACACACACGATCCAGCGCAGAGGCACCACCCTGTAGCAGTAAAACTGCTATAGGGTGGACCTTAAAATGGTTAAAGTACACCATCACATTGCAGATTCAGGGCAAAGTGACATTACCTTTGTAAACCGCAACCTTTCCCAATACACTCACCCCACCCCCCCTTGCAAATGTTGCCTCTGACAGTTCTAAAAACCATGTCAGCTGGTGCAAGACCCTAAGGGGAGTGCTGGGTTAGGTCTCTCCCTCAGTCATGTGACATTGCTGAGGCCAAGCATTCGATTGGTAGACCCAAACAATGTAACATGGGATGAGAGGCAGGAGGCACCATTTACAAAGGCACGGTCACTTTGCTCTAAATGGCCAAGGGGACACTGCCACTACCGATTTCTATATATCTATATCTATCTATCTATCTATATTTTTGCCCACCTATCCCTGGAGTTTTGATACTTCCCGAGTCTATGATCTGCAAGTAAAATCAGATTTTTAGATTCCTCAGCACTACTGAAAGCCTATTAAATGCTTGTGTAAAGCTAAAGCCAAAACTCCCAATAAAATCAGACTGGAGGTATAGGGGAATGCGTAAAATAACTTGTGTTGTGTGTTAACGACTGCCTGTACAAAAAAGTAACGAAATGTATATTTACGGCTTCTTTGCCATTTTGTACAGTCAACGATTCACACTTCATGCTTTCTGTTCCCATTATACTAGTTGAGTGATGTTCAGTGTTCACACCTCACCATTTTCATCACATGCCATTTTGGGGTGGTATCCCATGTACCCATCATTCATACAGGCACCTATTTCCTGAGCTTGACAACATAACATAATTAAAATCCACTCAGCAACTGCTGAATCCAATGCTACTAGTAATCCTATTGTCCGGAGCTCTCTGGATCTTACATCTTCTGGGTAGACCCACCTACAGCCCTGGCCAAAAGTTTTAGGAATGACACAAATATTAATTTTCACAAAGTCTGCTGCTTCAGTGTTTTTAGATCTTTTTGTCAGATGTTACTATGTATACGGAAGTATAACAAACATTTCATAAGTGTCAAAGGTTTTTATTGACATTAACATTAAATACTAAAGTCTCAGGTTTGTTTTTTTTGTTTAAAAATAACAAACATGTTATACTTACTCAGATGTTTTGCGCAGAGAAGCCCCGATCCTCCTCTTCTCATGTCCCTCGGCGGCGCTTCTAGCCCCTCCCCTCTGCCGAGTGCCCCCACAGCAAGCAGCTTGCTATGGGGGCAACCGAGCCGAGCCGCTGCTTTGTGTGTCCATTCAGACATGGAGCCGCGGCCTGGCCCCTTCTCTCTCCTTATTGGCTCACTGACTTTAACAACAATTGAGGCTGCTGTCTCAGCCATTGAGGAGAGTCCCAGACAGCCAAGCCTCTTGCGCAACATCAATGGATCGAGATGGGCTCAGGTAAGTATTAGGGAGGCTGCTGCTCAGAAGGTTTTTTTCCTAATGCATAAAATGCATTAAGATAAAATAACCCTCTGCCTTTACTACTAAGTTTATGCAAAAAGTCAATATTTGCAGTGCTGACCCTTCTTTTTTAAGACCTCTGCAATACGCCCTGGTATGCTGTCAATCAACTACTGGGCCACATCCTAACTGATGGCACTGGAAGTCCATTCTTGCATAATCAATGCTTGGAGTTTGTTAGAATTTGTGGGGTTTTTTGTTCACCCGCCTCTTAAGGATTGACCACAAGTTCTCAATAGGATTAAGGTCTGGGGAGTTTCCAAGCCATGGACCCAAAATTTCGATGTTTTATTCCCCAAGCCACTTGGAACACCTTGCCATAAGGCAAAAGTGATGACGATCATGCTGGAAAAGGCATTGTTCGTCAAACTGTTCTTGGATGGTTGGAAGAAGATGATCTGAGGATGTTTTTTGTACCATTCTTTATTCATGGCTGTGTTCTTGCGAGTAAGCCCACTTCCTTTCCTGAGTAGTAACCCCACACATGAATGGTCTCAGGGTGTTTTACTGTTGGTATGACACAGAACTGATGGTAGCACTCGCCTTTTCTTTTCCGGATGCCTTTACCCTAGTCCTCAGCAGTCCAATCCCTGTACTGATTGCAGAAAATCAATCCGCTCCTGATGTTTTTCCTGGAGAGAAGTGTTATTCTTAATCGCCATTAGGCCCCTTTCACACAGGCTTTCCGATCAGGTCCACCTGTCAGGTTTTCAGGTGGACCTGATCGGACCCTCCATTCTCCCCTATGGAGTGGCGGATGTCAGCAGCGACATGCAAAATCCAGATGCATGGTTTTTCCTATTTTCCAACCATCTGATGGATAGGATGAAAACAGACAAACGGTCCGTTTTTACCCAATCTCCCCATAAAGGAGAGTGGGACTGGGTCAGTCTCCGCTCAGTAAGCGGAGCGATCCCCCGAGAGCAAGCGGAGTCCGCCAAACGTTGGCGCCGGTGTAAAAGCGGCCTTACAGAGTGATTTCCAGCCTTGACCTCATCAACACCGACACCTATGAGAACGAGAGGATCACTGACATGTCAGCTGGTCCTTTTGTGGCAGGGCTGAAATGCAGTAGAAATGTATTTTTTTGGGGGGGGGGGGGGGGGGGGTGGATTAAGTTCATTTTCATGGCAAAGAGGGACTTTGCAAGTGCAATTTATCTGATCACCCTTCATAACATTCAATTGTTGGGACTTTATATGAGACAACGACTGCTGCAGAATTCGTATGTCTCCATCCCTGAATAATAATTATATATATATATATATATATATATATATATATATATATATATATATATATATATATATATATATATAATAAATTTATATTTAAATAAGGTAAATTTAAATAAATTTGACATTATCATGTGTGCAATCTCGTCTGAATGCAAGTTTGGGCTACATTTAATACATTTTTAATATATATTATTTACTATGTAGGAACACTTATGTGTGTGTGTACACATATGTATTATGTTATGTACTGTCCCACATGCATCTATGTGCACCATTAAATAGTATCTACTTGATCCATTTGGTTCTGGTGTTGTGCTTAATATAAAGTCGTCCCCCCCCATTCCCCTTGCCCCTCTTTTTCTTACACTCTTCATAACATTCTGGAGTATATGCAAATTGCCATAATAAAAAGGCAGCAGACTTTGTGAAAATTAATGTGTGTCATTCTCAAACTTTTGGCCACAGTTGTATAAAGTCAAATGACTTTATCCACCTCACAGGTCCTGTACACCATATTCAGAGCACAACACTATGATATATATTTCTTTTTCCAAATGCCTAGTCTTGTCATCTATCAAGTCTCCACAATACGCTGTAAGCAGTAATAGTACAAGTGCCTCTGCCCTGCAAGGCTGAATAACTGTCCATGTTGAGCTCATGGCATGGTGTACAGGAAATGGGCCAATTTCTTGAGCAAATGTGTTCTGTAAACCAGCAAAGCTCTTAGTGGAATTGCCCTTTCAAATCTAAATTATGAAAACTGAAGCCTGCATATCTACTATATGAAAATAGTAGATAATGGAGATTAACACAGTAAATGATTCAAGGATAATAAAACATTGCACAATACCATCAAGCAAAACTGCATACACACCCTTTAGTAGTTCCTTCTGTGTCTGGGTAGTACTCATTTGTGATCTTTCCAAACTTGGAGAAAATCTTGTTGATTACATTTTTCAGCTTCTCTAAACGGTCAGGTCCAACCTGAGGGACGTTATCCACTACAACGACTGAGTCTATGCCATCTGCTTCATGTGGCTGTTCTTGCAAGATATCGCCAAGCAACTCTACAGAAAGAAAAGCAAAACATAATTTGAAAAACTTTCTTCTTAGGACCAGTCAGCATCGGTTCTATGAGATGTGCATTTTTGCAGCATCCTCCAACAAACCCTAGAGATCAAGCATCTTACACAAGTATATATATATTGTTTAAGTTTGATCTTGCCCTAACATCCAACATTAAGTTTGGTTTAAAGCAGACCTTTATCCGCACCCTCAAAATTTAAACTAAAGACATCATTATGAACCTTGTGAAATGGCAACGAGAGACTATTTCTGTAACATACAAGCCATTAATGACCTCTCTATTTCCGTGCTGGTCACTTAGTTCTCCCCCTCCGCTCTGAGCAGAGAGCTGTGACTGTCAGTCTCTGCTCCTCCAGCTCTCACTGGAGCACTGGGCTGGGAGCAGCTGGCCAAGTCTCCCAGGGGTGCAGCTGAGAGGCTAAGGCTCCTTTCACACTTGTGCGACTTCAGACTGCAAAGTCGCATGGCAAGTCGTACCCCATGGATTTGCAATGAGTACCATTCATATCTGTGCGACTTCAAAGTAGTCCCTGTACTACTTTGGTCTGACTTTGATGCGAGTTGAGGTCCATAGACCTCAAGTTTCCACAGGCATTCCCTGAAATTGCGGCAAAAAACGCATGACTTCCAAGTCGCGGCAGTGTGAAAGTGGCCTAAGTCAGCTGCCGGTCTAGGTATCCGGGTGGATCCCAAATGTAAAGTCAGAATTTTTCCCCAGCTGAGTAACAAGAGCCGCCAGCGGACTTTAGCCTGCCATCGGCTGAAAACGGATCACAGAAGTGCAGAACAAACTGATCCTTCAAAGGAGTACAGCCAAAAAGCTTTGCCTATACTTCTCCTACAAAGTGCATCTAAACACCAAAGTTTTCTGTTTGTTTTGAATGGAGTAGGGAATGGTTTGATCTGTTGGTGGCCGCAGCTATACATGGCTGTTCGCACAGCTAGTGATTGCCTGTGGTGATGGACTATGCAAGTTCTTATATGTATAGAACTTGAATTTAGCCATCAGCTTAGATTTGTGCCTGAGGGCAAGGTCACCTAATTGAATTGTTGTACAGCGTGCATTTAAACAGAATATGCAATAATGCGTGAAAAACCACTTTGGCATTCCTTGGCGCACTGAACCAAAAAAAAAAGAAAAATGCGGGTGTGTATTTAGGTCCGCTGTGTGAAGTTTGCTAGATTTACAAAAAAATGGCAAAGTGTACATATTGAATACAAGACGCACACTCCCGTCACAGCAAACTAAGCAGAAAAAAATCCATGTTAAAAAAAAATAAATAAAAAATAAGCACATTCAGCCGCACATACCCATTGTTCATGTTGCTTTTTGACTTATCTTTTTATGGCTTCGGCTCTCTGTACTGTAACTGGCCATGTTTGTAAAAAAAAACAAAAAAACAAAAAAAACCCACATTCAATACTAATGTTAATGTGGTCATTCTCAGTTACAGCTCAAACTGATAGATTTGAAGCACACCGCGTACTGCCTCATAACATTTCCTCCAACTTATGACTGCAGTAGTTCTCTTGTATTACTTAAAGAATGAGCTCATTACACAAAGCACCACTGCTAAGATTATCTCTTGTAAGGGCTGGGAACAAATACAGATGGGCTGTGCTGACATGACAAGTTTATCAAAAATAGCCAACTGACTACGTGTCAGCTAAAAATGCCTTACTCCTAACTTCTAACACCAGAACAAAAAAAATCATATGTACACACACACACACACACACACTAAAATAATCCTCCCAGGAGATGAAGTGTGGTAACAGCTTCATGTACAAAAAGGGAAAAAGTGTTTTTAAAGCCAATATCATCCGATTTGAAATTGAGGGGCAGATCTGACAATCCTCAACGAAAAGACTTTTCATACAATTTTTTTACTTATCCGTTTTGTATTGCTGACTACTATGTCCACCTAACTCTGCCATTTGCATTTAAAGATGAAATCTTCTATTTTGACAAAAATGACTTCTCGATAGAAAGGGCAGACTGGATGTGGCTTTTGTTACCATGGCTTGAAGCTACTTTTTGCTGACCTTTTGAGCTGCAAATACCCCGACTTCAATACTTTGAGTCACTGACAAAAGAAGAAGTATGCAGATAAGGACTGGCTTCTCTGATAGCATACTCATATTGTGTCAGTGCAACATATGGCACAGCACAGTGGCCTATAGGTTAGCACTTGCAGCACTAGGGTCCTTGGTGAAAAGCATCATTAGGACATTATCGGCCTACTCTGCCTGTGCGGGTTTTCGCCCACACTCCAAAGACATGCTGGTAGGATAATTGGAGTCTGTTTAAAATTTGATCCAGTGTATACATACATGCGTTATTGACACCTTAGATTGTAAGCTCTTTGGGGACAGAGACTCAAATGAATGCAAATTGTGCTATATAAACACCTGTAATAATTATATGTGTGTGTGTCAGATCACTAGGTCCTTTTACAATATATTTACTTATGTATACAGCACACAGTGTGTACATGTGAGGTTGAGCTCAGTCAGGTTTTCTACGTCTCTTGTTCTGATCTTCATCTGGTCTAAACTATTTAAAGTTCACTAAAACCTAGAGTAAGGCTTTAAATGCTACGTCTCCAGTCAGACCTCATATTCTTGCTGGGCTCCTCCTGTAGGGATTCATCCTATTCATCCCATCACCTGGACATGAAGCAATGGGAAAGCCAATATTTTATGGTTAGGACACTGGAAGTAAAGAGAAATCTTCCAATAGGGACGACTGTTCCAGTGACAACAGGGAATTACCTCTCACAGATATTTTTCCTCTGGAACTAAAGGCAAATCTGCTTAAATGGAAAACCAAATACAGGATTTTATCCATCCCCTTCTCAATCTTGTAAATAATAAAAAAAAAAAAAAGTGTTTGGGTATAGTAAATGCACTTTAACCCTGGTTCACATGGATGCTACTTTGAAATCACGCTACTTCAAGTGAAGTAGCGCAATTTCAAAGTAGCAAGGTCAGCGAGATTTCAGGTGCTACTTGATAGACATCTGTGTGGCTTCATACAAAGATGTCTATTGAAGTCGCACCTGAAATCGGCAAAAGCAGTGTAGGAACTACTTATGCAAATTGGTGTGGCGCCGCAAAATCGGTGTCACACACCGATTGGAACAGTACCATTGTCGCCAATAGGTTGCGACTTTGAGAGATCAAATTGCATGAGAAATCGTTCTATTGTGAACCTAGGGTTAAATCCAACAATATTGTTGTTTAAAGCTGACAACCAGTCTAACAGCTAAAAACCATCAATAAAATATTGGGAGCAGTTTTACCTGCCAAGGAATTTGCATTTCTGTCCTTCCAGCCCTGGGATTTGCGCAATTCTCCCACATAGCTAAGGTCTGCCTGGAAGGAGAGATGTAATCTTTCTATGCTGCATTTTTACTTACTGTACAGGCAACTTAAGCCTAGTAGAGTTTTTTTTTTTTTTTTTTTTAATTTAACCCAGCGGGCTGGGAAAAAAAAAAAAAACCTGAACAGCTCAGGAGGGGCCACTGCACTAACTATGCAAGGTTAGTACAGCAGTCTCCCCAGCTGAGCTATTGTGTTCTGACAGGGGAACGGTCCCTCCGCTAGCACTCATTGGCTGAGAGCACTGATCAGGAGACGGTCGGCAAACCTTTTGGCCGGTTTCTATTGAACCGGCCGATGACACCCGACATTCGTTCCGTGTGTACTAGGCTTTAGTCCCCCACTCAGCAGAAAAAAAAAAAAAAAAAAATCGGAGTTACTTACCGGTAACGTCCTTTTCCAGGAGTCTTTCAGGACAGCACCATAGAGAGACCTTGGCTCCTCCCCTTCTGAGGAAACACCGCCTTCAACTTAAAGCTTTAAACCTCACCGCTCTCCCCCGGCCCCTCAGTTCTTCAAGAGGACCTCCGGTTAGCTGGGGAGACACAAGAACACGTCATAATAACTTTGATCTTACCTGACGTTCTTCTGCGATGAACTCCATCACGAATATCCCTACAGTAGGGTGGGTAACTGTGCTGTCCTGAAAGACTCCTGGAAAAGGACGTTACCGGTAAGTAACTCCGATTTTCCCATTTCCGTCTTTCAGGACAGCACCATAGAGAGGATAAGCGAGCACCTTACCTTAGGGTGGGACTACTGCCTGCAGAACCTTACGCCCAAAAGCCTGGTCTTTTGCTGACAGAAGGTCCAATCTGTAGTGTTTCACGAACGTGTCGAATCTAGACCACGTTGCCGCTCTACAGATCTGCTCCGGAGACGCACCAGCCCACTCGGCCTGAGAGGTCGCCACTGCCCTTGTGGAGTGTGCCCTGATACCCTTAGGGGCTTCTAACCCGCTAAATATATAAGCCTGACTGATAGCTAACCTTAGCCACCTAGCTAAAGTGCGCCTCGAGGCTTTGCCTCCTTTCCTGGTTCCTGAAAATAACACAAAAAAGGAATCAGATTTTCTAAATGGTTTTGTATCCTCCAAGTATTGCAGGACACACCTTCTTACATCTAGTTTATGAAACCTATGTTCCTGTTCCCTCACAGGATTCAAACAAAAGGTGGGCAAAACAATTTCCTGGCCTCTATGAAAAACCGAGGCTACTTTCGGTAAGAAGGCCGGATCGGCCTTAAAAATTACCCTGTCCGGGAATACCTGAAAAAAGGGGGCCCTAATGGAGAGGGCCTCGAGTTCACTTACTCTTCTTGCCGTAGTGATTGCCACCAAAAACACCGTTTTGAGGCTAATCCATTTTAGCGTACACGTCTCCAATGGCTCAAAGGGTTCCCCTGTAAGTGCTTGTAGGACCAAGGACAGATCCCACATTGGGAAGGGGGGGGCCTTCAGAGGTCTCTGCCTACTCAATGCTTTAAAAAATCTAATGACCCAAGGATCGGTGGCTAGTTGTTTCTCCAGAAACACACTCAAAGCAGAAACCTGTCCTTTCAGGGTGCCAAGGGCTAACCCCTTGTCCGCCCCTGCCTGCAGGAACTCTAAGACCGCTATAGAGCTGTGAGTATCAAAAGAAGTTTCTGTACACCAGCTATTAAAACGCCTCCATGTCTTTTGGTAGATGACCTGGGTTTCTTTTTTCCTGCAGTTAAGGAGGGTCTTTACCAAGCTATCTGAGAAACCTCTGTTCTTCAACAGTTCTTCCTCAGTAGCCAAGCCGCGAGGCTCCATCTCCCCACCTGGGGACAACAGATTGGCCCCTGGGAAAGGAGATTCTCCTGAACTGGCAAAAGCCAGGGGGGTTCCGCTGCCAGACTTCTCAGGATGGAGAACCAAGGCCTCCTGGGCCAATGTGGCGCAATAAGAATGAGAGTTGTGTTTTCCAGTTGGAATTTTCTTAGGACGGCTGGGATTAGTACAGGTGGGGGGAAGGCATAACACCTGTCGAAAGCCCAACTCTGAGCCAGTGCGTCTATCCCTAGAGCTCCATCCCACCTGTTTAGGGAGAAGAAGAGATGCACCTTCCTGTTTTCTCTCGAGGCAAAGAGGTCTATGCATGGCCTCCCCCATTTCTGGGATATTGCTTCGAAAACCCCCTGATTCAGAACCCAGTCGCCTTCCCTCAGCCGTTTCCTGCTGAGGTAATCCGCCACCAGATTCTGATCTCCTTTCAGATGCACTGCCGAGAGGGATAGGACGTTTAATTCGGCCCATCTGAGAATGCTTTCTACCAGGGTCCACAGAGGTCTGCTCCTGGTACCCCCCTGCCTGTTTATGTAGGCTACAGCTGAGGAGTTGTCCGACCGGACTCTCACATGCTGTCCCTGTCTACCTTCTGGATTTTCTCCATAGGCAGGAAGACCTTTTGTTTTGTTGAGTCCAACAGGTAACCTAAAAAGATTACTTTTTGCGAAGGAGTCAGATTGGACTTCTCCAGATTTAAGAGCCAACCTAGACCCTCTAAGATGTTCCTTGTCAACTGCAGGTCCAGCGACAGTTGTTCCGCGGAAGGGGCAAAAAGAAGTAGATCGTCTAAATAAGCGATCACTGAAATGCCCCTGATCCGTAGGAAAGCCAAGACTTCTACCATGACTTTGGTGAAGATGCGGGGGGAAGAGGATAGTCCGAAGGGAAGGGCCCTGAACTGCCAGTGAAAGGTCCCTTCTCTGGTATTTATTGCCAGCCTGAGGAACCTTTGACACTGATCTGCAATGGGAATGTGCAGGTAGGCATCCCTCAAGTCTATCGATGCCATAAAGCAGTTTGGAGGAAGAAGTGTCTTTACCGAATAGATAGAGTCCATTCGGAACCTCCTGTAGGTGAGAGAGACGTTCAGAGGCTTCAGGTTCAGGATGAGCCTGAACTTCCCCGAGGGTTTGCGCACCACAAAAATGTGGGAGTAAAAGCCTCTGCCCGTCTCTCCTTCTGGCACTCGAACTACCACCTCCTGTTCCTCCAACTCCTGGAGGGAGGAAAGGAGAGCCGCTGACCTCTCTGCACATTTCGGAAGCGTGGTTACGAGGAGTCTGCATGGTGGAGGTTCTGCAAACTCCAACCTGTACCCTCTTCTTATGACTTCCAAAATAAAATTGTTGGAGGTGATCATCTCCCACTGTGGCAGGAAGGCCCCCAGTCTTCCTCCCACCGTTATTCTGTCACTTTGTCTTTTTGGGCTGTTCAGGAGGGCGAAAAATAGCCCCCCCACGCCCCTTCCCTTTTTGTCCCCACCCCTTTTTCTGTTGATCAGATTTTGGGGGGTCCAACTTCTTCCACGGCCGAGACTTTCTTTTAGTCTCTGCCGGTTTTCTTTTAAAAGGAAATGCCTTTTTTCTGTCAGCCGTTCTATCCAACACAGCTTCCAGACCTGGCCCGAAAAGCAAGTCCCCCGTGAGAGGAATGCCGCAGAGTTTAACCTTGGATGCGGTATCTCCCTGCCATGTTTTAAGCCATAGGGCTCTTCTTGCTGAATTGGACAATGCGGCTGATCTTGCAGACATACGCACCGATTCAGCTGACGCATCTGCCAGGTAAGCTATTCCTTTAAGGAGCATGGGAAAAGACGAAAGGATTGTTTCCTTAGGCGTGCCCGCCTCTATATGCGCCCTAATTTGCGTTAGCCAATACTCCATGTTTCGTGCCACCACCGTGGACGCCATGGCAGGTTTGAGGTTCCCTATGGAAGAGTCCCAGGATTTTTTCAGGAGGGAATCTATCCTTTTATCCATGGGATCTGGGAGTGCCCCCATGTCCTCAAAGGCCAAGTCAGTGTGCCTGGAGACCTGCGAAAAGGCTGCGTCTAGCTTAGGCGATTTGTTCCATACCAGCGCCTCTTCTTCTGCAAAGGGGAACCTACGCTTAAGTGCCTTTGAAAGGAAAGGCTTCCTTTCGGGGTCTTGCCACTCCTTTTTGATGGCGTCGACTAAGACCTCATGGACCGGGAACACCTTCCTTTTATGTTCCCCTAGTCCCTTGTACATCTGGTCATGGAGTGAAAGTTTTTTCCTTTCCTCCTGGATTCCTAGGGTGGTATGAATGGCTCCTAGGAGCTCCTCCACCTCCTCCAGGGAAAGCTTGTAGCGAGAGGATCTTGTGGATTCCCCTTCCGCCTCCTCTCCCTCTGATTCCCCCTGGGGATCTGAGGACCCGCTATCAGGCTCTTCCTCAACCTCGAATCTGGCACCTCCTGGATTCTCTCCACTTCCCGAGGGAGCATCCATTAAGGATTGAGGAACACTCTGCTGTGCTGGTGGAGAAACAACCTGCGGCTGTGGCAACTGAAGACTGGCAAATAATGTTTTAAAAGTCTGCACCGTATTGGAAAGTTCTTTCACGGATGCTGCTAAATCTGAAGACTGTTCTCCAGATTGCTCCCTTACTAGCCCCTCTATACAATCCCTGCAAAGGGGTTTAGACCAAGATTCCCCCATTGTGATTTTACATGAGGGGCATTTCTTCTTGGCACTGTGGGGCGACTTGCTTTTCTCTGTAGCTTTGCCCTGGAAAACAAGTTAAAGGTAGGGAGCAATCAGCAAACTTTCACCAGCACTACCACGGAGGGCCACCAGGGGTGCACTTCCCGGGACCAACCATCACCAGGGACCCAGACACAACCCTTTCCCCCCCTTCACCACCAGGGGGAGTTCTACACCTGTGGAGCTTTACAGGAAGCGGTAAGGGAACACCACCCCAGGGTTCCTCTTACCTTAGAGTGGCTGGTGCAGGATTCTCCTGGAGCGGTTCTTGAAGCCTCTGCTTCCGACATCTCCTTAGAGTGCAGTGGTGATCCAAGCCCCTGTGTACTGTCCCCACAGCAAGTCAGAGGCAGCACCAGCCGAACGCGCGGTCCGTTTTCAACACCGCGACCGGAACCGGAAGTCACGGGTCAGACGGAAACACCGACCTCCGCCGGAAATGACGTCACCCGTCCTCCGACCCAGCGCTCAGAGCTCCCACGCTGGCTGCAAGTGCAGGGCGGTCTTCTGTGCCTCCGCCTATGCCACTGCTAGGCAAGAAAGAAAACGGACCCCCCCAGCTTACAACTTCACTAAGAGAAGCTGGGGGAGCGTGATGTGCAGTCTTCTAAAAGGTACTCAGCCACCCTAGCCCCTTAGACTGCAGCCTTCTTTAGAAAAAAAGAGCAGGAGAGAGCCAGAGAGAGCGCCCCCTTTGGTCAGCCTGCAATTAGCCTCAGCCTCCCTAGCTGTGCGGCCCTGGTTCCTTGCGATGTCTCCCCACCGGAGGAAACACCAGAACTGAGGGGCCGGGGGAGAGCGGTGAGGTTTAAAGCTTTAAGTTGAAGGCGGTGTTTCCTCAGAAGGGGAGGAGCCAAGGTCTCTCTATGGTGCTGTCCTGAAAGACGGAAATGGGAAAAAAAAAAAACACACCACATTTAAAGCAGTTGTATACCTATTTTTTAAACTTTTACCTGCAGGTAAGCCTATAATAAGGCTTGCCTGTAGGTAAAAAAAATATCTTCTAAACCTATAAGGTTTAGGAGATATTCCCCTCGCAATGATCCGCTGACTGCAGCGGCGCATGCGCACAGGGGATTCTCGGCTGAAAGCCCAGCAGCCCCTGGACTTTGCCGGAAAAAGTCTCCTGCGCGTGACGACATCGCCGGAGCCGCGATACCCGGAAGACACGCCGAGGGGAAATGTCAGCTACCTCGGCGTGGACCGGGTGAGATGCCGACGCTTCGTTCTAAGGTAAGTATCTCATAATGAGCTAGTATGCGGTGCATACTAGCTCATTATGCCTTTTCCCTTACAGGTGTAGGGAAAAAAAAAAGTCAGCGGGTTTACTACTGCTTTAAATTATGTATTAAAAGGATTACAGAGCTGCATTAATCCATGTATTTTAAATCTGCCTAGAGTTTCACTTTAAGCACAAAGGTTTTGCTTTCTGTACACAGGGACTACAATGGTAGCAGAAATAAATTAACTTATCAATGGGTGCCCAAGATGAGATGCCCTCATACCTGGGGAGACTTAAACACTGGATTATGCAAGGGCCCATTCACATCAAAGGAAACATCATGCACTGCTTTATTTTTATTTTTCTATGGTATTGTTACAAACCACAGTGCACTGGAGAACACTGCACAAAAATGCAATGCGTCTTTTTTTCAGTGCATACAACATTGATGTGAATGGAAACAATAGGACATAAGGGGGAATTGCCTTGCTCTCACGTTGGGCAAAAAAGCCTGACAATGTTGGTGTGAATGGGCTCACACTTCTATGCTGCAGTGCAGTAATGCGCACAATACAGCAATATACATTACATGCACTCAATTATTATGATGCAAAAACCTTTTTCCTATGAGGCCAGTTTACACCACCCTTCTGCACTGGAAAAACTAAAAAAAGCACCAAATGCAGTACTTTTTTTCAGGCATCTGTACTTTTTACAGGAGATCTGTGAATGAATAAACTATAAGCTCTGTCCACCACCATGGCAGACAGAATTGAAGTTTGCATAAACTGTGGGCACAAAGATTAGCACACCCATTGTTGATTCACACCGCCAACAGCTCAGGAACTATCTGCCTATACAGAGGTACGGGCAGAGAGCTGTAAGCAGTGTGTGCCATTGCACCCACAATCTGCTGATCATGCAGGCAGTTAAAAATAAACCTTTAAAAATATGTGCATGTATTTTTTTTTTCTCCAAAAGATGAATTTAGCCTTTAACGAAATATCACTTGTGACAAGTTCTAACAAAATAAAGAGAAAGAAAAAAGTAAACAGTGCGGATTGGCGCATTGGCAAAGTTTCATCCCAGTGCACACCAGCAGCCGTGTGATACGAGCCCCAGGGCCACCTTCATACAACCACTGATCTGCAGCATGTTAAAGCACACAAGTTATTTTGAATATTGAAAAACGAAGATTGGTTGTGCTAGGTGTCAGAAAATAATCAAAAATAAAATATAGTAACTAGAAAGTGATAGCAGCACTCACTAAATACCCACATACATATAATTCATAAAAATGAAAATGTGCTGTGCTTTTAAATAAAGTGCTAGGGGTGTCAAACTAGTGGCCCTCCAGCTGTTGCGGAACTACAAGTCCCATCATGCCTTTGCCTGTGGGAGTCATGCTGGTAACTGTCAGCCTTGCAATGCCTTATGGGACTTGCAACAGCTGGAGAGCAGCCAGTTTGACACCTGTGTAGCTAGTGCAAAAATACAAAGATATAAGTCAAAATACATAAAACCAGTGCATAAATAAAAATAACAAACACCAACATGTGAAGATGGATCAATTCATAAATATCCAGATGCAATACATTAGCAAAGTGCCCAGTGCAAAAATAGCCCAACCCTTAGTGCAAACAGTTCATGAAATTGATGTGTTTATTGACCAAATCCGATAATCCAGTGTGAACATAGACCACGTCACACCCCACTCACAAGCCGCATACCAACAGGTAAGACTTTAAGGGTGGAGGTCTGTCTGCACTTTGGGAGAGATCCTCACTGGGATGGATGGCAACACTCCATGGCTCAGGAACATGGTTTCCAAAGCAATACACAGACAGGCTCAAGTTGATGTAAAGGCAAAGGAGGGATTTATAGTGTAGTAGTGGTTACGTCACAACCGTAGCTGGGTGGAGCTACAGCGTTGACATAATCACGCCCCTGAATGTGTTGAATATGCATATCTGACTAGATGAAATCTTTTTACCTGCCATATGCGAGCAGTTTTGTAACTTAATAAATTGGTGGAATTTTACATTACAACACTATGAGTCCCCTCTTTTGCCTTTACATCTTCTTGAGTTTTTCTGTGGATTGCTTTGGAAACCCTGTTCCTGAGCCCTGGAGTGTGCCATCAATCCATCCTAGTGGAGATTTTTCACAAAGTGCAGCCAGACCTCCTCCTTTGAGGTCTTAAATGTCGGTAGGCAACTTGTAAGTGGGGTGTGAAGTGGTGTACATTCACACAGCATTATGGGATTTGGGCAACAAGTACATCAGTTTCATGAACTGTTTGCACTGAGCACTTTGACAATGTATTGTGTCTGGATATTTATGAATTAATCCATCCTCACATGTTGGTGTTCTTTTACACACTGGTTTTAAGTATTTTCACTTGATTGATTTCTATCGTTGTATTATTGATGCACTAGCACTTTAACCGGTTCCCGACCGGCACAATCCCTGTTCTGCTAGGGGAGAGGAGATATATCGTTTGTCCCTACTAAGTAAGAACAACGATATGTCTCCTCCCCCAGTCAGTCCAATTCCCCCTTAGAACACACATTTAACCCCTTGATCACCCCCCCTAGTGTTAACCCCTTCCCTACCAGTGACATTTACACAGTAATCGGTGCATATTTATAGCACTGATCGCTGTATAAAGGTCAATGGTCCCAAAAAATGTCCAATCCGTCTGCCATAATACCGCTAAAAAAAAATAAAAATGCCATAAATCTTTCCCATAGTTTGTAGACGCTATAACTTTTGCGCAAACGAATCAATATACGCTTATTGTGATTATTTTACCAAAAATATGTAGGATAGATAGATAGATAGATAGATAGATAGATAGATAGATAGATAGATAGATAGATAGATAGATAGATAGATAGATATCTCTCAATCTAAACTCATGAAGAAATGTGTTTTTTTTTTTTTTTTTTTTAATTTGGGGATATTTATTATAGCAAAAGGTAAAATTTTATTTTTCAAAATTGTCACTTTTGCGTTTATGGCGCAAAAAATAAAAACCGCAGTGGTGATCAAATAGCATCAAAAGAAAGCTCTATTTGTGGGAGAAAAAAGTACACAAATTTTGTTCGGGTACAACATTGCATGACCGCGCAATTGTCAGTTAAACCGACGCAGTGCCAAATTGTAAAAAGTGCTCTGGTCAGGAAGGGAGTAAAATCTTCCGGTGCTGAAGTGGTTAATTGATAGAGCAACACATTTGCATTGTCATTTTGAATATTAACAAGTGCTGCCTCAAGCAGCCAGTTCTATATTCACAAGTGATCATGCACCTCAACTGCACAAAAATTGGACCGCCACTTTTTTGGATAGCAAATTGCAATGCACCTCTGTCTGCAAAGTGCGTCGGGGATGCCATTTATGAGGCAAATTGTCCTGTTATTACGTTGCACATCGCAGCCTGACACTTAGTAGAATTCTAGGATAAAACAAGTAATCATAAAAATTCTCTCTCCCCTATTTAACACCTATTCTGATTAACCAGTGGAAGAAAGATGTATTAAGATTATCCTGGAATTCTACTTTAGGCTAGGTCCACAGAAGTGGAAAAATGGCAAACACGCATAGTTGAGCTGTGTTTATGCTACCCAGCAACCCCCCCTACCCCTTAACTGCAATAGGCAAAAAATGGGGATGTTTACATGGCACGGCCGCAATGCCGCTGGCCGAAGCTAAGCAAAGGTGACCGAACAGTAGTTTGGTTGTTACACATTCAAGTCAATGAGGAAGCGTTGCAAACATGGTTGCGGCATGTTTGCCAGCAAAAAAAAAAAAAAAAAAAAAGGAAAAGCAGGAGGTGTCTCATCAAGGGTTGCCACCTCATCCCTTTAAACCCAAACACATATGCATTACGCAGGTTCTGAGGGTAATTTAATGCAGACAAGGCACCGAGTTTAATTATTACCTTAATCAGCCACAGAAATTGTGCAATCAAATTGGTTGTAAACCCCGTTACACCACTTTTACCTACAGGTAAGCCTATAATAAGGCTCACCTGTAGGTACCGTGAATTAGAAGAGCTGGGTGATTTTCTCAAAAAAAAAAAAAAAAATTGTTTCACGATTCAAATCGAGTTTTTTTTTTTTTTGACGCTGCGCCGGTCCTGAGGAGCTGCGGGCAAGAGTTTTTAGGTGAAGCCATGGCTTCGGCCTGGTCCGCGGCGTCCGGCCTTGCGGACTAGGCCGAAGCACCTGCCTCACCTAAAAACTCCTGCCCGCAGCTCCGCAGGACCGGCGCAGTGTCAGAGCCGGTCCTGGTGAAAAAAAAAAAAAATCGATTTGCTTAAATTTTGAATCGATTTGACCTCTCAACTCGATTTAAGATTCAAATCCATTTTTTCCCCAGCCCTACCATGAATATCTCCTAAACGTGCACATTTTAGGAGATATTCACTGTATCCGCATGTGCCGACATCATCGGTACATGCGCACTGAAGAAACAGACCGCTCGTGCAGTTTCTTCAGTAGCCATGCCCGGTAGCTCCGGCCAATCACAGCACCGGAGCCTGTGAACCCAGCAATGACTCCAGGAGACACGTTGCCGGTCACATCGGCGTACGGGGGGGGGGGGGGCGCTGCAGCAGCTTCATTCTAAAGCAAGTATTTCATAATGAGTTAGTATGAGATACATACTAACTCATTATGCCTTTGTCTTGCAGGTTCTTTTTTCCTCCTTAGGAGTTTACAACCACTTTACTATGTGTTCGATTTTAAAGGGATGAGGTGGCAACCCTAGCCACATTGCTTCCTCGCCGCTTGTTTGCAAGCCTTTGGAGTGCATTCTGAACACAGATCAGGTTTCAGAGGCAAGGGAGATTTGGACATGTCTAGATTTACCACAGGGAAAAAAAAAAAAGTAAGAAAAAGGGTCCGTTACATCTTTCTCACGCGTACAGGAGGCGGTTCACACGAATAAGTCGCTGTACGTGGACCTCGGCTTAAACTGCTGTGCAACATAGCAACTCACAAGTTTCATGAATGTACATTACGTGTGTTTTGGGGGAGGGGGCGTTATCCAATGTTGGTGCCTACACACATCACATGTACCCGCACACATTCTCACAGCCCAATAATGTGAATACGGCACAACTGGTACCCCAATTCATCTCTAATACACATGTGCATTGCGAAAAAAGGTGCAGATCTGCTTTGTGGCCCATTCATGGTACAATGTGATCCTAGGACAATGCTGGGAGGGGGGGATACACTGATCTACAACACTACAGTATAGGTGGGCGCTCATCCCCGTGTTATAATGGGAAGTCTCCCTCCAGATGTTGGGGCCTGCAGGTATGATCAGACCAGGCCGGAGATACCACACACAATGAAGGCCCATAGAGGAGGAGGCCTGTTCTCCCTTCCCCCGGTCCGCTGCTCCTTGTAGTCCCCCAGCAGCCACGTGTGTCCGGCCCGAGGCCTCCATCCTCCTCCCCCACACCCGCCTCACCCTCCTCCGTGATGTCGTCCTCGAAGTCCTCCGGGTCACTGAACGACATCTCCTCCTCGGTGCCCTCCTCGTCCTCCATGGCGAGCTCTTCCGGCCCGTGCATCCCCTCCTCTGTCTCCGTCACCTCCGCTCCGCCGTGATGCTGTCCTCTTCTCTGGGCTCGGGCCACACGACAATCCGGGCGCTTGGCGCTACTAGCAGGCCATGTGCACCGGAGCCGGCGTCGGGCGGAAAAGGAGCGAACCAACGCCGGACAAAGGGGAGGTCACCTTCCACCCTCCCCGGGCTCCTCCTCTCACAGGTTCACTCACCGGTGCCCACACACCTACCGCTCTTCTCTGTCACCAAGAACGGGCTAGAATGTCACTAAATGATATTTATTTCGAACTGATGCACCAAGCCAGCCTATAGTCCAGTGGTGACTCCCCTCTTCTGAAAGTGGAATGGACTAATCCAACATGGCCGCGGCAGAGGCTGGCCTGTAATGCTGCTGGGGTAGCAGGCTCACGGTGTCTGCTCAGTAATGTGCCTCAGGAAAACTTCAACAAATCACACTCAATAAAAGTTTATGTGAAAACACTACTTTTTTTTTTTTATTGCTTTGTATATAATCCCTGAGAGGTAATTAGGGTTGCCACCTTTTCTTCAAGTCGAACCCTAACACTTCGGCATTGCACAGCAATTTTTTTTTTCATAATATGCATAGATAAACTATGCATAGATGTTGCTATTCAATAACATTCCTAATCATATGAAGTTAATCACAAGAGCCCCTTTACATCAGAGTCCACAGAGTTCCCCCTTTACCTCAGAGTCCACAGAGTTCCCCATTAACATCTGAACTTGCAGAGTTCCCTTTCACTGTAAGGGGGAACTTTGCAGACTCTGATGTAAGGGAGAACTCTGGGGACTCTAAAATAAGGGATGCTCTGGTGTACGGAGAGGACTCTGATGTAAGGGGGGACACTGTGGCCTCTGGTGTAAAGGGGAGCTCTGATGTAATGAGTGCTCTGAGAATCCTGATTTACCTTAGTGTACTCAGTTATGCCGTGTACACACGGGTGGACTTTTCGGTATCAAAGGTCCGACGGACTTTTGAATGAACGGACGTGGCTACACACGATCACACCAAAGTCTGATTCGTACTTGAAGACGTACGACCGGACTAAAATAAGGAAGTTGATAGCCAGTAGCCAATAGCTGCCCTAGCGTCGGTTTTCGTCCGTCGGACTAGCATACAGACGAGCGGATTTCTCGATTTGAAACATGTTCCAAATCTAAAGTCTGTTTGATTTTTGACCAAAAAAGTCTGCTGCAGGTCCGATGAAGCCCACACATGGTTGGATTGTCTGACGAATTCGTCCTGTCAGACCAGTCCAGTCGAAAAGTCCGCCCATGTGTACACGGCATTAGAGGCAGGAGAGATAAGGGGGAGGGGGGAGACTTCAGTCACAGACAGGGATGGATGGTGAGCTCACTCACCCCTTGGCAGTCAGCATTTCTTATCCAGATGTATCTGAGGCTGCTGGGCTTCAAATTTCCCATCCCCATCCCCACTTTCCTTTTCTGAGGTACAGCGCTGGGGACTGGAGTGTGGGCAGACACAGAGGGGTAGGGGTGGGAGAAAGAAGTGCACATCAAGCCCTCTCTCCTTTCCCATCTGTGTGTGTGTGGGGGGGATTGTTAGTGTTAGCTTTGGGCAGTGTGAAAGAGAGTGTAATGCCACGTACACACGAGCGGACTTTACGGCAGACTTGGTCCGGAGGACCGGAGTCCGTCGGACAATTCGATCGTGTGTGGGCTCCAGCGGACTTTTTTTTCCCAAAAGTTCGACGGACCTAGAAATGAAACATGTTTCAAATCTTTCTGACAGACTCGAGTCCGGTCGAAAAGTCCGCTCGTCTGTATGCTAGTCCGACGGACAAAAACCAACGCTAGGGCAGCTATTGGCTACTGGCTATCAACTTCCTTATTTTAGTCCGGTGTACGTCATCACGTACGAATCCGTCGGACTTTGGTGTGATCATGTGCAGGCAAGTCCGTTCATTCAGAAAGTCTGTCGGAAAGTCAGTCGAAAAGTCCGCCAGACCAAGTCTGCCGTAAAGTCTGCTCGTGTGTACGCGGCATCATAGACACTCTCAGCTTAGACAAATGCAGCCAGCAACCCTGCCGGGAGGCCATAGTCCAGTCTGAATAATGTGTTCGGGTCTCAGACAGTCTGAAACCCGGACGCATGATTCCAAACCCGAACTGTCCAGGCGAATCCCGAACAGCTGGCAACCTTAGAGGTAATTAATGCCATCTGTGCTGGAGACCATTGTCACCAAAAAATACAACAACTGGAAGTTGTCGCTGTGTCAGAAATCTTCAGACTGGAATTTATTCCAGTGAGGACGGTGGAAAAACACATTTACACGAGTGGCTTCACACTGATCTGCTGCGCTTTGGCCACAGCACAGGTGCAGCACCGTGTACACTACCCTAGGGCTGCCACCTGTACGAGAATGACCCAGACAGCCCGGGTTTTGACCCATCCCTCTAGTATGCCCATCCCCGCTCAGCATCATCCATCCCTCTAGTATGCCCATCACCGCCCAGCATCATCCATCCCTCTAGTATGCGCATCCCCGCCCAGCATCATCCATCCCTCTAGTATGCCCATCCCCGCCCAGAATCATCCATCCGTCTAGTATGCCCATCCACGCCCAGCATCATCCATCTCTCTCCACAATGTATGCCCATCCACGCCCAGAATCCTGGAGAGGGATGGATGATTCTGGGCATGGGAGGGGATACATTATGGAGAGGGATGGATTCTGCTGGGCGTGGATGGGCATACTAGAGAGATGGATGATGCTGGGCGTGGATGGGGATACAATATGGAAAGGGATTGATGATGCTGGGCATGGATGGGCATACATTGTGGAGAGGAATGGATAATGTTGGGCGTGGATGGGCATACATTGTGGAGAGGAATGGATGATGCTGGGCGTGGATGGGCATACATCAAGTTGTAAGAGTGTTAAAATAAAAGTGGGTGCACCGAAGGACTCAGTGGCATAGCCAGTGGGCGGATTTGGTGGGACGGCCAGTGGGCGGGCCCTGGGGAATGTTGGTGGTCAGGCCCCGGGGGGCCCAGGCCTAAAGCTGTGTAAGGGGCCCCAGAATTTCTGATGGCTGCCCTGAAGTTGCATGAGGTGAAGTTTCCACAGTCAGTTGAACCCCCCACCCCCGCGTGTTAGTGCAGATTGCAGAAGAAGTAGCTATGTGTGCTCTAACTAGTGGCGTCGGTCGCGCCACCATCGCCACACTCGGCACTGACTCACACACACACTGTGTTGTGTGCTGCCTGAGCCTAGCATGCTATTACACTGCCTGACCACCAGGGCACGCTGGCCCGGGCTATTGGGCTCTGGTTATCTCCTGTAATCTATCCGCAGTCTCTGGTTATCTCCTGTAATCTATCTGCAGTCTCTGGTTATCTTCTGTAATCTATCCGCAGTCTCTGATTATCTCCTGTAATCCATCCACAGTCACTGGTTATCTCCTGTAATCTAACCGCAGTCTCTGATTATCTCCTGTAATCCATCCGCAGTCTCTGGTTATCTCCTGTAATCCATTCGCAGTCTGATTATCTCCTGTAATCTATTCGCAGTCTCTGGTTATCTCCTGTAATCTATCCGCAGTCTCTGATTATTTCCTGTAATCCATCTGCAGTCACTGGTTATCTCCTGTAATCTATTCGCAGTCTCTGGTTATCTTCTGTAATCCATCCGGTCTCTGATTATTTCCTATAATCTATCCGCAGTCACTGGTTATCTCCTGTAATCCATCCGCAATCTCTGATTATCTCCTGTAATCCATCCGCAGTCTCTGATTATCTCCTGTAATCCATCCGCAGTCTCTAGTTATCTCCTGTAATCCATCCGCAGTCTCTAGTTATCTCCTGTAATCCATCCGCAGTCTCTGATTATCTCCTGTAATCCATCCGCAGTCTCTAGTTATCTCCTGTAATCCATCCGCAGTCTCTAGTTATCTCCTGTAATCCATCCACAGTCTCTGGTTATCTCCTGTAAACTATCCGCACTCACTGGTTATCTCCTGTAATCTATCCGTAGTCACTGGTTATCTCCTGTAATCTATCCGCAGTCTCTGATTATCTCCTGTAATTCATCCGCAGTCTCTGATTATCTGTGCATTTGGCTTGTGGCTGCAGCAAGTGTGACATCAATGGGAAAGTTTAACGGGGACGCCGCCTGTGAAACTTGACATGTCGGGTTGCGGCACCGTGAAGCCAAACATCGATGTCATGACAATGTGTAGCCAATGATGCAGCTGCTATATTCATTCAGAGGTAGGTGGTAAAGGGGTGGTTCTGTATAATCATCCTCTTTGAGTCTCCGTTCACATTGACTGCGGCTTTGAAATCGTGCAACTTCATCAGTAATCATACAATTAAAATTTCAGGTGTGGCTTGGAAGACATCAGTGCGGCATCATGTACAGATGTCTATGCAAGTTGCACCTGAAATCAACTGAAAGTGCAGGAACTACTTTTTCAGATCGGTGCAGCAATCTGAACATGGCCATTGCCACCAATAGGGTGCAACTTGTCATGCGATTTGACAGGTCAACAAGTTGCTCCAATGTGAATGGGGGCTTAGGCCATTCTTATACGCAATCTGGTCACGCCCACTACTCTCCCGGCATGCTTAACAGAACTTTGTCACACTGCTGTAATCTCTAGCTACCAATCAATGAACAGTAATAATGATGACCTGTAACCACTAGCAACCAACCAGTGAGCAGTAATAATGTGCAGTAACCTCTAACAACCAATCAGTGAGCAGTAATGATGTGTAGTAACCTCTAGCAACCACTCAGCAAGCAGAAATGATGAGCTGTAACCTCTAGCAACTAATCAGTGAGCTGTAACATGTGCTGTAGCCTCTGGCAACCAAACAGCGAGCAGAAATGATTTTATGTAATCGCTAGCAAATAATCAGTGAGCCGTAATGTGTGCTGTAAGCTCTGACAACCATTTACAAACAATGACATTTCATTTTAAAGAGGGCCCTGGCTCTCACTGCTCCGCCTCCGCACCTCGGTACCTCCAGGCTCCTTTATATGAGATCATGTCTTCTTGACTTGTCCAGCTGTAGCCACCAGGACAGAAGGCAGCACTGAGCAGAGTGGGAGCGGCCGGCACCTACCCGCCCACCAATCCTCTCTATTTCCATTGGTTCCACCTCCTTGCAGTGCCGCTTCCCACCTTTGACTGCCACTTGGGCGAGGAGCTGGACACTCAAGGGTGCTGTTAGCCACCAGCCTGCCACGTGGACATAGATGTGGATGATGTTCTGAAGTGCTGCTGGCTGCTGCTGTCCATTGACCCACCCGAGGGGCGTACCTATGGCACCCAGGGCAGATCCTTTATCTGACACCCCCCCCTAAAATGTAAAAACACCCCACTGTGCCCTCTGCAACCTTCAATATCTATTTGTCACTACTGTGTTCCCCCTCTCCACAACTGCACCTCTGGAGCCCTTTACATTACACAGCACCTCTGGAGCCCTTTACATTACACAGCCCTCCACAGCTCTGGGCCCCTTTACAATACACAGCCCTCACAGCTCTGGGCCCCTTTACTTTACACAGCAGCGCACCTCTGGACCCATTTACATTTTACAGCACCGCACCTCTGGACCCCTTTACATTATACAGCACCCTGCACCTCTGGACCCCTTTACCCTACACAGCCCCCCGCAGCTCTTGGCCCCTTTACATTACACAGCACCGCACCTCTGGACCCCTTTACATTACACAGCACCGCACCTCTGGACCCCAAACACAAACAACGGCGCAGGAAAGGGCAACAGCCCAAGCTTACGAACACACAAATGTGCCCCCTGACACCCCCCCCCCCCAGTGTGTGGCACCTGGGGCGGCCCGCCACCCTACTTGGTACGCCAGTGACCCACCCAGTCCACCCCAAAGTGGTGTCTTTTTGCTGTGATTGTTGAGCGATTTATCACACAACAATCATCTAAAACCACACTGTGTTTTGGTGCCACTAAAAATTAATGTAACACAAACACATGTGCTGCATTTTACCAACATTGCAGTGTGATTTTTAATTGTGGGCAGAATAACAGCAATTCTGTCCACGATCCCCAATCGCTACATGTGAACAGTCAGGGCCTAATAGGCTAACACAACAGTAATTATGGAAGACTCATAGGGCGTACACACGGTCGGACTTTGTTCGGACATTCCGACAACAAAATCCTAGGATTTTTTCCGATGGATGTTGGCTCAAACTTGTCTTGCATACACACGGTCACACAAAGTTGTCGGAAAATCCGATCGTTCTGAACGCGGTGACGTAAAACACGTACGTCGGGACTATAAACGGGGCAGTGGCCAATAGCTTTCATCTCTTTATTTATTCTGAGCATGCGTGGCACTTTGTCCGTCGGATTTGTGTACACACGATCGGAATTTCCGACAACGGATTTTGTTGTCGGAAAATTTTATCTCCTGCGATCCAACTTTGTGTGTCGGAAAATCCGATGGAAAATGTCCGATGGAGCCCACACACGGTCGGAATTTCCGACAACACGCTCCGATCTGACATTTTCCACCGGAAAATCCGACCATGTGTACGGGGCATAAGCCACAGCATACTTTATAGGTACAAGGAAGCCCAGGTTTTGTTTAACCGTGTCCCTTAAGACCCTCCCACTATCATGTTTGGCCGTACCCACTTTTTTTCAGCGGCAGATCACTGCCTCCCTGTCATGCCCCTCATTCTCAAGCTCGAACGTTGGGAGGTACGTGTATGTATGGACTTTGCACAGTACCACTTCTTTTGCCTAGTATGCTGCGTAAAAAAAAATCAGTGTGCTGCCTTCCACAAGATGGTGCCCCTTTGCACCTGCCCAGTAAGACTGGCTATTACAGTGCACCACCAATCTCACTGGGCAATGTTCATAAAAACTGAAAGAAGGCAAAACTGAAATACGGTTCAATTCTCAAGAGGATCAAGGATGTGATTGCTTTCTATGAGTAACACATAGGTTTCTTTTCATATATCAGGGGAACCAGAGCCATAGTAGTTACTATGTGGGTTATAGGCCACCTTCAGGTGAAGGACACTGGCACGCCCTAAGACAAAAAGTGCACTCCCTATATAACCCCTCCCACTACTGGGAGTACCTCAGTTTTTTCGCCAGTGTCTAGGTGTTGGTCATGGAGTAATGATGAGCTGAGCTGAGCTCCTCTGGAGCAATCCTTGCTGGGGCTAGCTTTGCAGACGGATCCATTCAAGGTGTCTTTCTGGCTGAATTGAATGGTACTCGGGCCTTGTGTCCGAAGAATCAAGGTTTTTTTTGCCTGTGAACGCTTCTCTTTTGAGAGCTGGACCTCGGAATCCAGTATTTTTTGGTATTAAGACCATAAAGTTTTACTGCCGGTGGTGCTATTGCAGGTCCAGGATTGTGGGTTTCCTCGAGGATCCCCAGCTCCTGAAGGTTTAATGGAACCCTCCGTGAAGGGTGAAGATTGGGTCTGTTGGTTTACCACAGAAAACCTTGCAGCGGGATAAGTGGAGTTTTTCTAAGACATTTTTAAAAATTTGTCTCCTTTAAAGTAAATGTTGTTATGCCTATGTGACACCACTGGGGGCTGTATGGAGCACGTACCTTCTCATGCTTTGCTCAGAGATCACGCTGTGTGACAGAAAGAGCAGACTCTTTTTCTCCAGCCAGAAGGCAGACCTCCGGTAAGTTTGGGGGGTTTTTGCTTCCTCCAGAGACCCCCACCTGGGCTGAACTCTTCCCCTCTTCATGAGGCTGAGTATAAGGGAGAACTGAAAATGATCGGCAATGCCGTTTTCTTTCACCGCCCCTACATGGGGCGGCTTCCAGGTCTCCTCCACGCCATCCCTCCCTCACACACACAAGCCGATACCAAAAGTCGGATCGGAGGCCCGTGCTTGCGTGGGAAAACTCTTTTTGAAAAGAGAAAGGAGGGGGGCGTGATGCGAGGTGGGGGCGAGGCTTAGAGCGGCGTTGGCGTCCTCCAACGCGGGAGTGTGCTTTTTAAAAAAAAATAAAAATAAAGAAACTCCATTTGTGCTGGCTGCAAAATTGTCGCAGAGAGATGAGAGCAAAAGGAGCATGAAAGAGGTTTTGGTGACACAGGCATTTACACATTTACTGTTTGCATGAGGCTGAGCATTAATAGCAGCGGCAGTGGCGAGACTATTGTTCAAGCAGTAAATGCGATTTCTTCTGATAGTACCTCTGATTTGTGCATCGGGCTAAGGTCAGAAGGGGGGTTAAAACACCTCCAAAATAGAGCTAAAAGGGTCCCTCTCAAGCCCTGGAAAGCCTACTCATCTCTACAAATGGCATCCTCCTCTGAGAGGGAGTGGCTGGTCAGAGTGAGCATCGGGGCCATGAAATGTTTGCAACTGTTTTCAACACTGCAGCCTCTATGTATTTTACCAAAAGATCTTTTTTCCTCTCAGCCATGATGGGTTTAAAAAAAAAAATTAGCGACTTTAATCGCACAATTGCCCAGGACCCTCAAACTAGGAACTAGGGGCGGGAGAAGACAAATCCCCTCAGGGGACCATGGTAAGGCTGATGACTCCTCTTCTGAGGTGTCAAATGTGGGAGAATCAGCTGGTTTCAATCTTAAAGCGGTGGGCCAGCTGAAAAAAATTTTTTTAAAAGTCAGCAGCTACAAACATTGCACACTTACCTGTCCCTGGTGCCCGCGATGTCAGCTGCCCGAGGCCAACCCGTCCCTCGGCCCTGGGTCCCGGCGCCGCCATTCGAACTAAGGGACAGGCAGTGGAGCCTTGTGGAGCCTCTGGCCGTTTCCTACTGCACATGCGTGAGTCGCGCAGCGCTTTGTGAATGGGGCTCGCTGTGTGTGTTGTGGGACACACACAGTTCCCAGAACACAGCGCCCCATTCCCCAGAAGACAACTCGAGGAGGAGAAGACTGAAGATCACCGCGGTGTAGGAAGTGGCAGATTAGGACGATCTGCCTAGCAACAGCCATTTCTGGTAAGTTAAAAAAAAAAAATTCATTTTTTTTTCTCCAGATTTTTAGGAACATTTTATGTAATTTTTTTTTTTTTTTTAGGGTGGCCCTCCACTTTAAGATTGTTGGTGCAATTTCTTGCTGAATGGTCCGCTCCACATTTATGCTCCCTTAAAGTGGATGTAAACCCAATGTCATCCTTTCTAAACTACTGCCATAGGGGTTATCTATAAGGATATACATGCCTCCTGCATGTATCTTTACCTGTCAAATGTCTCCCTTGTCTGTTATGAGAGCTGATAAACTGCAGATTCTGTGGGTGGGTCTGTTGTCTGGAGCTCGGTGGGTGGAGTCGTGATGTCAGTAGACTCCCCGCCCACCTCTACACTCCCCTTGTCAATATGCATTTTCTCCTGTGTATTTCTAACTGAACTTCTGCTATGATCTCTAACATCCAGTGAAAAGACAGGAAAGTAATCACATGATTTCAGCATGCCAAATCATGCTGAGGTGTGGAACAGCCAATCCATGCAGAGCTGCTGAAGAAAGGAGTGGGGGTGGGAATTAAAAAATAATGCCTGTGTCTTAGGCTGTCACTCACAGCAAGGGGGAGTATTTGACAAAGTTTTTGTCAGTTTGTCAGGATTTCTCTCACTGAACAATAAAAGAGGTTTGGTCAGAGATGGATTAACTCTGTGTGGCAAGACTGGGCTCAAATGATAGGAAATCTTATACTCTTCTACAGTATGATATAAAAAAAAAATTTCGGGTTTACATCCACTTTAACTGAGTGTTTGGGTTCGCTAAAGCCTCCTCAAACTGTGCATGCCTTTTCCTGTCCATTTATTGTTGGAAAAAGCTATTTTGTATCTGAGAGGATCTCCCAGATAAACATTAGTTTTCCTCCTAAAAAGGTTTTTTACACTTTATCCTATGGTGGAGGAAATTCACTAAGTAGAGTATACCAGCAGTTAACACTGCGATATCCTCTGTGAATAAGAGCTTTTGCTTGGCAGACAATGCTCAAATGCTTAGGCATCCAACGGATAGAAAGTTGGAATTCCTGTTAAAAAAACAAAAACCACAATTTTTCTCTGGCAGATTGAGCAGCCTGCGCTGACAGTAATCGTTGTGAGGCCAGTTTAACAGGTGTTCAAGGTATCCTGCTCAGCAAGCCCAGGATCTGACAGCTTAATGTTTGCAATAATTGCTTTGTGAGTTTCTATTGTAGAACCTCCACAAGGTCCTCATACAGGTGCTTGCTTATAAACTAGCCAAACGCACAACTGCTGAGATGCCTGCGGCCACATCACCCAGAAAGCGCCCGATCTCATCTGATCTCAGAGGCTAAGCAGGGTCAGGCCTGGTTAGTACCTGTATGGGAGACCGCCTGGGAATACCAGGGCTATACAAGGTGCTGTGCACATTGTTGCTAACACAAACAGCTAAACGCATCAGTACGGGAACGCACGTCAGCGAAGGACAGACTTCCTTTCACCATGCAGAAGCTCCTGGCTAGTCTTCCTTTTGCGGTGAAATAGCTATTTGAGGATGTTTGGATAATTCATCCAAAGAAATTCTAGTGGGAAAAGTACCCCCTTTTGCCATTTAAGTAAAGGAGTAGATCTTTTTTAAAGCTCCTTTTGTGCCGGGGCATCAGCCTCCAGGCAGTCACGATGGCTTCCGCCGTCAGGTTCAAAAGGTAATCCTCAGAATTAACCCCAGGGACAAAAGAGGTCTTGGGGGAAGAAACCTACAAGATACTGATGCCTCCTTATGAGGAGGCGCCCCCCTCACTCAATAGGGGGAATTCTTCTGCAGTTCTCAAGGGTCTGACAGGAAGACGAATGGGGGACTCTCAATAGCTCCAAGGTACAAGCTTGACTTCCAAGAGTTCCCGTCTCCTCAATTTTTCTCAAATCAAACGTTCCTAAGGATACAGAGAAAAAGAAGTCTTTCTCTCAAGCATTGGATCATTTTTTTTTCTGGCAAAAGTGGTCATAGTGGACCCCATGTAAGAGCAGAGGTTGGGGTTTGGTTAAATCCAAATGGACATTCTGGATCTCAAAGATCTAAACTCCTTTTTTTCTCATGGAGTCTGATCAGTAGTCTCCTTCCTACAGGGGGGAGAACTTCTGGCGTTGATCGACATCAAGGATGCTTATCTCCATGTGCCGATCTTCTCCGCTCACCAGACATTTCTACGCTTCGAGGTTGAAAATCTTGTTTTCCAGTTTGTAGATCTACCTTTTCAGGTTAGCTACTGCACCTCAAGTGTTTATAAAGATCCTGGCTCCTCCTTTAGCCAGGTTAAGGGCTCAAAGTATAACGATACTAGCCTACTTAGACGATCTACTCTTCATAGATCAATCGGTAGCCCGTTAAACCAAAGTCTGGTCACCGCAGTCGGCTACCCGGAATACTTAGGTTGGATCCCCAAGCTAGAAAAATCCTCCTTAAAACCATCAAGGAGATTGCAGTTCTTAGGGCTGATCATAGCTACAGTCCAGAAAGGGGTATTTTTGCCCCAGGAAAGAATCGGTTCCTTAAAGGAACTGATTCGGTTGGTCAAAACAAAGAAGAATCCTTCTATTCATCTTTGCATGAGTTTATTGGGAAAAATGGTGGCTTCTTTCGAGGCTGTTCCTTATGCGCAGTTTCTTTCAAGACAGCAAGACTGCTGCAAAACAGTATCCTGTCAACTTGGAACAAGAAGGTCCAAACTCTGGACTTCCTGATGCATTTATTCGCCAAAGTGCGTCAGAGCCTCAATTGGTGGTTAATATCCAAAAAGAAAAACCCTTTCTACCATTTACCTGGAAAGTAGTAACAGATACCAGCCTTTTGGGCTGGGGAGCAGTCTTGGAAGAAGTGTCTGTCCAAAGGAAGTGGTCCAAATCAGAGTTGACCTTGCCCATCAATATTCTAGAGATTCAGGCAGTATGCCTGGCCCTAAAGGTCTGGCGCTCAGACTACGGAATTATCCTGTCAGGATCCAATCCTACAATACCAGAGCTGTAGCTTATATCGATCACCAAGGGGGCACGAGAAGTCGTGCAGCCCAGAGAGAGGTGAATCATATTCTTCACCCCGACATCTTTCTGTCAATATGCCAAAAATGGGGAGTTCCGGACGTAAATCTGTTTGCGTCCAGGTTCAACAACAAGATCGACAACTTTGTGTCAAGTACAAGGGATCCGATGGCATATGGAACAGATGCCTTGGTCTTTCCATGGGATCCATTTTAACTGATCTATGCGTTCCCTCCTGTTCTGCTGCTTCTGCGTCTCCTACGCAGGATCAAGCAAGAGGGAAAGGAGTTGATTCTGGTGGCCCGGGAGATCTTGGTTTGCAGAGATCATAAGGATGGCGGTAAGGGACCCTTGGACCCTGCCCCTGTGGCCAGACCTTCTCTAGCAAGGTTCGGTGTTCCATTCTACCTTACAAACGCTAAATTTAACGGTTTGGCTTTTGAAATCCACATTCTAAAGGACTGTGGGCTGTCAGCTTCATTAGTTTCTACCTTAGTCTCCTGGTGTGAATCCAGGGGTTGGCACCCCAGGAAATATATCATAGGTAGTAACCTTAAGTTCCTACAGATGGGATTAGAAATTAAGCTGGCCTTAAGCACCATCAAGGGCCAGGTGTCGGCCTTATCGGTGTTTTTTCAACGACCACTTGCTTCACACTCTCTGGTTCATAACCTTATTCAGGGGGTAACGCGGATTAATCCCCCAGTTAAGTCACCCCTGAACCCTTGGGACTTAAATTTAGTCCTGTCGGCTTTACAAAAACAGCCTTTTGAACCGATTCAAGATAATCCCTTGATCCTCTTGATGAGGAAAATAGTTTTCTTGGTTGCCATATCTTCTGCAAGAAGAGTATCAGAGTTGACTGCTTTTTCCTGTAAAGAGCCATATTTGATTATTCATAAGAATAAGGCTGTATTGCGGCCTCATCCTAATTTTCTACCGAAGGTAGTGTCAGGTTTTCATTTAAACCAGGATAATGTTCTGTCTTCATTTTTTCCAGAACCTCGTTCTGTGGAAGAAAAGTCACTACATTCTCTTGATGTGGTGAGAGCGGTCAAGGTCTATTTAAAAGCAACCGCTCAGATTCGTAAAACAGGCGTTTTGTTTGTGTTGCCAGAAGGTCCTAAAAGAGGACAGGCGTCGTCGAAATCTACCATTTCTAAATGCATTCGTCAAGTGATTGTTCAAGTTTATGGTTTAAATGGGAAAATTCCTCCTTTTCATATTAAAGCGCTCTCCACCAGGGCTGTTAGTGCTACTTGGGCAGTGCCTCACCAAGCCTCCATGGCTCAGATCTGCAAGGCCGCAACTCGGTCTTCAATCCATACATTTACCAGATTCTATCAAGTAGATGTAAAAGGTCATGAGGATATCGCCTTTGGGCGCAGTGTACTGCAGGCTGCAGTATAAGTCCTCTAGTCTCTTGGTGCCCTACTTTTGTTGTGTCCCCCTCCCTTCAGTTGGCATTGCTATGGGACATCCCACATAGTAACTACGATAGCTCAGTGTCCCCTGATGTATGAAAAGAAAATAGGATTTTTAAAACAGCTTACCAGTAAAATCCTTTTCTTTGAAGTACATCAGGGGACACAGAGGCCCCTCCCTTCTTGGTATACACATGTATTGCTTTGCTACAAAACTGAGGTACTCCCAGTAGTGGGAGGGGTTATATAGGGAGTGCACTTTTTGTCTTGGGGGTGCCAGTGTCCATCACCTGAAGGTGGCCTATAACCCACATAGTAACTACTATGGCTCTCCCCTGATGTACTTCAAAGAAAAGGATTTTACAGGTAAGCTGTTTTAAAAATCCTATTTTTCCTTTTTCCATTCTTTATGAATGTGATGCAATTTGTGTTATTTAAAAAACTCTAACTTAGTACCTGCTGCTGACACCCCCCCCCCCCCCCCCCAGAACAAAAAATTATCTACGGCCCTGACCACTTCCCATTCTGGCCAATTCTGGCACTTCGCTCCTACATATAAAAATCATAATGTTTTTTCTAGAAAATTACTCAGAACCCCCAAACATTATATATGTTTTTTAGCAGAGACCCTAGGGAATAAAATGGCGGTCGTTGCAACTTTTTATGTCACACGGTATTTGGGGGGTTTTTTGTTTGATTTTTTACAGCACTGGTGCATTTGGTTGCATTATCCAGCAAGATCATATTATTTGGATATTGCTACCACATTAAATTAACTTTACCTGCTTGTGGAATTGTCTTGCTTTGTTTGCACAATTTTTAAAAATTTGCAGCACTGGTGATTTTGGTTGCAATATCCAGTAGGGCACTATTGATTTTTATGTCTTATATATTTATTTGTTATTTACTCATTCACTTGAACTTTATTGATGAATTTGATCTGTATATGGAATTTTTAATTGCGTGCAGCACTTGTGTTTTTAGTTGTAATCTCCTGTAGGGTATTATCTATTTTATTGATGTTCCTTAGGTTATTTGCTTGTTATTTGTACATTCATCTGAATCTCTTGCAGCACTGGGGTTTTGATTTAGTACCCAATATGTCTTTTTGTGTTATGTATTTTCACACTTTGTTTTATTGAATTAGGGATTGTGCCACACTTTTTATTTTTAGTAAGTGTGGGGACACATTCTAGTGTTGGCAGCTACCCTTGGCTGTTTTTTGTCATTATATTAGTTGTTATTGGTCAGCGCATAAGTAATCGTATTCTCTTTATCCACTGCTTTGCTATCATACACCGTCCACTGACCCACTGACTGACACGTTTATATTTTTACAGTGACATTTTTTAAAGTTTTCCTTACTATTTAGTTAGGTCTTTCTGGGTAATTTCTTAAAAAAAAGGTGTTGAACCCCAGTGATCTTTAACCACTTGAGCCCCGGACCATTATGCTGCCTAAGGACCAGAGGTCTTTTTCCAATTTGGCTTTAACTTTTAATTGCGCGGTCATGCAATGCTGTACCCAAACGAAATTTGCGTCCTTTTCTTCCCACAAATAGAGCTTTCTTTTGATGGCATTTGATCACCTCTGCGGTTTTAATTTTTTGCGCTATAAACGGAAAAAGACCAAAAATTTTGAAAAAAAAATGATATTTTCTACTTTTTGTTATAAAAAAAATCCAATAAACTCAATTTTAGTCATACATTTAGGCCAAAATTTATTCGGCCACATGTCTTTGGTAAAAAAAATGTCAATAAGCGTATATTTATTGGTTTGCGCAAAAGTTATAGCGTCTACAAACTAGGGTACATTTTCTGGAATTTACATAGCTTTTAGTTTATGACTGCCTATGTCATTTCTTGAGGTGCTAAAATGGCAGGGCAGTACAAAACCCCCCCAAATGACCCCATTTTGGAAAGTAGACACCCCAAGGAAATTGCTGAGAGGCATGTTGAACCCATTGAATATTTATTTTTTTTGTCCCAAGTGATTGAATAATGACAAAAAAAAAAAAAAATATTTACAAAAAGTTGTCACTAAATGATATATTGCTCACACAGGCCATGGGCCTATGTGGAATTGCACCCCAAAATACATTCAGCTGCTTCTCCTGAGTATGGGGATACCACATGTGTGGGACTTTTTGGGAGCCTAGCCGCGTACGGGGCCCCGAAAACCAATCACTGCCTTCAGGATTTCTAAGGGCATAAATTTTTGATTTCACTCCTCACTACCTATCACAGTTTTGAAGCCCATAAAATGCCCAGATGGCACAAAACCCCCCCAAATGACCCCATTTTGGAAAGTAGACACCCCAAGCTATTTGCTGAGAGGCATGTTGAGTCCATGGAATACTTTCTTTTTTGACACAAGTTGCGGGAAAGTGACAATTTTTTTTTTTTTTTGCACAAAGTTGTCACTAAATGATATATTTCTCACACAGGCCATGGGCATATGTGGAATTGCACCCCAAAATACATTTAGCTGCTTCTCCTGAGTATGGGGATACCACATGTGTGGGACTTTTTGGGAGCCTAGCCGCGTACGGGGCCCGAAAACCAAGCACCGCCTTCAGGATTTCTAAGGGCGTAATGTTGTGATTTCACTCCTCACTACCTATCACAGTTTTGAAGGCCATAAAATGCCAAGATGGCACAAAACCCCCCAAATGACCCCATTTTGGAAAGTAGACACCCCAAACTATTTGCTGAGAGGCATGTTGAGTCCATGGAATATTTTATATTTTGACACAAGTTGCGGGAAAGTAACACTTTTTTTTTTTTTTGCACAAAGTTGTCACTAAATGATATATTGCTCAAACATGCCATGGGCATATGTGGAATTACACCCCAAAATACATTCTGCTGCTTCTCCTGAGTACGGGGATACCACATGTTTAGGACTTTTTGGGAGCCTAGCCGCGTACTGGCCCCGAAAACCAAGCACCGCCTTCAGGATTTCTAAGGGCATAAATTTTTGATTTCACTCCTCACTTCCTATCACAGTTTTGAAGGCCATAAAATGCCAAGATGGCACAAAACTCCCCCAAATGACCCCATTTTGGAAAGTAGACACCCCAAGCTATTTGCTGAGAGGCATGTTGAGTCCACGGAATATTTTATTTTTTGACACAAGTTGCGGGAAAGTGACAATTTTTTTTTTTTGTTGCACAAAGTTGTCACTAAATGATATATTTCTCACACAGGCCATGGGCATATGTGGAATTGCACCCCAAAATACATTTAGCTGCTTCTCCTGAGTATGGGGATACCACATGTGTGGGACTTTTTGGGAGCCTAGCCGCATACGGGGCCCCGAAAACCAAGCACCGCCTTCAGGATTTCTAAGGGCGTTAAGTTGTGATTCCACTCCTCACTACCTATCACAGTTTTGAAGGCCATAAAATGCCAAGATGGCACAAAACCCCCCCAAATGACCCCATTTTGGAAAGTAGACACCCCAAGCTATTTGCTGAGAGGCATGGTGAGTATTTTGCAGCTCTCATTTGTTTTTGAAAATGAAGAAAGACAAGAAAAATGTATTTTTTTTTTCTTTTTTCAATTTTCGAAAGTTTGTGACAAAAAGTGAGGTCTGCAAAATACTCACTATACCTCTCAGCAAATAGCTTGGGGTGTCTATTTTCCAAAATGGGGTCATTTGGGGGGGGGTTGTGCCATCTGGGCATTCCATGGCCTGCTAGGCAGTGAAGAGTGAAATCAAAAATTTACGCCCTTAGAAAGCCTGAAGGCGGTGCTTGGTTTTCGGGGTCCCGTGTGCGGCTAGGCTCCCAAAAAGTCCCTAACATGTGGTATCCCCATACTTAGGAGATGCAACAGAATGTATTTTAGGGTGTAATTTCACATATTCCCATGGCATGTTTGAGCAATATATCATTTAGTGACAACTTTGTGCAAAAAAAAAAAAAGATTTGTCTCTTTCCCGCAACTTGTGTCACAATATAAAATATTCCATGGACTCGACATGCCTCTCAGCAAATAGCTTGGGGTGTCTACTTTCCAAAATGGGGTCATTTGGGGGGGGGCTTGAACTGTCCTGGCATTTTATGCACAACATTTAGAAGCTTATGTCACACATCACCCACTCTTCTAACCACTTGAAGACAAAGCCCTTTCTGACACTTTTTGATTACATGAAAAAATAATTTTTTTTTGCAAGAAAATTACTTTGAACCCCCAAACATTATATATTTTTTTAAAGCAAATGCCCTACAGATTGAAATGGTGGGTGTTTCATATTTTTTTTTCACACAGTATTTGCGCAGCGATTTTTCAAACGCATTTTTTGGGGAAAAAACACACTTTTTTAAATTTTAATGCACTAAAACACACTATATTGCCCAAATGTTTGATGAAATAAAAAAGATGATCTTAGGCCGAGTACATGGATACCAAACATGACTTGCTTTAAAATTGCGCACAAACGCACAGCGGCGACAAAATAAATACATTTTTAAAAGCCTTTAAAAGCCTTTACAGGTTACCACTTTAGATTTACAGAGAAGGTCTACTGCTAAAATGACTGCCCTCGTTCTGTCCTTCGCGGTGATACCTCACATGCATGGTGCAATTGCTGTTTACATTTGACGCCAGACCGACGCTTGCGTTCACCTTTGCGCGAGAGCAGGGGGGGACAGGGGTGCTTTTTTTTTTTTTTTTTTTTTTTTTTTTTCTTTATTATTTTTTTGCTTTTTTATCTTATTTTTAAACTGTTCCTTTCATTTTTATTTTTTTTTAATTAATTTTATTGTTATCTCAGGGAATGTAAATATCCCCTATGATAGCAATAGGTAGTGACAGGTACTCTTTTTTTTTAAAATTGGGCTCTATTAGACCCTAGATCTCTCCTCTGCCCTCAAAGCATCTGACCACACCAAGATCGGTGTGATAAAATGCTTTCCCAATTTCCCAATGGCGCTGTTTACATTCGGCGAAATCTAAGTCATGAAATGCTCGTAGCTTCCGGTTTCTTAGGCCATAGAGATGTTTGGAGCAATTCTGGTCTCTGATCAGCTCTATGGTCAGCTGGCTGAATCACCGGCTGCATTTTCAGGTTCCCTGTTGGGACAGGAAAGCCAGAGAAAAACATGGAAGACGGTGGGGGGGGGCATTCCCTCCCACTGCTTGCAAAAGCAGTCTAGAGGCTAATTAGCCGCTAGGATTGCTTTTACATGAAAGCCGACCGCTGGCTGAAAAGAATGATACCAAGATGATACCTAAACCTGCAGGCATCATTCTGGTATAACCACTCAAAGTCCAGCAACATACCAGTACGTTGCTGGTCCTTGTTAGGCATATATTGTAAACTTTTTTTTCATGCAGCCTGTGGGCTGAACGAAAAAAAAGGTATTGATCGGTGGGTATGCCCACCATTAGAATACCTCCCTTCATCCACCCACTTCTAATGATGGGCATACATGCACCATTTATATATGCCGAAGCATGGGGGCATCCTCCCGCAAAAGGCAGGAGCAAATTGCTCCTCCACCCACTGCTGCCCCCACGCTTCGGCATATATGCTGAAGTATGTAACTGTGGTGGTGAAATCACCTCCGACAGCGCTGAAGTCACGGCTTTATATATCGTGGGAGCAAACGCTGTTGCTGTCAAGATAAATAAATCCGCGCTGCAACTGAATGGCGTACCTGCTAAGCAAATGATGGTTAACAATAAACCAAAGTAACATTACAGTATAACAGTAAGACTTACCATACCTGCAAAGCAAATACAAAAAATAAAACATAGTAAAAAATAAAACATTTAACGCAACCTGTGCCTAAAATATATAAATGCCGAAGCATGGGGGCATCCTCCCGCAAAAGGCAGGAGCAAATTGCTCCTCCACCCACTGCTGCCCCCACGCTTCGGCATATATGCTGAAGTATGTAACTGTGGTGGTGAAATCACCTCCGACAGCGCTGGAGTCACGGCTTTATATATCGTGGGAGCAAACGCTGTTGCTGTCAAGATAAATAAATCCGCGCTGCAACTGAATGGCGTACCTGAAAACAATAAAATGGTTACCAACAAAACACAGTAAACGGTAAAGTATAAAAAATCTGAAAAGCAAACATGGTAAAACATAATAACAATAAAACATTGCAGAATAGAATAGAGTAAAAAAGAGCAGAACAATAGAGAGAGAATAGAGAGAGAGAGAACAATAAAACAACAACTATTTTTGGTTTTTTTATTTTATTTTTTTTTTTTGTGTTTTTATTTTTTTTATTTTTTTTTATTTTTTTTTTTACACTTTTTTTTAGTAAGTTTTAACTTTTGTAACTCGTTCCAGGTTTGGGTCTCTCAAAATGCAATGGCATCTTGGGAGACCCTGTGTTAGTGTGCCTAGTCTGTGCAGTGCTGAACCCTACGCTAATACTCAACTAATGTATGGTAGCGTTCAAAGCATTCACCCATGCAAAGACTAGGATTGCCAGGACAGGAGGGACAATAAGACCGGGTGTCACGCCTAAATCCGCGCTTGCTACAGACACGACATCTTTTTTGGGGGGCTCGTTGGGTAGGGGTACTCGGGATGGCATAAAGAAAATGCCGCTCATGCAGCCGGCTTACTGCATTTGGTTGGGGAAGGTGAGGTAGAGCACCGTCTGGAAACAGAAGGGCTCTGACGATCTCTTCCTAGAATTTAAGGAAGGATCCAGTCTGTCCTGAAGCTCTGTATAGCACATGAGCGTTCAGCAAAGCCAATTGAAATAAATAAACAGACACTTTTTTGTACCAGCGTCTGGCCTTACGGGCAACTAGGTACGGCGCCAACAACTGGTCGTTGAGGTCCACCCCTCCCATATTAAGGTTGTATTCGTGGACACAGAGGGGTTTCTCCACAACACCAGTCGCCGTAGGAATTTGGGTCGTCGTGTCTGCATGAAGGGAGGTGAGAACGAAAACATTCTTCTTATCCCTCCACTTCATAGCGAGCAAATTATTATACTTCAAGCAGGCTCTCTCCCCCAGCCTAAGACGGGAATCTACAAGCCGCTGGGGAAAGCCCCGGCGATTAGGTCGCACGGTGCCACATGCTCCAATCTGCTGATCAAACAAGTGACTAAAAAGTGGCACGCTCGTATAATAATTGTCCACGTACAAGTAGTACCCCTTTCCGAATAAGGGTGACACCAAGTCCCACACTATCTTGCCAGCGCTTCCTATGTAGTCAGGGCAGTTTGTCGGCTCTACGTGACTATCTTTGCCCTCGTAAACCATAAAACTATATGTATAGCCTGTGGCCCTGTCACAGAGCTTATACATCTTGACCCCGTATCTGGCACGCTTGCTGGGAAGGTACTGTTTGAATGACAAGCGGCCAGAAAATTTAATCAGGGACTCATCAATGCAGACAACTTGATGGGGGGTAAACAAGTCTGCAAAACGTTGGTTGAAGTGGTTTACGAGGGGCCAAATTTTGTAGAGCCGATCGTATGCAGGGTCTCCACGAGGACGACAGAGTTCATTGTCGTTGAAGTGCATGAACCGCAAAATCTGCTCGTATCGTGCCCTGGCCATGGAAGCAGAGAACAAGGGTGAATGGTAAATTGGGTCAGTGGACCAATATGACCGCAACTTACTCTTTTTATTCAACCCCATGAGGAGGGAAAGGCCCAGAAAGGTCTTAAATTCGGAGACCGTAATTGGTCTCCAATCTCTAGCAAGGGAGGACTGGGGATTAGCGGCGATGTGTTGACCAGCGTATAAATTGCTTTGGTCCACAATAGATCTATAGAGATCTTCGGTGAAAAACAGTGAATAAAAATCCAGTGGCGTAAAGTCAACTGTTTCCACCTGAATTCCGGGTTGGCCAGTGAAAGGGGGAAGTACGGGTGCTGCAGAAGTGAAGGGTTCCCAATTCGGATTGGCCAATGCAGCAGGAATGGCACTATGGGCACGACGGGCCTGTCTTTGTCTTCTTGGTGGCAGCAGGACACTACTAGTGCTTGCCACCTCGCCAGCTTGAACTGCACTTATGGGACTCGCCACGTCACCACGTGATACTGCAGTGCTGGATGTACGACCAGGGTGTACTAGGCCGCTGGTGCTTGCCAGTTCACCAGAAGGAATAGCGGCGCTAGTACTTCTCTGCTCCATACGAGAGCCCTGCGGTTCTTGCACTTCAAGGACAGAAGAAGATTGGGGTCTGGTACGCCTGACCTTAGCAGGGACCACAACTCTGTCGTCAGAGCTATCTGTCATGGAGCCGCTGTCCTCTACAGGTTCGTATTCTGAGCCTGAACTTGACAGATGAGTGACTTCCTCTTCACTATCTGTCATACTCAGAAACGTGTAGGCCTCTTCACTAGTGTACCTTCGATTTGCCATTTTGGGCTCTAAATTTAGGGGTACACTAGTGAGACTCACAGGCAAAAAAGCTCCTGACTGTCAGCGACTGTATCAAAACGCTACCAAAAAACTGTTAGCGATCGCAGGGATCAGGCCTGACTCTGCGAACGCTGCAGTTATGTGTGCTTAGTGTTTTGTAAGTGTCAGTTATCGATCGATACTGCACTTGGGTGGGCTGGGCAGGGCTGGGCCGAGGAGCAAAACGCAGGTGCTAGCAGGTATCTGGGCTGATCCCGCTAACACTGCGTTTCAGGGAACCCTAAACTGCTGGGGAGTATAGATCTGATCGGATTAGATATCGATCCGCTCAGATACTATAGCACTAAGGGAGGTGTATGCTGCGTGCGTGGGTTTTAGCGGTACTGGCGCTAACCTGACGCTGCCTGGGGCGACGCAGACCTTATCTGACCCTAAAAATGTAATTTATATCACCGCCGGGCAATTAGGGGGTTAAACCTTTATAGGGTAATAAACGGCGGGTGCCCTAAAACTATAATAAACTGTAATAAACTGTAATAAACTACAAAAAACAAACTAGCTAACCAGCGTCACCCGTAACACTTATACGGTGATCGCTGGTGAAAGGGTTAACTAGGGGGCAATCAGGGGGTTAAAACCTTTAGCAGGTAGTATATGTGGGTCCCTGTCGCTATAAAACACTGACAGCAAACCTATATACTTACCTCCCTAACTAGCGTCACCTGTGTCACTAATACAGCGATCAGAAAAACGATCGCTTAGCGACACTGGTGACGGGGGGTAATCAAGGGGTTAACTTTTATTAGGGGGGGTTAGGGGGGTACCCTGGACCTAAGGGGGGGTACCCTAGACCTAAAGGGGGCTAACCTAACTGCCCTAACACTTGTAACTGACACAAACTGACACCAATGCAAAAAAAAAAAAAAATGCTATTGGTGTCAGAGTGACAGGGGGTACAGGGGGGTGATCGGGGGGTGATCGGGGGGTGATGGGGGGTGACAAGTGTGCCTGGTGTGTTCTACTGTTAGTGTAGTGTTGTGCAGACTTACTTGATGTCTTCTCTCCTCGGCGCCGGATCAAAAAGACCGACTCGAGGAGGGATGACATCACTTCCTTTCCCTCTGTTTACATTACAGAGGGAAAGGAAGCATTCTCATTCGCCGGGAGCGATCGGGAGGGGGTGGCCAACAATGGATGGCCTCCCCCTCACCTCTCATCGCCCGGGAAGAAATGGCGACCGCCTCGGGCACCGGGGGGGGACCGATCGGACCCCCCACCCGCGGAAGGCAAATCACGTATATGTACGTGATTTTGCCTGTCCGTGCCACCTTGCCAACGTAAATCGGCGTGAGGCGGTCGTCAAGTGGTTAAACTCTTTCCATGTTGTTCCGGCAGATCTGCAGCTCTCAAAGGTTGCCTCCCCCTGCTCCAGGGCATTCAAAAGATTTTGGAGAAACTGTACACATTTTGACATACCTCTCCAATTCTTTTCAATTACCCTCTCAATATGTAAATAAAGAGCTGAAATAACTGTTTAGGCATTTGGAATATCTTGGCGAATGGTGGGAGTGGCATTGGTAGTGGGGGGGGGGGCAGGTCAACTTTTGCATCAGGGCCCACAAGCTTCAAGCTATGACTCTGGGTACAGCTCAATAATGGGGGGGAGCAGCATTGGTCTCTTTGATGTATTTGAAAGGCTTGAGTCCTTCAAAAGGTGTGTAGGGAGTAAATGATTATTATTATACAGTATTTATATAGCGCTGACCGTTTGCCCAGTGCTTTACAACATGAAATATGGCTGAACCCCTTCTGAAGCCACAACTGAAATCCATTAACAAATATAAAGGTGCCTGCTTCCCTGTGATAAACAATGAAGCTCGCTTCCTTATAGTAAAATACTATTAAACAGTGAAACCAAAAGGAATCGGCACTATTTCAACATTAACATAAATCAGCTACAAAAAAGTCCATAAATAAAGTCCATAGATTAACCGTGGCAATCCCACACCGTGAAAATGAGCGGGCATTTCTTACATTGGTGGTGGCAATTGGGGTTTTCTTGGAAGTTCACCTTTCAGACATAAGAAGATCGCATTTTCATGGTGTGGGATTACCAGTTCATTTATGGACTTTGTTTATGGACTATTTTTTAGTCGATTTATGTTGCGGTTGCAATAGCTCCAATTCTTTTTGGTTTCACTGCTGAAATCCAGGCCGTGCAAAGAGTATAAAGTTCCCAGAATATACAAGGAAATACAAGGTGTGCCATATTAGAAAATGGCAAAAAAAATGGTTTTGGCTTTACAGACCACTGATTGCAGCAGAGGAAACAGGGGATTGACACTCCCAGAAGTGTCACTTTCTCAAAGTTAGGCAACAGGAACAGCGGAAGAGGTGAGTGTTTACTCTCTTCGGTATCTTTTCTGGATAAATTCTTAGTTATCACTTCGCCTACTTCTGAGATGCCCACAGATTGTAATTATCTATTCAACAGTTATGTATTGGCTCAAAGGAAAATAATGTCAGAACTCCTACCACTTTCCTTTAGAATGAGTGTGTTAGGCTACTTTCACACTGGGGCGGGCGGGCGCCGGTGGTAAGGCGTCAAAATATTTAGCACCGCTTTACCGTCGTTTTAGCGGCACTATTCGGCCGCTAGCGGGGTGGTTTAAACCCCCGCTAGCGGCCGAAAAAGGGTTAAAACCCAGCACTTTGCAGGAGGGTTTGCGGCTTGCCCCATTGTATTCAATGGGAAGGGGCATTTTAGGAGCGGTGAATACACCGCTTCTATAGCGCTGCAAAGATGCGGCTTGCAGGACTTTGACTGTCCTGCATGTACATCGCTCCAGTGTGAAAACCCTTGGGCTTTAACACTGGAGACACAGGAGAGGCACTATTTTTAGCGCTGTAGTACCTGTAAAGCGCCTAAGTGTGAAAGTAGCCATAACTTTGGGTTTTTGAGTTTTGTTTCTTAAAGATCCAGCTCTCCAAGTCCTAGCTGCCATTGTTGTTGCCATGAGCCTGCTATGCAGTGATTGGGAATGGGCTGACACTGCTGAATCCAATCTCAGGTGATTCAAATAAAGCCTCGTACACACGCTTAGATTTTCGGACGACCGAACGTTCATTTTTTGTGGCATGCTAGTCTCATGTCGAAAGTGAAGAGGTTACTCACAATACAAAATTTTTAGTACAACAGAATACAACGTCAGAAGTAGGGTTGTCCCGATACCACTTTTTCAGGACCGAGTACAAGTACCGATACTTTTTTTCAAGTACTCGCCGATACCGAATACCGATACTTTTTTTTATGTCACGTGACAATGTTTTTTTTTATATTTTTTTTAACAGTGCTTTTTTTTTTTTTTTTTTTGGGGGGGGGGTGAACAGTGTATGTGTGTGTGTGTGTTTTGTTTTGTTTTTTTTTTAATTTACAATTTTTATTTTTTACAATAATTTTTTTTTTATTCTTTATTGCAATATGTGTTTTTTTTGTTTTTGTTTTTTTTTTTAATCAGCCCTGTTGGGGGGCTTTGGTGAGATATCAGGGGTCTTAACAGACCTCTGATATCTCCCCCTTGAGACAGAGAAAGAGACAGAGGATAGAGATTCCCCAGTCCCTTTCTCTGCAGCCTCAGCTGCACTGAGAATGAATGGAGAGAAGACAGCGGCTCCTCTCCATTCATAAACTGACACATAGTAATCACAAGAGATTACAATGTTTCAGTTATGTGAATGGACAGAGTCAGCTGACTCTGTCTATTCACAAAGGAAGGAGGAGGAGGACGGAGGGGGAGAACGGAGGGGGACAGAGAAGGAGGGGGGAACGGAGAGGCACAGAGGAGGAAAGAGGAACGGAGGGGGACAGCGGAGAGACACAGGGAAGGAAAGAGGAACGGAGGGGACAGCGGAGGGGGACAGAAAAGGAGAGAAGAACGGAGGGGGACAGCGGAGAGGCACAGAGGAAAGGAGGGGGCATGGAGGATAATGCAGTGACAGTCAGCGGTGAGCTGATGGGCAGAGTGTGTCATCTCTAATGGGCACTGATTGGCATCCCTGGTGGGCTCTAGTGGGCTTACCTGGTGGCAGTGGTGGCTGGTGCTAAAAATTTTTGGGGGGCACAAACCAATTGAAAAATTCTAAAAAAAAAACCATCAATTGCAGCCTCACTGTGCCATCAAATACCGCCACTGTGCCATCAAACGCAGGCACTGTGCCTATCAAACGGTGCCACTGTGCCAAATGCAGCCACTGTGCCCAAACGCTGCCACTGTCCCATCAAATGCTCCCAATGCTGCCACTGTGCCATCAAATGCTCCCAATGCTGCCACTGTGCCATCAAATGCTCCAAATGCTGTCACTGTGCCATCAAATGCTCCCAATGCTCCCACTGTGCCATCAAATGCTGCCACTGTGCCATCAAATGCTCCCAATGCTGCCACTGTGCTATCAAATGCTCCCACTGTACCATCCAATGCTGCCACTATGATCCCCCCCCGCTCGCCATCTGCCCGGCACTTACCCTGTCTCAGTGGGGCAGCGGGTGACGGCGAGCGGTGTCTTCCATGCGTCTTCTCCCCTCCATGTGTCTTCTCCCGTCCTCGCCTATGATTGGACGCCTGATAGGTGTTCAATCACAGCGCCTGACGTTTCAGCCAATCAGGCGGCCGGTAACAGACCGGCAACCTGATTGGCTGAGAGGCGGGTCAATGTTAGCAAAGCAAATTCCTTCGGCTTTGCTAACATTGAGCTGAGTGACAAAGAACGCACAGCGTTGCGCCCACTTCTCACTTTCTCACCTCCAATCAGGTGCTTCCAAAAAACACCCCCACCTCTCTCACCAAGGCTCTTCTCCACCGATAGCTCAGTTTGGCCAGACGGCCAGCTCTAGGAAGGGTTCTGGTCGTCCCAAACGTCTTCCATTTAAGGATTATGGAGGCCACTGTGCTCTTAGGAACCTTAAGTGCAGCAGAAATTTTTTTGTAACCTTGGCCAGATCTGTGCCTTGCCACAATTCTGTCTCTGAGCTCTTCAGGCAGTTCCTTTGACCTCATAATTCTCATTTGCTCTGACATGCACTGTGAGCTGTAAGGTCTTATATAGACAGGTGTGTGGCTTTCCTAATCAAGTCCAATCAGTATAATCAAACACAGCTGGACTCAAATGAAGGTGTAGAACCATCTCAAGGATGTTAAATATATGAGTGTCACAGCAAAGGGTCTGAATACTTAGGACCATGTAATATTTCAGTTTTTCTTTTTTAAAAATCTGCAAAAATGTCAACAATTCTGTGTTTTTCTGGGGTGCTGTGTGTACATTAATGAGGAAAAAAAATGAACTTAAATGATTTTAGCAAATGGCTGCAATATAACAAAAAGTGAAAAATGTAAGGTGGTCTGAATACTTTCCGTCCCCACTGTATGTATGTATATATATATATATATATATATATATATATATATATATATATATACACACATACACACACACACACACTATATAGTACTATAATAATATATCCTTAATGGCCTACCCTTACGCAGGCTATCCCCCCTTCAGTCTATTATGAATGCTGCTGCTAGACTAATACACCTCACTAATCAATCCATGACTCCTGCCCCTCTCTGCCAATCCCTTCACTGGCTTCCCCTACCCCAACGTATAAAATTCAAAATGCTAACCACAACATACAAGGCCATCCACAACATCGCCCCCGGCTACATCACCAACCTCATCTGCAGATATCGCCCAAATCACCCCCTCTGCTCCTCCCAGGACCTCCTGCTCTCTAGCTCCCTTGTTACCTCCTCTCATGCTCGCCTTCAGGACTTTTCCAGAGCCTCTCCCATCCTCTGGAATTCCCTGCCCCGGTATATCGGATCAGCCCCTAACCTGTCAACCTTTAGGAGATCCCTGAAAACTCACTTATTCAGGGAAGCCTATCCCACACCCACCTAACTGTCCCAGAGCCACCCCCATCAAATCATTCCCTGTATCTATTACCTTTTATACCACCGCCCCCTCCCTTTAGAATGTAAGCTCTACGAGCAGGGCCCTCCTGTCCCTTCTGTATTGAACTATACTGTAATTGTGCTGTCCCCCCTCTACATTGTAAAGCCCTGCGTAAACTGTTGGCGCTATATAAATCGTTAATAATAATAATACTATACATCACTGGAAGGTGAAGTCAGAGCCCAGAGTTGGACTGAAATAAATAGCAATTATGTATGATACGCAGTATCATTGGCACACAAAATAGCATTTTGTTAGGTTCCAGGGCTCGACCAGAAGTTTCAACCTGGCGCCTGGGCTACTGCCCGAATGCTGCACACACCCTGTGCACGCCCATCCTATGTATCCCGGGCTCCGCTTGTCCGTCTGCCGCTTGTCCTGGGACTGGCACAGCGGGCGCTGATGTGTAGAGAAGTGGGAGGGGTTTGCAGAAGGGAGGAGCTTCCGCTCTCTTCCCCTAGTTGTTGACCTGGAAGTCATTTCCGGGTCCACATTGACAGTTTCCCCTGCATGTCTCATTAAAGAGAATCTGTCACCAAGAAAAAAAAAAAAATCACATAAGGGACTTTTTGTCCCCTAAGTAAAAAAAAAAAAAAAAGTTAATAAATTATGAAAAAATTAAAAAAGGTACACCCAAGCACATAAACCCCCCCCAAAAAAATTGAGGCCCCCCACCCCCATATACAAACAAATGCATGCGGCGGGGAGCCTACACCTGAAAACATTGATTGCAATACACATCACATATCACTGCGCACGCCGGAATGAGAGGCAATAATTCTAGCACCAGACCTCCTCCATAACGCTAAACTGATGACCTATAGGGGGCTGTTAAAGCATCGCCTATGGAAAATATAAATATAGGGTACTGACATGTTTAAAGTTTGACATGTTGGGTATCCATTTACTTGGCTTTAATATTTTACCCCCAAAAATTTGTAATATCTTTGTGCCCCCTAAGATTAACTTTTAATGTGTTTTTCTTTACTGAAATTTTGGGTTTCCTAAACCTCTGCGGTAATATCGTGTGCAACTATCGCTATTTTTTTCTGTAGGGTATCCGCTTTCAGAAAATACATAATGTTTGGGGGTTTATGTAATCTTCAGGCCTAAAGTTATTTTTTTAACCACTTCAGCCCCGGAAGATTTGGCTGCTCAATGACCAGGTAGTTTTTTGCGATACAGCACTGCGTCGCTTTAACTGACAATAGCACGGTCATGCGACGCTGTACCTAAACAAAATTGATGTCCTTTTTTTCCCACAAATAGAGCTTTCTTTCGGTGGTATTTAATCATCTTTGTGGTTTTTCTTTTTTGCGCTATAAACAAAAAAAGAGCGTCAACTTTGCTATAATAAATATCCCCAATTTTTTTTTTAAAAAAAAGCAAAATTTTTTTCTCAGTTTAGGCAGATATGTAGTCTTCTTCATATTGGTAATAAAAATCGTAATAAGCGTATATTGATTGGTTTGCGCAAAACGTATAGTGTCTACAACATAAGGGAAAGATTTATGGCATTTTTATTTATTTTTTTTTACTAGTGGCAAGCAGCGATTTTTATCGGGGCTGCGACATTATGGCGGACAGATCGGACACTTTTGACACATTTTTGGGACCACTGACAACTATACAGCGATCAGTGCTATAAAAATGCACTGATTACTGTGTAAATGTCACCGGCAGGGAAGGGGTTAACGCTAGGGGGTGATCAAGGGGTTAACTATGTTCCTTAGTGTGTGTTCTAACTGTAGGGGGATGGGAGTGACTGGAGGAAATGACAGATCGTGGTTCCTAGCTAGTAAGAACTCATGATCTGCCTCTCCTCACAGAACAGGGATTTGTGTGTTTACACACACACACACACACACACACACACACACACACACACACACACACACACACACACACACACACTCTCGTCCCTGTTCTGCCTCTTGGGCCCGCGATCGTGCGTAGCCGGCGTTCATCGCGACCGCCGGCCACACGCATCGGCACCCCCGCAGTGTAGCTGGCGCGTGCGTGCCTTTTATCCCGCTTAAAGGGACTGACATACAGCTACGACGGTTCGCGGGATCATGCCGACCTGCCGCAGTATAATGACAGCGGCTAGTCGGCAAGCGGTTAAGCATTTGTAAAAAACGCAAAAATGCCTCTGGCTGTGAAAGGGCTAAAAGATAAGTTCACCTTCGGGGACATGTTAAATCCGTGAAAAAAAAACTGGCTCCTAGATTAAAAGCAAATTTGTCAAGCCGTTAGGGTCCTACACCATGGTTACTGTGGATTGTTCTGGAAATTTTATAGATCGGCAACTCCTATCCTCATATTAATTATTGACTCAGCATCTTATCTATAACTGTTCTGTTTATTCAGCGCAATTGAAAGATTTTTTTATACACATGATTACATAGGTATCACATTATGACTGTATTTTTCTGTTGACAAGGGGTGTTACATATGCTGGCTAATTTCTAATCAGGACTTAAAAGAATGCAACACTTAATTAAAACATTATTCGTACCGTGTGCACAATGAGTGCAGTGTTGCAGTGTGTAATACATGGGCAAAGCATACAAAATAGAATTCAGTTATAAACAGAATGTACAATTTATTTTACAGGATCATTAAATAGTTTATCCAAAAACATTTCAGAAGGGTTAAGGGAACAGAGATAGCTCGTCTCATGGCCATGGCAACAGACTGCTTCTAAAGGATCCTATGTTCTTTACTTCCACAACCTCCTTTATTATCATTTGGCTTGTGTATGCGGTGCAGCCCCATTGACTTGAATGGGAGAGTTTGACAGGAGGTGTCGCCTGTCAACTCGACATGACGATTTAAATTTCCAGTGACCAACACAAAGCAGCATGTGCGTGGCATGTGAACAGCTCCATTAGGCTGTGCATGGGGGTGGTTCAACAGTGGCTCAATGGCTTGTTTTTACCTCTCCTGGCCCCCTGCGTGAAAGAGGCCTTACTCTGTGTGCTCACCTTGTTGGCGTGAAGTAGCATCCCCAAAGGATGATATTAAAAAGGAGTTAATACTGCACTAAGCTGCCTAACTTTAGAAGAAGTTTACGCAGACATTAAGACCCCTTTCACACTGGGGCGGTTTGCAGGCGTTATTGCGCTAAAAATAGCGCTTGCAAACCGCCCCTAAACAGCCTCCGCTGTTTGTTCAGTGTGAAAGCCCGAGGGCTTTCACACTGAAGCGGTGCGCTGGCAGGAGAAGAAAAAGTCTCCTGTCAGCCGCTTCTTTGGAGCGGTGAAGGAGCGGTGTATTCACCGCTCCTAAACCACTCCTGCCCATTGAAATCAATGGGACAGCGCGGCTATACTGCAGTAATACCGCGGCTATAGCCGCGCTATACGAGGGGTTTTAACCCTTTTTCGGCCGCCAGCGGGGGGTTAAAACCGCACCGCTAGCGGCCGAATACCGCGGTAAAAGAGCGCTAAATATAGCGCTCTTTTACCGCCGACGCCCCCTACCGCCCCAGTGTGAAAGGGGCCTAAGACTAAAACGCCTATAGCGTAGTTTGCATTTCCTTCATGTTTTAGCAGCATTTTGAAGAATACCTGCTTTTGGGAGGAGGGGGGAGTAAAACAAAGAAAAGAGCCTTGCCATAGCACTGTGCAAATGTTTGCAAAACTCCTTAGGAGTGTTTGGCACATGTTTACGATGGACTTCTTTTCAACAGATTTTTATTGGGTTCTGAGAATACATATATAACATAGTACAAGGTTCTAAACACACATAAATGGGTGAACATGCACTGCATCCACAGTAACAGGCATGCAAGCTTTAACCCTTTTGCTGCCAGGCCTGTATGTCATACGGACCTGACAGCTGGGGGATTCACATACAATCCGATGGCTGCAGCCACAGAGATTCCGCAGGCTGTCAGGTGGAAGCATTCCAGGGGCTGTGCTGCCACCCGATTGCTTCCACACACCCCCCCCCCCCCGTCATGTATTCTGGGCTCTGCTTGCCCATCTGTGGGCCGGGGACCAACATGGCGGGTGTCAGCGGGATAAGGGAAGTGAGAAGAGTGGACACATGTCCGCTTTGCTTCCCTTCTTGTTGGAGTCCCGGAAAGTGACTTGTATGACGTCACTTCTGGGTCACCCTGTCACTTTTCCCCCCCGCTAGCATAGCCTGGAAGGAATGTATTGCAATGCGATCTGCATTGCAATACATTCAGTGGATTTCAGAGGAGACATGCAGGGTCTTTTAGACCTTGTAGGGCTTATTAAAGAGAACCTGTTACCAAAAAAAGCATCACATAGGGGACTCTGTCCCCTATGTGATAAAAAAAAAAAAGTTCCGCAAAAAAAATTTTTTTAATTGCAAAAAATAAAGTTTCACCTAAGCACATAACATCCCCCCCCCCCCCCAAAAAAAAAACAAACATTTTTTTTTAGGACCCCCTACCCCCACATATACATACGAACATAAACGCATGCGTTGGAGGCACCTATGCATGAAAACATCAGTGAGAACAATGATTCTTGCACAAGACCTTCTCCGTAACACAAAACTTATGACCTATAGGGGGGATTTGAAGAGTCGCCTATAGAAAATATAGGGTACTGAAGTGTGTTGCCATTTCATGGGCCCACAAAAACTTAAGGTTTGGCATATTGGGTATATATTTACTCGGTGCAACATTATCCTTTATATTTTACCAAAAATGTGGGTAATTTATTGCGTTTGTTTGCCCTAAAATTCACTTGTGTGGTGTGTTTTTTACTAAAATTTTGCCTTTGCGGTAATATCGTGTGACATAAAAAATTGGAACCATTTTATTCTCTAGGGGGTCTGCTTTCAAAACCTGCTGAACTGGCCAAGATTTGAACCATATGTGGCTGGCCTTAGAAGAAGCAGTGAAAATTACTAGAAAAAAAAAAGGAGTAGCAGAATGAGAGTTGAGCACACAGGGGTAAGGAAGGCAGGAAGGAAGGGTACCCATGACCTGCTTTGGGCGACCAGATCTGTATAAAAACCCTTACAATTTAAATTTGTAGGAGATATTTGCGGTGGGCTACTATTGACTAGAATGGAGACATTTGACAAGCTTTGCAAGTTGTAACACCAGCCAAACCCTGCAGGCAAGATCAAAGTTACTGAAAAACAATGCAAAGCAATCCAGCTGCGCTGTGTACAGTGGGCCATTCATGTAAAGAAAAGGCATTTCATTTGGAAAGCTTTAACACAAAGCAAATTAACTGTTCTGCATACCCTTGTGAATGAGGCCTTACAGTAAGAAAAACCACTAACATAGGGTATAAATGTTTCACTATTTACTCATTGGGCACTTTTTAAACTGCTTTTGCAATACTCAGTAAATGCATGTCCCTTCATACCCCCTTCAAATGGCCAGTGCCCTATATAATTATGTGATATTGCTAACTCAGCTGGATATTCGGCTAAGAATGAATAAGCAAATCTGTCTTATCTGGCTTGTATAATCTCCGCTTTCTGATATAATAGAAATAACAAACAAATGCTTCTTTAATTCATTTAGCTATTTTAGTAAATTTTTCTTACTATTTTTTGATACCCTGTACTTTCGTAGTTTGACCAATAGAGGTCAGGCTTACACTATTAAAGACGGCGAATGGCTGTTTAGAAAACAAAGACTATGGTGCACCTAAAAGGATGAAACTTGTGTTTTTAACCATTTTTTCTTAAATTGCATTGTGCAATTTATCAAGGTGAGAAAATAGTAATTTTGATATGGAAAATGTCAATAAGTCTGAATTTCAGAGTGTTTTCACTTTTCTGTCCATTGAAAAATACAATCCACGGTATTTATAGAGCATAGAGGTGTAATTTTGACCCCTGAAAACTGAAAGCCATTCCTGAAAAAATGTACCAATCTGAACTATGAAAGTGCGGATCCTACAGAACATATAAAATTGCTTTCCCCCAAAATTAAATGGCAGCTGAATAAAGTTGAAAACCTTGCTCTCTGTTATCAGACCATGGAGTACTAGAAATTACTGTAGAAAGAAGCTTGGTGTATAGTAATAAATAGAGATTGGCTCCACAGTCAACTACCTCCACGATGTTGATTTAATTATTTTCTAATGATGTTTTTTTTCCCCATCACATTAATTGCTCATGTTCCTGTACCTGCATATTTTTTCAGGGATAGGAGGAGGAGGTGGTGGTGGGGGTGGGGGGTGGGGGGTGGGGTCAAACAATGCTTTCTTCAGGCAACATTTTTTTCCAAAAGTTTTTTGGGCTTTTCAATAAAACACATTGCAACAATTGTGTTGCCAATTATTAATAAATTAAAACTGGATTTCAGGTATGCATATTTTTGCATTGCTAAATTGGTTTAGTTTGGACCAATGTACGTATGTATGTGACATACTTGGCCAATCCCTATGGAAGCTTGAAATCACTGTAGTACCTCACTACTTTGTCCTGTACTGACTAGAGGTCAGCAGAACAACCAAAACGGCCACTAGGGGGAACCAACTTTTCAACCAGCTTTATGTGTCCTATTGAAGCTTTATAAGTAGTGACATTTTACCAGAAAATGCATACATACAGGACTGTAGGAACCTGTTTTCCTTTCAAGGTGATGTTTTTCTAATTTTGCTGACCCTCTGATAGAGTCACTTGAAGGGCATTTATAATGTTTACATTTACTCAAGGACTGTTAATGGGATAGCCACATAGATCAAGCCTTCAACTTTGATACCATCATAGGGCTTTTACCAGTTTATTGATGAATATTCTAAAATACCTGTCATTCAAAGTAACATTTCACATTTATTTTCCAGCTGTGGTACATATTTTCTCTTCTTGTATATTTGTACAGCTTGAACAAGACGCGCTACAAAGAAATGGTGTAACTTGAAAAACCAACAGCATTATTGCAGGAGTCTAAGGAAGAAGCCATCATGGGACAACAGCCAGCCACACATTTCCCAAAAGAAGGTTAAAAAAAAAAAAACTGACCCCACTGCAGTCTGGATCCTAGAATTGGGACTTAGCATGCAGGACAAGGCTGACATTGAAAATGGAAAGCCTGTTCATCATCATTTCACTTAATATTTACTGAAGGGCTGGTAATGTATACTCTTCAGCTTGAATATGACGTTCTACAGAAAACCCCTGTACTTTGGGACAGCAGCATTGTGACAGGAAGGCAAAAAAGGAGACCATCATATGATGACAGCCAGCTGCACAAGTTGCGGAAAAAAGTAAAGAAAAAAAACCTGACTCTACTGCAGCCTGGATCCCAGAATTGGGACTTGCAGGGCAAGGCTGACATTGAAAATGGAAACCTGTCCATCATGTTGCTTCATATTACTGTAGGCTGTTTGGGACCTTCAAGACAAGTCATTTAAAATGTAAAACCTATCTAGCATCATCAACATATGCAAATATGTTTGAGCTGTTGACCCCTGGAGGTAATCCAGAGCATATGTACTGTACACCAAAAAGCCCCTAAGACCACATTTCATCCAGTGCCTGAAAAATTAAAATTGTACTGAATTTCCCAAGAGCACAAGCTTCCCTCTCCACCACCGTCCAGTACTATGCAACCATAATTTGGGACCAGATCATCCACAAGGCAATTACATATGAGCCTAAAACCTGCCCCACTGCAACCCGGATCCCAGAATTGGGACTTAGAATGCAGGGCAAGGCTGACATTGAAAATGGAAACCTGTCCATCATCATGTTGCTTCATATTTACTGTAGGCTATTAATGTATACTCTTAAGCTTGAACAAGACGCTCTACAGAGGACCCGCGTACCTTGGAATGACAACAGCATTGTAGAAGGAAGAGACCATCGTGTGACGACAGCCAGCCGCAAATGTCGAGGAAGGAGACCAAAACGGACCCTACTGCAGCCTGGATCCCCGAATTGGGACTTAACATGCAGGACAAGGCTGACATTCAAATTGATCGGCCTATCAGCTATGCTGTTGCCTGGGCTGTAGTCACCATATGGAGCAATCGCTTCACAAACATGCAGATAAGAACTGTTGGCAAAATGTGTAACCCCCTATTTAAGACCAACTACTCAGTTGCACTTTGATTTTCAGGAAGAACACAGCTTTCGTAACAGCTCGTGAAGGTAAACAGGTGGTGATGGTGGACAGTGAAATGGATTATACATCAGCTGCCTTTAAACAGATTAGGGAAAGCTATGAAGTTCTTCAGGACCCTCTAAAACACATTTAATTTTTAAAAGACCAGCAGGAAGCAAACGATTAAAGTTGTGTGATGTACTCAGCTGCAAATTTGGTTGAGCTTTTGACTCCTGGAGGTAATCCAGATTGTAAGTACGTCAAAAAGTTCCTAAGGCCACAATTTATTCAGTGCCTACAAAATAAAAAAATTTAACCTATTTTCCACGAGACACAAGCATTCATCACCATGACCACCCGAATCCACAAAAGCATAATTTCGGTTGGACCATCCAATCAATATTTTTTTCTCATATTCGGTCTGCAACAAACCATCTTCCGGATATGAGAAGGTATGAGCAGGTAGGAGTAGAAGTAAAGTAGGAGTAAAGTAGCGTAGAATAGAGTAGAAGTAGAGGAACAGTAAAGTAGAAATGAGTATAAGCAGTTTAAAATAGAGTAGCAGCAAAGTAGAGTATGGCAGAGTAGCAGTAGGAGTAAAAGTAGAAGTAGAGAAGAATTAGCGTAGGAGTAGAGTAGGGGTAGGAGTATAAGTAGGAATAGGAGTAGTAGTAGGAATAGGAGTAGCGTGGGAGAGGAGTAGAAGTAGAGTAGAGTTGGAGTAGACTATACTAGGAATAGAGAAGACTACAGCAAAATAGCGCAGACTAGAGTAGGAATATAGTAATTAAAATTTTTTAAAAATGTAAAAAAAAAAAAAAAAAAAAAGACTAGAATAGACTAAAGTGGGAATTGAGTACACTAGAGTAGGGCCTGGCCACAGAGGGATTATTTTCATGCAACAAGTATTGCAAAGTAAACTAAATATTTAGTTTTTTTGCAATTTTTGCTAGAAAGGGTGCACAGCACTGTGCAGAGATGGGAGAGAAGACTAGACTAGGCGTAGGAGCCTGAAATAGAGCAGACTAGAGTAAAGTAGGATAGGAGTAGAAGTAAAGTAGAGTAGGAGTGCAGTAGACTAGAGTAGCAGCAGAGTAATTGTAGAGTAGACTAAAATAGGAACAGAGTAGAGTAGCAGTAAAGAAGTAGAGTAGGAGTATACTAGAATATAGTAGGAATAGAGTAGACTACAGTAGAGTAGAAAACATGAACTATCATGTGCCAATGGAATTGTGTGCGTCTTGTCATAAAGATTGCTGAAGCCGCCTGACCATAGCTGCTACAGAATGTCCTTGGGTGAAAGGAAAAACAGCAATATACATTGAAAGTTCTCTTAAGAGCTTAGGGTATATAGATGCTTCTAGTGGCACAGATGATAAAATTGTAGAACAACCAACTTGCATGAAAACATAAAAACGTTTATTTGACCACAAGTTAAAAGATAAACAACCTTACAGGTGGAATGGATAGAAACTCCTTCAGGACTGCAATATACATGTGGCTATGAGATCCTCTCATGGAAAAAAATTCTCTCATAGAAAATTGCCAGGGGCAGTCCTGAAGGAATTGTTTGGCGTTTCTATCTATCCCACCTGTGAGGTGGTTTATCTTTTTAACTTGTGGTTTTTATGTTTTCATGCAAGCTGGTTGTTCTACAATTAAATTTTATCAACTGTGCCACTAGAAGCATCTATATACAGTAGAGTAGAGTAGGAGTACAATAGAATAGAATAGTAAAGTAGGGTTAAATAAAGTAGCAGTAGAATAGAGAGGAGTAGAGTAGGGCCTGGCCACAAAGGAGTTACTTTGACGCCGATTGCAATGTATGTGAACTAAAAACACCCATTTTATGCAACGGTTGCTAGAAAGGGTATGTAGCACTATGTGTGGAAGGAGGTGGAAGGAGGACGCGTGATCAACCGCTTACATCAAAACATATTTTGGTTTAATCATGTATAATAGAATACAAACAAATATCACCATCTGAGTAATAAATACTAGTTTCATAAAAACAGGTGACAAAATATACACTGAAGGGTTAAAATAAGGATATGCCCATGTAGAGGCAGATGTTTAAAAAAGGCTGACGCGTTTCAAGGGTGACCTCTTCATCAGAGCCTGAAAGAATGGGAACACAGTCTGTGTGAGTCAGTAGGCCGACATGTGTACATGGGGAGGAGTGGCTAGTTGGAAGCTATGTCCTGTGATGTAAAGTTACTTATCCTGAGCTCCATAGCAGTCCACGTTCAAACGGTATGGTATAGTGGCAAAGTAAGTATGTATTCCTTTAACGGTGGTACAGGACTGTTGGTTATGCCTGTCTCCAGAGATGACCGGGAGAGTGCTGCAGCCTGCACACGTCCCTGGGGGCAGGGGACCGTGTGATCCGTGGGGTAGGAAGGTGTAGGAAGAGTCCTTGGTGGTGCCAGAGCCGCGGATGCCTGTGGAGTGGTCGCTCCGTCTGCGACACAGGTACCACAGGTATATAGCACTATGTGGTTCAGTAGCAGTAGAGTACAGTTGGAGTACTGTAATGTATATATACTATTAATGCATATTCTTCAGCTTCGACAAGACGCTCTACAGAGGACCCCTGTTTCATAGAATGACAGCAGCATTGTGACAGGAAGGCAAAAAAGAGGCCATCATATGGCAACAGATAGCTGCACAAGAATTTTTTTAAAAGCCTGACACTACTGCAGCCTGGATCCCAGAATTGGGACTTAGCATTTACGGGGAGGCTGACAATGAAAATGGAAAACCTGTGTATCAACATCAACATATGCAAATATGTTTGAGTTGTTGACCCCTGGAGGTAATTCAGAGTGTATGTACTGTACATCAAAAAGCCCCTAAGGTCACATTTAATCCAGTGCCTGAAAAATGTAAAATGTACTGAATTTTCCAAGAGCACAAGCCTCCATCCCCACCAACATCCAGCGCAATGCAACCATGATTTGGGACCAGATCATGTGCAATTACACATGAGACTAAAACCTGACCCCACTTCAGCCTGGATCCCAGAATTGGCACTTAGAATGCAGGGCAAGGCTGACATTGAAAATGGTCGGCCTGTCAGCTATGCTGTTGCCTGGGCAGTAGTCACCGTACCGAGCAATCAGTTCGCAAATATGGGCATAAGAATTGTTGGCAAATGTGTAACACCCGTGTTGGGACCAACTATTCAGTTGCACCTTGACTTTCAGGCTTTTGTAACAGCTTGTGAAGATAAACGAGTGCTGATGGCGGACAGTGAAATTGACTATACATCAGCTGCCTTTAAACAGATTGAGGAAAGCTATGAAGTTCTACTTCAGGACCCTCTAAGCACATTTTTAAAAGATCAGCAGGAAGCAAACGATTACAGTTGGTTGAGCTTTTGACTCTTGGAGGTAATACAGAGTGTAAGTATGTCAAAAAGCTCATAAGGCCACATTTTTTTCAGTGCCTACAAACAAAAAATGTGCCCCATTTTCCATGAGACACAAGCATCCATCAACATAACTACCCAAGTCCACAAAAGCATAATTTTGGCTGGACCATCCAATCGATACTTTTTCTTATATTCGGTCTGCATCAAACCATCTTCCGGATATGAGAAGGTAGAAGTAGAGTAGGAGTAGAGTAAAAGCAAGAGTAGAGTAGCGCAGAATAGAGTATAAGTGGAGGAAAAGTAAATCAGAAATGAGTAGGAGTGGTGTGCGTGGGTGGGAGGGCCTGATGAGGGAACCTGACGGACGCAGCTGCTGCTGATGGCCCGAGAAGCCTGCAAACTTCCCCCGACATGAGAGAGTGAGGAATGGATCTCCTCTCTGCTCCTGTCTCCTCCTTCCCCCAGCCGCCTGCTGACCGGACAAGTGTTTGAGAGAAGGATACACCGGAGTGCTCCTGGAGTGTCAACGGGAACGCCAGCGGGAGTGCGGTGGCGCTGGGATCCGGAGGGACGGCGAGAGTACACAGCGGTTCTCTGGAGCACGTACACAGAGAAACAGTGTACTAGAAGCTCACCAGACACTCGTGCCCACTGAGTGGTAGCAACGTCCTGGCTGAGATGAGACAAGCAGCAGCTATAGTGAATGGCAGGTCGGACTGAAGCACAGGAGATGTCCGTGGCGCCTCCTCCCCCCCTGGCCTCCCCCCCTCTGCTAACCCGCCCCCCCCCGAGAAAAAGAGTCATAGAGAGTATAAACTGAGACGACCACTGTGCAGCTACAAAACAATCAGCGAGGAGAACAGAGATTCAGAAACCCCCTGGAGGGAATCAACAGAGGGGTGAGTGATCTGCTTTTTTTCTTTCTTTTCTTTGCTGCTCTTTACATTATACCTGCGCTACCTAAAATTGAGGCTATAGAGAGTTTTTTCCCGCTGGTACAAGGATTAAAACTGTGAATGGGAATAAGTTTCTTAAAATCGGTACTCGGGTTCTATGCAAGACTGGACTGTGTTTACAGAGGAGTTCTGTATAACTGTAAAACTGTGGGAAGCAAATAAGCACAGCAATCCAGTGGAATAAAGGAGATTCTTGGATGAACAGGGGAGGTAAAGACCAACTGGAGAGGTTTGGTGATAAGAGAGTGTCGGGAGAGCAGGGATGGTGAGATCCTCCCCTCATCATCATACACGAGTTTCACAGCCCACTCCTATATCTGTCTCTAATGAAGGAAAAGCTTCTGAATTTAATATATTGGAACTGTAATGCCCCGTACACACGGTCGGATTTTCAGACGGAAAATGTGTGATAGGACCTTGTTGTCGGAAATTCCGACCGTGTGTGGGCTCCATCACACATTTTCCATCGGATTTTCCGACACACAAAGTTTGAGAGCAGGATATAAAATTTTCCGACAACAAAATCCGTTGTCGGAAATTCCGATCGATCGTGTGTACACAAATCCGACGGACAAAGTGCCACGCATGCTAAGAATGAATAAAAAGATGAAAGCTATTGGTCACTGCCCCGTTTATAGTCCCGACGTAGGTGTTTTACGTCACCGCGTTCAGAATGATCGGATTTTCCGACAACTTTGTGTGACCGTGTGTACGCAAGACAAGTTTGAGCCAACATCCGTCGGAAAAAATCCTAGGATTTTGTTGTCGGAATGTCCGAACAAAGTCTGACCGTGTGTAGGGGTCATTAGATAAATGTACTGAGCTGTTAATTTTATTTCATATTAGTGAAGGACTGTACTGCTGCTGAGAACACCCTGTATCAACCTGTGTGATAACTGGATTGTGGATAAGGTCATACAGTAATTAAAAGCAGACACTCACCCTCCCCCCCTACCAATGTAATTGGGCCCTTTGGTGGCCAGCAGCTGATCTTTTCAAAAATTAATACACTGGACCTGTACTCGAAATATAATTAATGAACAGCATGAGGGAGAAACCCGTACAGGGGGCAAGTGCGAATCTACCCAGAATGAGCGCGAGCCCTGGCTCTTTAAAAAAATATATGACACAGGACGGGGGGGACAGAGAGCCCAGGGAAACAGACAGGGGCTAAGAGTAAAAAACCTACAGAGGGAGCACAAAAAAATGGACAGAGAAAACAACCCAAGGACCCAGAAATATCAGATATTTCAGAAAGTGTCTGTGAAGACAGAGAGGAAGAACTGGTAAAGGAACCTAGACAAAACTGCAAAACTAGAATCATCTATTAAAGGGGAAATGGCCACTTTACATGAGGATTTAAACCATATCTTAAGAAGGGTTGAAGGCACAGAAGAGCAATTGGACTTAAAAGCAGTAACAATAAGTCCTCATGCACACGGACGTTTTTACAGCTGCTTTTTTTAGCTTTTTTTGCAGCTTAAAAAGGCCTGTCTATGTTAGTCTATGGCTTCATGCCCACCTAGGCGTTTTTGAGCTGCAAGTGGCATAGGCGTTTTTAAGCTGTAAAAAAAACCCAGGACCAGTGGGTTCTGAGAGACGTTTTTCAGCTGTAAAAACGCTCTAACGCTGAAAAACGCTCAAAAACGTCATTCACCAACGTTTTTCAGCATTTTTGATCCATTGAAAAAAAAAATTGGAAAAAAAAAAAAAAAAAACACTCAAAAACGCTAACGCGGAAAAACGCTCAAAAACGCTATTGCAAAAACGCTGAAAAACGCTGAAAAAAGTTTAAAAAAATCACTGCAAAGATACTGGCGTTTTCATAACGTTTTTTTAACAGCCTGTGTGCATGAGGGCTAAAGGATTTGAAAGAGCAGATGATAAGATTACAAAGAAACCAAAGAGATACAATGTATCGGCTGGAAGACCAGGAAAACCAGAACAGAAGGAAAAATCTTCGAATAAGGGGAGTACCAGACATGCAGGGAGGAGATCTACAAGTAAAAATGGATAAAATATTCAGGCATCTGCTGGGACTAAAAGAGACTGAAAAAATAAAGTTTGAAAGGGTGCACCGGGTAAGAAAGCCAGCTACACTGGCAGCAGAAATACCAAGAGATATAATTGCAAGATTTCATTATTTCCAAGATAAGGAACAGATCTGGCAAAGCCTAAAAAATAAACAACCGATTAAACACGAGGAGTCCATCCTGCAGATATTTCCTGATCCATCAGCCGAGACCCTGGCCAGAAGAAGAACACTGAAACCCTTACTGGAGCATCTGAAACTTAATAATATACAATATTCATGGAGCTTTCCAGCATGTCTAATAAGGAGAAAAGAGGGACAGTTAGCCACCCTAAAATACCCAGAAGACACGGCTACTTTCTGTGATAGACTGGATATACCGCTTGTCGAAATACCAGGCTGGTGGGAAGCACAAAATAACACCCCGACCATGAACAGGGATAGCAGCCGATTATAAGGAAAAATAAGAACTGAGAGACAAAGACCTGGGGGCCGGGGGGGAGGAGGACGGAGGAGGAGGGAGAGGGTAGAATAAGAATAAGAGAACGAGCATAGGTTGTGGGGGGGTGGGGCGGGGGAAGGATCATCCCTATTTCTGGGGGGCAGCGGATCTGACGGGACCCACAGGCAGAGTCTAACATCCGGGGGGGAACCAAAGGGCCTAGGAGAAGGAGGAGGGTCACAGGAAGGCCAATTACCCCAAAGGAAGGGGGGGGCGCGAGGGGAAAAAAAAGGAGGGTTCCCTTAACTTCATGACTTACAATGTTCGTGGCTTAAACGCTCCTATAAAGAGAAATAATGTAATAAGAGAAATTAAACATTATAAAGTGGACGTAGTCCTATTACAAGAGACACGAATATAATATGACTCGAATTTAAAAATATTGTCAAGAGACTATCCAGTCTGGTATTATGGGGACTCCCCAATAAAAAGGGATAAAGGGATTGCTATAGGATTTGCCAGAGCAGTAAGGTTTGCCCTAGAGGACAGAGTTACAGACCCGGAAGGGAGATATCTATTTCTGAAGGGTAAAATTAATGAGGAAGAATACTCTCTGGCAAATATCTAGTGCCCCAACAGTAATCCAATAAAATATACAATTAACATCATAAAAAAAGTTCATGGACTTTAACAAAGGATACACTATTCTGGGCGGAGATTTTACCTTTTGTATGACTCCAGGGATCGACAGTACGTCAAGTGCACAGAGATCGGGGAATGTATTGTGGAAGGCTTTAAAACATTTCTTAAAACAGAATCAGATGATAGAAGTGTGGCGAACGCAAAATTTAAAATGCAGAGATTATACATGCCACTCCTTAGTGCACGGGACATACTCAATAGATTTTTTTTGGTAGATCATTGACTGCTCGAGACAGTGGTTAAGGTTGATATTAAAATCGCCCTATTCTCGGATCAAGCTCCGGTAATGATGGGAACGAGGAGAAGCCAAATAGAAAACCCCCCTGGAGACTAAATGAAGAGTTACTACAGGATGAAGGAGGCAGAAGAGAGGATCAGGAAGGAACTAGAGTGGTACTTTAAAACTAATCACATGGAAGAAATATCAGAAGCCACATTGTGGGAAGCCCACAAGGCTTATGTTAGAGGTATACTGATCCAATTGGGAACAGAAAGAAAAAAAGCGGGAATAAGGAGAAAAAACGCTCTGATAAAAGACATCACGAGGATAGAACAGAAACATAAAAAAACAGGAAATGTAGAGTCCTTGGCGACTCTTATTTGTAAAAGGGAAGAACTGAAAGAACTAGTCGAGCAAGACACACGGTCGGCCTATAATAAGGTTAAAAAGGAAAGGTATCTGTGGGAAAATAAAATAGGAAAACCCCTGGCAAGGATGTTAAAGAAAATATCAGTAAACTACATAGAAAAAATACAAGATAGTACAGGTACAATGGTTTATACTACATCAGGGATAGCTAAAATTTTCCAAGAATACTATGCAAAACTTTACGCAATTAATAAAACATCCGAACAAAAAAATAAAAGAAAGGATAAAACCAGGGTTTTTTTTTAGAAGAGATAGATCTAAATAAAATCTCAGGAGAAGCAAAGGATTGGGTTGGATGAACCTGTAACAGAGGAAGAGATAAGGAAAATACCAAGAGAGACTCCCCTGATAGCCCAGGCCCGGACGGCCTGACAATGCTATACTATAGAAAGTTTGGAGATATCTTGGTCCCTAAATTATGTTCATACATAAACGGGATTGGAACGACGTGGGCAATAAGGAAGGAGGCTTTAGAGGCGGCCATAACCATAATTCCAAAAGAAGGGAAAGACACTTCACTTTGTTCAAGTTATAGGCCTATTTCTTTGTTGAGCGACGACATTAATTTGTTTGCTAAGGTAATGGCGGAAAGGATGAAACCATTAATGAGCAAACTAGTACACTGACCAGGCAGGGTTTGTACCCGGCAGAGAATGCTGAGACAATGGAATCAGGACATTGTTGGTGGTGCAAGAAATAAAGGAGTCTGGGGCCCCCGGTCTACTCCTGTCAATTGATGCTGAAAAAGCTTTTGACAGGGTAGACTGGGGGTTCATGCAGGATGCCCTGGTGGGGATGGGCATAAGTGATACATGCAGTGGATAGGAGCGCTCTACAATTGTCCCACAGCAAGGATGAAGGTAAACAGCTCTGTTTCAGGACCCTTTGAAATGCACAACGGCACTAGACAAGGGTGCCTCCTGTCCCCCCCTACTGTTTGTTCTGGCGCTTGAACCATTACTGGCAAAAATACGAGGGGACGTAGACATTAGGGGGATCAGGGTAGGAGAAGCGGAACATAAGATAGCCGCATAAGCGGATGATATATTGTTTTTCGTTTCACGTCCCAGGATAACTTTGCCAAACTTGATGAAAGAACTGAAACAGTATGGAGAATGCTTGAATTTTAAAATAAACCCAGTTAAGTCGTAGATTCTGAATATAGGTGTCCCTTCTGAGGAGGCACTTATATATCAGGAGGAGTTCCCATTTACTTAGAGAAAGAGCTAAAATATTTAGGGGTTAAGATCACAGCATCCACGGACACGCTTTACCAATCAAACTTACTGCCCTTGCTGAATGAAATAAAAAACGACTTAAGTAAGATAGCGTCAAGACATGTGTCTTGGCTGGGGAGAATTAATATTTTAAAATGAGTCTACTGCCAAAGATCATGTATCAATTTCAGATGCTGCTGATCCCTCTCCCACAAGCGTATTTTAAAATTTGGAAAACAATACTCCTTAGGTTTATTTGGAAAGGAAAAAAGCAGAGAATAAGCTTACAAGTACTAACTAGAGATAGAAAGCAGGGGGGGCTTGGAGTCCCAGATTTAAAGATCTATCATAAAGCAGTTCTTCTCATGTGGGTTATTGACTGGATAAAAAAAAAGAAAAATAAAAGATGGGTGGAACTGGAAAATACAATTAGTAAGACAGAGTTGGGAAAATGATTTGGGCACCTGCACATTTGAGGAATTTAGGAGAGAAATCACATATATATAATATATAAAATCCTAATAGAGGGAATAGGGATGGGAAAGCAGCCATGCATTAGCAAGTGGGAGGAGGAATTAGGGTCACAGGTTAATGAATCGGAGATAAGAAAAACTATAAGTTTGGTTTTCGTAACGTCACAGGATAGTAACATGATAGAAATTAGTTTTAAAAGTTTAGCACGGTGGTAAATAACTCCAGATAAGGCCCACAAGTATCAAACGGAGACTTCGCAGTGCTGATGGAGGGGGTGCGGAGAACGGGGAACTACCGTATGTCTCATATTTGGTGGACATGCCCTAAAATTAGACAATTTTGGAGAGAAATATTACAGAAAATAAAAGAGATAACAAATGAGGATGTCCAAGAAGATCCGTGGGAGTGTTTATTCCACTGGACGAAAACACCAGTTAACCAATATTTGAAAACCCTGGTTCCCTCACTCCTGAACGCAGCCAAAAGTTTAATTCCTAAAGACTGGCAAGACCCAGAAATCCCCAGGTTGAGCAGTTGGAGTATTAGAGTAGACGATATCTATAATTTGAAGTATTTGAGATTTAGCGGAGAAGAGAAGAGGGCTGGGCGGGATTCGAGCGAAAATGGAAGGATTGGCATATATTTAACCGGTTCAATACAGGGCATTTTCACCCCCTTCCTTCCCAGGCCAATTTTTAGTTTTCAGCGCTGTCCCACTTTAAAGGACAATTGCTCTGTCGTGCGACGTTGTACCCAAAAAAAATTGATGTCCTTTTTTCCCCACAAATAGAGCTTTCTTTTTGGTGGTATTTGATCACCTCTGCGTTTTTTTTTTTTTGCGTTATAAACAAAAGAAGAGCGACAATTTTGAAAAAAAAAAAAACACAATATTTTTTACTTTTTGCTATAATAAATATCCCAATTTTTTAAAAAAAAAGCTAATTTTTTCCTCAGTTTCGGCCGATACGTATTAGTCTACATATGTTTGGTAAAAAAAAAAAAAAAAAAAAATCGCAATAAGCGTATATTGATTGGTTTGCGCAAAAGTTATAGCGTCTACAAAATACGGGATAGATTTATGGCATTTAAAAAAAATACACATAAAAACAGTGTTATAAAATAATCCACATTTAGACTAAATTATTCCACTAGACAGCGCTAGTGTTGAGCAATTGGAACTTGTGGCCAACAACACATAGGGACAAACTTATAACAGAAAAAAGTCCTTTAACAGAAATCCCTTGTAAAGGGAAGTGATGAAAGTCCAGGGTGTAATACAGAAAATCTGCAGGTGATCTTTAAGAGAGAATCCTCCACATGCACCTTCCACCGATCACTTGTAAAATCCACCCGGTGACAAGCACTCACCCCCTAGGGGGTTAAACTCACCAGAAAAGGGGAGTAATAAAGCCTTCAGCGATAGTGTGTTGTCATCATCACAGTAAACAGGGTCACAGGTTAGCAGGGCTCATAATGAATCAAAGAACAAAAAAGAGATGCACATAGCGTAATCCTATTTAATGATTCCAAACCCTTGTATACAGACACAAACCCCCCTTCAATAAATATACGTACATCAAATAAAATAAAACAAGCAATCAAACAGGCAGGTAGTGTGTAACTTCACCCAGAGCCGTCAGCGCCGCTACTCAGGAAGACAGCGATACTTCCTGGTTGTGCAGATGATCCAGGTGGAGCGCACACGTCACTTCCGGCGTCGTATTGGCCACGCCCTGACGCGTTTCGTCATATCCTTTGACTTCAACAGAGGCCCTCTGTTGAAGTCAAAGGATATGACGAAACGCGTCAGGGCGTGGCCAATACGACGCCGGAAGTGACGTGTGACGTGTGCGCTCCACCTGGATCATCTGCACAACCAGGAAGTATCGCTGTCTTCCTGAGTAGCGGCGCTGACGGCTCTGGGTGAAGTTACACACTACCTGCCTGTTTGATTGCTTGTTTTATTTTATTTGATGTACGTATATTTATTGAAGGGGGGTTTGTGTCTGTATACAAGGGTTTGGAATCATTAAATAGGATTACGCTATGTGCATCTCTTTTTTGTTCTTTGATTCATTATGAGCCCTGCTAACCTGTGACCCTGTTTACTGTGATGATGACAACACACTATCGCTGAAGGCTTTATTACTCCCCTTTTCTGGTGAGTTTAACCCCCTAGGGGGTGAGTGCTTGTCACCGGGTGGATTTTACAAGTGATCGGTGGAAGGTGCATGTGGAGGATTCTCTCTTAAAGATCACCTGCAGATTTTCTGTATTACACCCTGGACTTTCATCACTTCCCTTTACAAGGGATTTCTGTTAAAGGACTTTTTTCTGTTATAAGTTTGTCTCTATGTGTTGTTGGCCACAAGTTCCAATTGCTCAACACTAGCGCTGTCTAGTGGAATAATTTAGTCTAAATGTGGATTATTTTATAACACTGTTTTTATGTGTATTTTTTACCTTGTTCTTTTGGTATGAGACAGCTGCTGCTTATTAGATTGTCTCTCTGCTTAAACAGACACAGCAGAGTTCAATCATTGACTTTCAGTTTGTAAGTGTTTACTGATGTTTATTTATGGTAACCATTTTTAATTATTCTTTTTAATTCTATCTACATCTTGGGCTCTTTTGGGTGCTTGGCGCTGAGTAGTAGTTTCTGCAGGCCTGGTGAAACGCTATTTTATCTTATATTTAAAAAAAATAAATATTTATTTTTTTGATCGCGATTTCTTTTCGTGACTGTGACATTATGGCGGACACATCGGACACTTTTGACACATTTTTGGGACCATTCACATTTATACAGCGATCAATGCTATAAAATTGCATTGATTACTGTGTCAATGTGACAGGCAGTGAAGGGGTTAACCACTAGGGGGACACAAGGGGTTAAATATGTTTCCTAGGGAATGATTCTAACTGTAGGGGGCGGGGACATACAAGGGGAGGAGACCGATCAGTGTTCCGCTGTACTGGGAACACAGATCGGTCTCCTCTCAACTGACAGGACGTGGATCTGTGTGTTTACACACACAGATCCACGGTTCAACACGGTTAACGGGCAATCGCGGGTGCCCGGCGGACATCGCGGCCGACGGGCACACGCACTGGGTCCCGAGCAACGCGGCAGGCGCGCGCCCCCTAGGCGGCCAGGAAGCCCAGGCCGTCATATGACGTCCACCCAGGATGGGAGATCCCATCTGTGGACGTCATTTGACAATAGCCGGGTAGGGAAGTGGTTAAGCATACTCTGAAGTTTGCAGAAATGCTAGGAGCCTGATTGGTTTAAGAGTTGGTACTGTAAAAGATTTAAGTGACATAAAAAAACGGATCTAGAGCAGGGGAGGGGAGGTGGGGGGGATAGCACGGGGGAGGGGTCCTAGTAGCTTAGAGGTAATTTGCATCTAGCTGTAGAGGAGAAAGTCCTTGCGTGTTGAAATGTATGTTATTAAGTTTTAACTGAATTTTTGTACTGAAATTTAATAATAATAATAAAAGGTATTGAAAAAAAAAGATAAACAACCTTACAGGTGGAATGGATAGAAAGTCCTTCAGGACTGCAATATACAGTGGGAACAGAAAGTATTCAGACCCCCTTGAATCTTTCACTCTTTGTTATATTGCAGCCATTTGCTAAAATTATTTAAGTTCATTTTCTTTTCCTCATTAATGTACACACAGCACCCCATATTGACAGAAAAACACAGAATTGTTGACATTTTTGCAGATTTATTAAAAAAGAAAAACTGAAATATCACATGGTCCCAAGTATTCAGACCCTTTGCTGTGACACTCATATATTTAACTCAGGTGCTGTCCATTTCTTCTGATTATCCTTGAGATATTTCTTCGCCTTCATTTGAGTCCAGCTGTGTTGGATTATACTGATTGGACTTGATTAGGAAAGCCACACACCTGTCTATATAAGACCTTACAGCTCACAGTGCATGTCAGAGCAAATAAGAATAATGAGGTCAAAGGAACTGCCTGAAGAGCTTAGTGACAGAATTGTGGCAAGGCACAGATCTGGCCAAGGTTACAAAAAAAATCTGCTACACTTAAGGTTCCTAAGAGCACAGTGGCCTCCATAATCCTTAAATGGAAGATGTTTGGGAGGACCAGAACCCTTCCTAGAGCTGGCGATCTGGCCAAACTGAGCTATCGGGGGAGAAGAGCCTTGGTGAGAGAGGTAAAGAAGAACCCAAAGATCACTGTGGCTGAGCTCCAGAGATGCAGTCGGGAGATGGCAGAAAGTTGTAGAAAGTCAACCATCACTGCAGCCCTCCACCAGTCGGGGCTTTATGGCAGAGTGGCCCGACGGAAACCTCTCCTCAGTGCAAGACATATGAAAGCTTGGAGTTTGCTAACAAAACACCTCAAGGACTCCAAGATGGTAAGAAATAAGATTCTCTGGTCTGATGAGACCAAGATAAAACTTTTTGGCCTTAATTCTGAGCGGTATGTGTGGAGAAAACCAAGCACTGCTCATCGCCTGTCCAATACAGTCCCAACAGTGAAGCATGGTGGTGGCAGCATCATGCTATGGGGGTGTTTTTCAGCTGCAGGGACAGGACGACTGGTTGCAATTGAGGGAAAGATGAATGCGGCCAAGTACAGGGATATTCTGGATGAAAACCTTCTCCAGAGTGCTCAGGACCTAAGACTGGGCCGAAGGTTTACCTTCCAACAAGACAATGACCCTAAGCACACAGCTAAAATAACGAAGGAGTGGCTTCACAACAACTCTGTGACTGTTCTTGAATGGCCCAGACAGAACCCAGACTTAAACCCAATTGAGCATCTCTGGAGAGACCTAAAAATGGCTGTCCACCAACGTTTACCATCCAACCTGAAAGAACTGGAGAGGATCTGCAAGGAGGAATGGCAGAGGATCCCCAAATCCAGGTGTGAAAAATTTGTTGCATCTTTCCCAAAAAGACTCATGGCTGTATTAGATTAAAGGGGTGCTTCTACTAAATACTGAGCAAAGGGTCTGAATACTTAGGACCATGTGATTTCAGTTTTTCTTTTTTTAATAAATCTGCAAAAATGTCAACAATTCTGTATTTTTCTGCCAATATGGGGTGCTGTGTGTACATTAATGAGGAAAAAAATGAACTTAAATGATTTTAGCAAATGGCTGCAATATAACAAAGAGTGAAAAATTTAAGGGGGTCTGAATACTTTCTGTCCCCACTGTACATGTGGCTGTGAGATCCACTCATGGAAAAAAATTCTCTCATAGAAAATTGCCAGGGGCAGTCCTGAAGGAATTGTTTGGAGTTTCTATCCATCCCACCTGTGAGGTGGTTTATCTTTTTAACTTGTGGTTTTTATGTTTTCATGCAAGCTGGTTGTTTTACAATTACATTTTATCAACTGTGCCACTAGAAGCATCTATATACAGTAGAGTAGAGTAGGAGTACAATAGAGCAGAAGTAAAGTAGGGTTAAATAAAGTAGCAGTAGAATAGAGAGAAGTAGAGTAGGGCCTGGCCACAAAGGAGTTACTTTGACGCTGATGGCCAGCTTAAATATGCATTGCAATGCATGTGAACTAAAAACACCAGCTTTATGCAACGGTTGCTAGAAAGGGTATGTAGTACTATGTGGGGGTTTGGTTCAGTAGCAGTAGAGTACAGTTGGAGTACTGTAATGTATATATACTGTTAATGCATATTCTTCAGCTTCAACAAGACGCTCTACAGAGGACCCCTGTACCATACAACGACGGCAGCATTGTGACAGGAAGGCAAAAAAGAGGACATCATATGGCAACAGACAGCTGCACAAGTTGCAGAATTTTTTTAAAAACCTGACACTACTGCAGCCTGGATCCCAGAATTGGGACTTAGCATTTAGGGGGAGGCTGACACTGAAAATGGAAAACCTGTGTATCATCATCAACATATGCAAATAAGTTTGAGCTGTTGACCCCTGGAGGTAATCCAGAGTGTATGCACTGTACATCAAAAAGCCCCTAAGGTCACATTTAATCCAGTGCCTGAAAAATGTAAAATGTACTGAATTTCCCAAGAGCACAAGCCTCCATCCCCACCAACATCCAGCGCAATGCAACCATGATTTGGGACCAGATCATGTGCAATTACATATGAGACTAAAACCTGACCCCACTTCAGCCTGGATCCCAGAATTGGGACTTAGAATGCAGGGCAAGGCTGACATTGAAAATGGTCGGCCTGTCAGCTATGCTGTTGCCTAGGCTGTAGTCACCATACTGAGCAATCAGTTCACAAATATGCGCATAAAAATGGTTGGCAAATGTGTAACACCCGTGCTGGGACCAACTATTCAGTTGCACCTTGACTTTTAGGCATTTGTAACAGCTTGTAAAGATAAACGAGTGGTGATGGCGGACGGTGAAATTGATTATACATCAGCTGCCTTTAAACAGATTGAGGAAAGCTACTTCAGGACCCTCTAAAACACATTTTTAAAAGATAAGCAGGAAGCAAACGATTACAGTTGGTTGAGCTTTTGACTCCTGGAGGTAATCCAGAGTGTAAGTATGTCAAAAAGCTCTTAAGGCCACATTTTTTTCAGTGCCTACAAAATAAAAAATGTGCCCCAATTTCCACGAGACACAAGCACCCATCAACATAACCACCCAAGTCCACAAAAGCATAATTTTGGCTGCACCATCCAATTGATACTTTTTCTCATATTCAATCTGCAACAAACCATCTTAGGATATGAGAAGGTAGGAGTAGAGTAGGAGTAGAAGTAGAGTAGGAGTAGAGTAAAGCAAGAGTAGAGTAGCGCAGAATAGAGTATAAGTGGAGGAAAAGTAAAGCAGAAATGAGTAGGAGTGGTGTAGTATAGAGTAGCAGCAAAGTAGAGCAATGCAGAGTAACAGTAGAGTAGGAATAAAGTAGAAGTAGAGAAGAATTAGCATAGGAGTAGAGTAGGGGTAGGAGTAGTAGTAGGAATAGGAGTAAAGTAGGAGTAGAAGTACAGTAGGAGTAGAGTTGGAGTACAGTAGACTAAACTAGGAATAGAGTAGTCTACAGTATCGCAGACTAATGTAGTAATATAGTAATTAAAATTGTTTAAAAAAAAATAAGGAATAGAAGGAATAAGGAATAAGGTGTAGAATAGACTAAAGTAGTAATCGAGTAGACTAGAGAGGCCTGGCCACAGAGGGATTTTTTATTTTTTTTACAGCTGGCCAGCCTGAACAAGTATTGCAATTTAAATTAAAAATTTAGAAGAAGACTAGGAGTAGGAGCAGAAGTAGTACAGACTAGAGTACAGTAGGATAGGAGTAGAGTAGGAGTAGACTAGCGTTTAAGTGGAGTAGAGTTAGAGTAGGAGTAAAAGTAAATTAGAGTAGGAGTACAGTAGACTATAGTAGAGTAGGAGCAGAGTAACATAGGAGTAGAGTAGACTAGAGTAGGATCAGAGTAGACTAGAGTAGCAGTAAAGTAGAATAGGAGAATACTAGAATATAGAAGGCATAGGAGTAAACTACAGTAGAGTAAGAGTAGACTAGTGTAGGCGTAGAATAGGGTAGAAGTAGAGTAAAGTAGGGTCAAATAGAGTAAGCCCGGGTTCACACCTATGCGAATTATATGCGGCTTACAACGCATCCAATTCGCAGGACATTTTAAAATATATTCATATGAATGCATCTGGTTCACATATGTGCGTTGCATTCGCACTTCGCATTGCACAAAAATCGTGTGCGTTTTCTGGGCATTGCGTTGCGAATTACAAGCCCAGTATCTTCTATGGGAATACATCTGATTCGCAGATGCATTGCGTTCTGAACATGGATTTTCTCCTTCTCCTCACTACACCTCCCCCTCTCCCTCCCCTCTCCCTGCTCTCTGATCCGCAGCTGAAACGCAGATGAACCTTTGAACAAGTTATTTTTATCTCCCCAGTGAAACCTGAGCTTCAGTTCGCACCGCACATGTGTGAAACCGGGCTAAGAGTAGAATAGAGTAGAGTCTGGCCACAGAGGGATTACTCGGATGCCGTTTGCCAGCTTAACATGCATTGCAATGCATGTGAACTAAAAATCACTGTTTTATACAAAGTTTGCTAGAAAGGGTGTATAGCACTATGCAGGTGGTTTGGTTCAGTAGCAGTAGAGTACAGCAGGAGTACAATAGGAGTAGAGCAGTGAAGCATAGGAGTATAGTAGAGTTAGAATAAACTAGAGTAGGAGCAGCATATAGTAAAGTAGAGAAGAGTAGCGTAAAGTAGGTTTGAATAGAGTAGTAGTATAGTAGAGTAGGGCCTGGCCAGAGAGGGGTTACTTTGATGCATTGGGCCTAGTCATTTTCCCTCCCCAGTGTAATGTGACTCGTTAGTGTTACAAGGTCTCAGGTGTGAAATGGGAGCAGGTGTGTTAAATTTGGTGTTATCGCTCTCACTCTCTCATACTGGTCACTGGAAGTTCAACATGGCACCTCATGGCAAAGAACTCTCTGAGGATCTGAAAAAAAGAATTGTTGCTTTACATAAAGATGGCCTAGGCTATAAGAAGATTGCCAACACCCTGAAACTGAGCTGTAGCACGGTGGCCAAGACCATACAGTGGTTTCACAGGACAGGTTCCACTCAGAACAGGCCTCGCCATGGTCGACTAAACAAGTTGAGTGCACATGCTCAGCATCATATTCAGAGGTTGTCTTTGGCAAATAGATATAGGAGTGCTGCCAGCATTGCTGCAGAGGTTGAAGGGGTGGGGGGTCAGACTGTCAGTGCTCAGACCATACGCCGCACACTGCATCAAACTGGTCTGCATGGCTGTCATCCCAGAAGGAAGCCTCTTTTAAAGATGATGCACAAGAAAGTCCGCAAACAGTTTGCTGAAGACAAGCAGACTTAGGACATGGATTACTGGAACCATGTCCTGTGGTCTGATGAGACCAAGATAAACTTATTTGGTTCAGATGGTGTCAAGCGTGTGTGGCGGCAACCAGGTGAGAAGTACAAAGACAAGTGTGTCTTGCCTACAGTCAAGCATGGTGGTGGGAGTGTCATGGTCTGGGGCTGCATGAGTGCTGTTGGCACTGGGGAGCTACAGTTCATTGAGGGAACCATGAATGCCAACATGTACTGTGACATACTGAAGCCGAGCATATGATCCCCACCCTTTGGAGACTGGGCCGCAGGGCAGTATTCCAACATGATAACCACACCTCAAAGATGACCACTGCTGAAGCTGAGTGTAAAGGTGATGGACCGGCCAAACATGTCTCCAGACCTAAACCCTATTGAGCATCGGTGTGGCATCCTCAAAATGTGGAAGGTGGAGGAGCGCAAGGTCTCCAACATCCACCAGCTCCGTGATGTCATCATGGAGGAGTGGAAGAGGACTCCAGTGGCAACCTGTGAAGCTCAGGTCAACCCCATGCCCCAGAGGGTTAAGGCAGTGCTTAACAATAATGGAGGCCACACAAAATATTGACACTTTGGGCCCAATTTGAACATTTTCACTTAGGGGTGTACTCACTTTTGTTGCCAGTGGTTTAGACATTAATGGCTGCGTGTTGAGTTATTTTGGGGGGACAGCAAATTTACACTGTTATACAAGCTGTGCACTCACTACTTTACATTGTAGCAAAGTGTCATTTCTACAGTGTATTTACAAAAATGTGAGGGGTGTACTCACTTTTGTGAGATACTGTATGTTATATATATATATACACACACACACACACACACACACACACACACATTTTTTTCAGCCTAGATTCCATTTAAAAGGGTGTTCCGTTTTATACTAATTTTCGCAATCAAGACTCATCAATGATGTAAAATTGAAGAGAACAGAAAATTCTCAAAAAGTGACAATCCCATTCGAAGAAAGTCTCTGTCAGTTCTCCAACATCAAGACCACCAAAAACTGACAGAAAAGCTGATATCTAGAGCTCGGACATAATGCCACCATTTCATTGGGATGAATAAGATCTGTCCAGGACTCAGGGTGCACTCTTGATAGATAGCTTGTTTAAACATAGGAAACTTCTCCAGGTCTGGATTTTCTATATCAACCTTTTAAAAGGAAAAAAGCAACTGTCAGGCACTCTTAAAATTTGAATATCACATCAGACATATAAAGAAGAGAGAGGACTTGCTTCCCATTATAGAAAAGAGAGGGGACTCACCTGGCTGGTGTTGTGAAGGAGGGTACTATCAAATGGGTATAGATGTTCCGTCTCACTCACAGAGTACAAGCGGATAAACTTCCTTCCTACAATCTAAAGACACAAGATTCAGGTCTAAAACATAAACATTTAAAAACCCCATAAGTTTGCGTTTTTGAAGCATAAGTAAATCTTTATTCAAAATGTTGGGCTGAAAAGTGTATTGCTCCAAATAGCTAAATACACACAGGTAATAAAAAATACCGCATGTCATGCTGTACCATCTGGAATTATTACAGGATACATTGTTTATGTATGTTCATATTTCAGAACTCCATTTAATGTGTATGTAGGCCAAAAGAAAAACAAAAAACCCAACAACTTATGCAGTACACCTAATTTTTCCTGACTGAAATGAAAGGATTGGTGTCAGCCCTGCCAAGTTCTCTTTTGCTAAACTACAAAATCTCCTCCTTTCCCCACCACATAGGAAGGAATTATGTTTGTCCAATATAAGTGGATAAGAACTGTGAGTGCTGGCAAAGTGAACAGTAGAGCTCTAAATTTCTGGTAAGATCAACAGTTCTTTTTATTGCACTGATCAAACAGATATAACAGAACACTTAAAAAAAATATTTGAAACAGTCTAAAGGGAAGCGAAATAAGCGGAAGGGAAGCGTCTTTCATTGTGATGCTTTACATACACTTGAACTTGCCAAGAATCATGAAGAATGTTGACACACATGGGGCTGAAGCCCTTTCTGCTTCCAACCCTGGGGCTGTACCTAGTCCTAAGTTGTATGTGAAGAGCCATAAACACCATAACAGGGAAAAGCTCTCCAATATCTACAAATGCTGGTTTACACAAGAATGAAAGTACTCTTATCTAGAATAGATCCTATAGTGTATAAAACTGTGAAACACAATATATGTGAACAATATGGTTTATTGTACCCCTACATTGGCGGATTATCCCATAAAGTAAAAGAATGTGTTTTGGGGAAAATAAAATGTACCATTCTCGCAAAGGTCGATCGTTCAATCCTTCAACACGTTTTAAAATATTAAACAAACACTGAAGGAATAATAGTGTTTGGAATACCGGTGATGCTTTTTATTAGAGAACTAGGTGTTATACTTAAAAGCAGGACCAAACGCCTCGATACTTACCTCCTTGCAATGGTCAGAAGTCACTAGTCAGCATCTTCTACCCCGCTTCTTCTGGGTGCCGGGCTGCAGTCGTTCCTTTTTGGCTGGCACAGGATGAGGCCACTCCTGCACATGCACAGGATTGCAGTCATCCGGGAACACAGACACCGTGCTGAAACGTAAACATTTTATTGCAGAAGAGACGTTGCATGTATTTTCTGCAATAAGGAGCCTGTCTGCTCTCAGTTTTCAAAAATGGGACTTTAGTTAACCTGAAAGCAGAACTAAACGTACCTCTTTTCTTACAGTCCAGGTCCCTCGCCAGCATCTTCTCCCTGGGTGTCAGTCTTTGAGCATCTCCATTGGCTGGTGCAGGATGTGCGTGCGCAGAAGTCAGTCCTGGCACACAGTAAAAATGCCGGTGATGTAAGCTGAGCTGAGTAAGCACAGCTCTGTTTACATTCCGCTGAAGACTGCGAATAGGCAGGTAGATTTACTGCAGTAGAGATATTGCATGTCTCTGTGATAAGAGCCTGTCTGCTCGCAGTCTGGTATAAAATGCGCACAATTCCGCTTTAAGAGGCTGTGCAAGCGGAAAACATATTTGATGTATGCTTTCTAGTGGTGCAACGAAATTAAAATTCTAGCGCCGAAACCAAAAATTCAGGATGCACTTGGCCGCAAACCAAAAATCGACAGTTTAAAAAAAATAAAACTTAAGTAATGAGGTGGACGTTTTTTCATTGGAGTCAACAGGGAGCATTTTTGCATTGAAGACAATGGGACATGATTTGGCATTGTAGTCAACAGAACGCAGCATGCCATTATCAGCACACAAAGCGCCATTAACCCTATTTTCAGCCGCCGATATATTGGTGCATCCCTAATGTTTTTAACTGTCTGTCCCCAACTGGACTATATAAAGCTTTGGCAGATTCATGCTGTTATTTTAAGCTCTGGTGCACATATACTTTTTGTAAGATGTAGAAATAAGAGTTTAATAAGTTAAAATGTTAGACAGACAACCAGAGACATACAAATAGCCATATGTATGCATAGTCATGTGTATGTACTGTATAAATTCTGGAAGGTATACCTGGTTAGATATACAGTAGAACATTTATAGTAGGGAATATTATCAAACAGATTGAAATGAGCAGCTGGTATGCTGCAAAGATAAAAATTAGCCTTAAGCTGGCCAAACTCAAATTTCAGCCAATTCAGCAGGTTCCAGCAATTGATGGATATGTTGGCACTGACCTGAGCTAGGAAATTCTGCTGAGGGTCTTGATGAAGAGGTGACACTGTTCCAGCTGGTCCAAACCAAGCATTAATAGTGATGTCATCTTCATCTCCATCACCGAGGCAACAATATTCAGGAACACCAATATCCTCCTTCAGTTCATGTATCTTCCAACAACGGAAACACAAGAGATCAGTGTAAATGTTTGCTGTGACAACACAAATACCAACACCTTGCACACTACACTGTATTTTCCTAATTTCTATTCCAGAATCCAAACCACATATATCTATATGTGTGCATTTTTCAAAAGTGTGCTACATTGATAGTGGCACATATTGGCGGTCAGGGCTCTTGGAGAATTCTGGACGTTTACTGACAGCTTTATTCTTCCGATGGACATTTAAAGAGGCCCTGTCACAACCTTTGGTCTGACAGCAACCCCTCAGCACAGCTTTAAGATATGTAACCTGTTAGCAATGGGCCTGTGTACAGAAGCACACTTATACAGGGACAGGATCACTAGCAAAGCTGGGTGTACACTATTACAAATTCATATTGCAGTGCATGTGAACAAAAGATCCTTGTTTTTTTGCAATATTTGCTAGAAAAGGTGTATAGCAGTGTGCAAAGGTTTATTCAGAAAATAAAAATTTAACGTGTGGTCACACCCTTTTAGTAGCTGAGGGTTAGATCTACAATGCCTTGAAAAAGTATTCATACCCCTAGACATTTTCCACATTTTGTCATGTTACAACCAAAAATGTAAATGTATTTTATTGGGATTTTATGTGATAGACCAACACAAAGTGGCACATAATTGTGAAGTGGAAGGAAAATGATAAATGGTTTTCATTTTTTTTTTTTTTACAAATAAATATGTGAAAAGTGTGGCGTGCATTTTTATTCAGCCCCCCTGAGTCAATACTTTGTAGAACCACCTTTCACTGCAATTACAGCTGCAAGTCTTTTTGGGTACGTCTCTACCAGTTTTGCACATCTAGAGAGTGACATGTTTGCCCATTTTTCTTTGCAAAATAGCTCAAGCTCTGTCAGATTGGATGGAGAGCGTCTGTGAAAAGCAATTTTCAAGTCTTGCCACGGATTCTCAATTGGATTTAGGTCTGGACTTTGACTGGTACCTGGTTTTGACAGGTACCCGCTTCCCACTTCCTGCTCAGTTAGCCACAGGGATCTACAACGATGTCTGGCCCCTTCCCCTTTCCCCCACAGCCTTCTGGAACACACACAGGTCCCAGAAGACTTCAGGACCATTCAGGAAGTGCAGCTTAACTCGCACAGTAGAAAACCAGCTGTGAAGCAGGTTTCCCTTACCAAAGATGCCCGGAGCTTGCACCCAAAGACCATATAGCTACAGTATTTGTATCTGCTGACAGTTAATTTTTTGTGGGGAGACTGGAGTGACTCTTTAAGCATGTATTGCAATGTATGTGAACTAAAAATCCCTGTTTTTGTACAAAGTTTGTCCATTCAGAAATTTATCCTTTTAACCACTTGCTGCCTGCCCACCATGAAATGACGGCGGTGCGGTGTGACTCTCGTTCTGGGTGGACGTCACATGACGGCCCTCCAGAACGACCGCTCTCGCACGCCCGTGGAGGTGCGCATTGCGGCGATCAGTGATGTGGTGTGTCGGTCTGACACACCGCTACACCGACCTCGGTAAAGAGCCTCTGACGGAGGCTCTTTACCAGTGATCAGCCGTGTCCAATAAGCCGTGTCCAAAGAGCCGTTGAGCGGCTTTTCCTCACTTGCATCTGACAGACACGAGTAAAGGAGAGCCAATCTTCTGCTCTCCTGACACGGGGGGTCTGTGCTGATTGTGTATCAGCGCAGCGCCCCCTCAGATGCCCACCCAGGACCGCCAGGAAATGCCACTACACTGGACCACCAGGTATGCCACCCTAGACCACCAGGGAAATGCCAATCAGTTCCCAGGCAGCTGCCAATCAGTGCCCATCCCCAATGCCTGCCAGCGCCATCAGTGCTGCCCATCAATGCCATCTATCAGTGCCACGTATCAGTGCACAGCAGTGCCGCCTATCAGTATCACCCATAAGTACCCATCAGTGCTGCCTACCAGTGCAAATTGGTGCCGCCTTATCAGTGCCCATCAGTGAAGGAGAAAACTTACTTATTTACAAAATTTTATAACAGAAACAAAAGAAAAACTTTTTTTTTTTTTTGCAAAATTTTAGGTCTTTTTTTATTTGTTTAGCAAAAAATAAAAAAAAACGCAGAGGTGATCAAATACCACCAAAAGAAAGCTCTATTTGTGGGAACAAAATGATAAAAATTCTGTTTGGGTACAGTGTAGCATGACCGCGCAGTTGTCATTTAAACACTGAAAGCTGAAAATTGGCTTGGGCAGGAAGGGGGTGTAACTGCCCGGTATTGAAGTAGTTAGGAATGTTTGTTCAATTTTCTAATTGTTAGTGGAGTCAAATTGATGTGACGGTGATGAGAAAATTTTAAGGAGCAAGATAGAAAGATGTTTGTTCAAGATAAATTTGCTAACAGTGTATAAAGATCCGAATTAAAAAAAAACATAATTTTGAAATATTTATGAGTGACATTTGTCAAGCCATTTTAATGTACTGAGAATTTTCATACAAATTTCTTTAGGAATTTTTCGTTGCAAATTATATTAGTGTATACCCAGCTTTAGTAATATACACTTGCAAAAAAGCTTGTTAAGACTCATAAAGCCATATGGTTATAGAGTCACAATCCTCTGGTGAGTGAGGATCACTTACAGGGATGGTACAGAGCACGTATGAAGCTTTTATGAAAAAGAGCAAGGGAGCTTCAATATTCACTGTTAAGGCAGAGCACTAAGCATGATTTGTTAAAGACTGCACGAGCCATGAAATAGAAGCTAAGCGGAAGGTGTAGACCTGCTGAGAACACTATATTAAGCACAATTTATGTTGTTTTTTTGTGTAGATATTGTATTTATTACATTTCTTTCATATTGTTTTGATCTCACATAATTTACTTTGGTGTAATTCACATGTATTTGGAATAAGGATAGTACTATAAGGGCTTCCTGGCATCTGTCATGCCAACTTATGACAACCATAGACTTCTCTAAAGCAAAGAATGGTATTTTTTTACATGTACGTGGAGAAGTATTTGCCCAGCCAGGAAAGTTTCCAGGGGCAGCTGTTCGTAACTTGTGGGCCACACAGTTTGGATGTGGTAGGAGCATAGTGAGGTGTGTACAAGAGCTCATTCACACATAGTAGCCTGTCACTGCTTGGGCACATAGAAAACAAGTGTTTTCCATGTGTCCTGTTCATACTGCATTGCAGCCTGGAGATGTGGTGAATTGCGATAAAATGCAGACAGTCTATTAGAACCTAGATCTCTCCTCTGCCCTCCAAAGCACCCAATCAAACCAAGATCAGTTGTCTTTACTAGCCAGTAACAGCTAGAAAACCAACCAACCGAAACCAGAAGTGACAAAATCCACATCACTTCGGCTTTCTCACATCACAGAAGAGATCGGAGAACGGAAGTTCCTCCCACTCTTAATGCTTCTGATGCGACAGGTCGCATTGGTCCCAAGCTCCCCAGTACCCAAGGCACATGCATTGGGGCATACAAGAACAAGAGCATACAAGAACGCATGGTAATGCATTACCATGCAATGTGGTGTGCTGTGTTAGAAAAAAAACATTTTCATGCACTTTGTGACTTTCGTGTGTGAGGCAGCCAATTGAAGCCTTACTGCAGCACAAAGATATGAGCCTAGAGGTATTGAGGACGCACAATGTATGTGTGAAATGTCGTCACCCCTCGTTGTTTCAGTCCTAGTGGCAGTCTTTCAATAAACCTGTTGGATGGATGTTGGTGTGCAGCTAATTTTTCTCACTTGGTGTAGATATGAACCTAGCCTTGGGAAATCAGCCTCTGTGCGTCATTGACCTGGAACAAGTATAGAATTAAAGAGTTCTGACACTTATTTACAACATGCTGATTTTGGGTCAGTGACTTAAAATGTACTGATGCCAGGCAAGAAGCATTTTATGAAGGAGACAAGCAATTGCCCCAATCGTCTCCCATGGCAGGATCGCCTTAAAATGGCCTCATGTCTTCTGCACAAGCTGAATTTAGAGTGGTATTAAAGCTTTGTGTTGTTTTTTTTTTGTTTTTAATATAACAAACATGTTATACTTACCCTGCTCTGTGCAGTGGTTTTCACAGAGAAACTCCGACCTCTTCTTTTTGGGTCCCCCGTCGGCGATCCTGGCTCCTCCCCCTCGAGCAGTGCCCCCAGAGATAGCCACTTGCTCTGCGGGCACCCCTGCATGCTTGATCCTGAGCTGCTGCTCTATGCGTCCATAAGACAGGCCACAACCCCACTCTCACTGGTTGTGATCGACAGCAGCGGGAACCAATGGGCTCCCACTGCTGTCTCAGCCAATGAGGAGGGAGATTCCCGGGACAGCCGAGGCTATTGTGAATATTGCTGGATCAGTGGGAGCTCAGGTAAGGATTGGGGGGGCTGGGAGGGCCACTGCACACAGAAGGTTTGTAACCTTCATGCATAACTCGCATGAAGGTTACAAACCTTCAGCCATTAGAACCACTTTAAACCCTGTGCCTCCTGATGCTAAACGACATCTCTGTCAATCAGCTTTTAAATGGCAAAGCCTCTACTGCCAATTGAAGTTTTAGCATCTGAGTGCTGAACTGAAAAGGTGGGTTTTAGCACTGGGAGAGATGGAGCCTTATCCTGACTTGGGCAGAAGTTACAGCCCAGACCTAGGAAACAAGGATATACACAAGGATTGATTTAACCTCTTCAGCCCCGGAAGATTTTACCCCCTTCCTGACCAGAGCACTTTTTACAATTTGGCACTGCGTCGCTTTAACTGACAATTGTGCGGTCATGCAATGCTGTACCCAAACAAAATTTGCGTCCTTTTTTTCCCACAAATAGAACTTTCTTTTGATGGTATTTGATCACCTCTGCGGTTTTTATTTTTTTTGCTATAAACAAAAAAAGAGCGGCAATTTAAAAAAACAAAACAATATTTTTTACTTTTTGCTATAATAAATACAGTATCTCACAAAAGTGAGTATACCCCTCACATTTTTGTAAATATTTTATTATATCTTTTCATGTGACAACACTGAAGAAATGACACTTTGCTACAATGTAAAGTAGTGAGTGTACAGCTTGTATAATGGTGTAAATTTGCAGTCCCCTCAAAATAACTCAACACACAGCCATTAATGTCTAAACCGCTGGTAAAAAAGTGACCCCTAAGTGAAAATGTCAATAATATAATGTCAAAGTGTCAATATTTTGTGCTGCCACCATTATTTTCCAGCACTGCCTTAACCCTCTTGGATGTTAGTTTGAGGATGCCCCACAGATGCTCGATAGGGTTTAGGTCTGGAGACATGCTTGGCCAGTCCATCACCTTTACCCTCAGCTTCTTTAGCAAGGCAGTGGTCGTCTTGGAGGTGTGTTTGGGGTTGTTATCATGTTAGAATACTGCCCTGCAGCCCAGTCTCTGAAGTAGGGGATCATGCTCTGCTTCAGTATGTCACAGTACATGTTGGCATTCATGGTTCCCTCAATGAACTGTAGCTCCCCAGTGCCAACAGCACTCATGCAGCCCCAGACCATGACACTCCCACCACCATGCTTGACTGTATGCAAGACACACTTGTCTTTGTACTCCTCACCTGGTTGCCACCACACACACTTGACACCATCTGAACCAAATAAGTTTATCTTGGTTTCATCAGACCCCAGGACATGGTACCAGTAATCCATGTCCTTAGACTGCTTGTCTTCAGCAAACTGTTTCTGGCCTTTCTCGTGCATCATCTTTAGAAATGGCTTCCTCCATGCAGACCAATTTGATGCAGTTTGCAGTGTATGGTCTGAGCACTGACAGGCTGACTCCCTCATCCCTTCAACCTCTGCAGTAATGCTGGCAGCACTCGTACGTCTATTTCCCAAATACAACCTCTGGATATGATGCTGAGCATGTGCATTCAACTTCTTTGGTCGACCATGGCGAGGCCTGTTCTGAGCGGAACCTGTCCTGTTAAACTGCTGTATGGTCTCGGCCACCTTGCTGCAGCTCAGTGTCAGTGTCTTTGCAATCTTCTTATAGCCTAGGCCATCTTTATGTAGAGCAACAATCCTTTTTTTCAGATTCTCAGAAAGTTCTTTGCCATGAGGTGCCATGTTGAAATTCCAGTGACCAGTATGAGAAAGTGAGAGCGATAACACCACATTTAACACACCTGCTCCCCATTCACACCTGAGACCTTGTAACACTAACGAGTCACATGACACCGGGGAAGGAAAATGGCTAATTGGGCCCAATTTGGACATTTTCACTTAGGGGTGTATTCACTTTTGTTGCCAGCGGTGTAGACATTAATGGCTATGTGTTGAGTTATTTTGAAAGGACAGCAAATTTACACTACAAGCTGCACACTCACTACTTTACATTGTAGCAAAGTGTAATTTCTTCAGTGTTGTCACATGAAAAGATATAATAAAATATTTACAAAAATATGAGGGGTGTACTCAGTGTAGGCCAATATGTATTCTTCTACATATTTTTGGTATAAAAAAAAAAAAATTAAATCACAATTATCGTATATTGATTGGTTTGTGCAAAAGTTATAGTGTCTACAAACTGTGGGAAAAGTTTATGGCATTTTTATTATTTTTTTTTACAAGTAATGGCGGTTATCTGCGATTTTTAGCGGTATTGCGACATTGCGATGGACGGATCGGACACTTTTGACACATTTTTTGGACCAGTGACATTTATACAGCAATCAGTGTTAAAAATATGCAACGATTACTGTGTAAATGTTACTGGCAGGGAAGGGGTTAACAATAGAGGGCAATCAAAGGGTTAAATGTGTGTTTCCTCAGCGTGTTCTAACTGTATGGGGTAAGGACTGACTAGGGGAGGAGACATATCGTTGTTCCTACTTAGTAAGAACACACGATCATTCTCCTCTCCACTGACAGCACAGGGATTTGTGTGTTTACACACACAAATCCCCATGCTGGCTCTCGTGCACGCTATCGCGAGTGGCCGGAAGTGATCGTGTCTCCTGTTGTGCAGCCGGTGCGCGCGCCTCCAGCGGCTCTCCTGGGCAAAGCCGTACCCGTACAGGATTTTGCCCAGTAGAGCCATTCTGCAGCAGTAAAATTACGTGAGCCGGTTAAAGACTAACACAGATACTTACTGCCACCATAAGTTGTCTTCAGTTTACAACTTCTGGTACCTTAAAAATGTTTAGCCAAGTTAAAAACTATAAGTCCACTTTTCGGAGGTGTAACATATTCCCAGTGCTGCAGTCGTTGCCCGCTGGGAGAAGTTCCCGGTACTAGCTGTCACTGTTTGAAAATAGCGCGGCCGTGCCGGGGGTCCGCAAACTTGGCCGTGTCATTCAGACACACAGCTATGTGTGTCTGAATGAGCAAGCCCCAACATCCTTAGCAGCTGTCGGCTTTTAGTTCTCAACGAATTACCACGGCGCTGTGGAGCGCGGTGATAGTTCATTGAGTCTTCCAGTCAGGGAGTATTGGCTTATCCGTACAGGATGTACTGGAAAACAGATACACCGACAGTGTGCAGGAGGCCTGCATGACACCAGAGATCTGCTGATCGCTGGTACAATGCTTTACGGGCTCCTAGTACAAAAAAAATAAAATTCACATTTTTTTTTTATGCACAGTTTGTAAAAAACTGTGCATTTATTATTTTTTTTAATAAAAAAGTTAACTTATCCTTTAAGTTCACTTCAAAATTCCTGACCATTTACATCATTTTGTCTCTGCTCATTGTGTAATGCTTGTTAAAATATTTACCCCATTACATATTACTAAACACAATACAATTCAGGTTGGATTAAATGTTCCAAATCAACAGACTGAACGCTGAAATCTCTTGTTACCTGATCAAACAGCTGATGTTGGGCTAGATATCCTATGCGAGCTGGCTATAAAAATCAAACAGAAAATAGTAAAAAAAAAAAAAAGAGTTACAGTATAAATCAAGATGAAAACAAACCACATTGCTGAGTTTATTCCTGGACCTGTTAATATGATTGAAGAGTATCTTTAGGCTACTAGTCAGGTACTGGTCTTCTAATTTGATCCAACAAACTTTGAAATTATGCTCAAATCATAAAGCCCATCCACTGCAACTTAATCTAAGCTTAAAGTGATACTAAAGGTTATTAATTTTTTTATAAAAATGTCAAGATGTTAAAACGTACCTGCTCTGTGCAATGGCATTGCACAGAGGTCACTTACTGTACCTCCTCTACTGCCAGTCCCCCACTGGTGCTGTCTGCTCCTCCTTCCTCCAGGTGCCTCCTTAGCAACCCGGGTGCTATGGAGGCACCTGCGCGCATGCACTCTTGAGTTGGGTTATGTGCATTAGTAGACACACACAGCATCAGTAGGCTATGCCCCCTGCTCCCTCCTCACCGGAGTTCGACTGACAGCAGACAGAGCCCATGGCTCCCACTGCCCTTAGTGTCTCCTGTGAGATCAGGAAGTGAGAGAAGCAATGGTGCAGCCAAGACAGCATTGAAGAAAATGCGATAAGGTAAAAAAAAAACCCTTGACTTTAGAACTACTTTAAGGTTCACACTTGTTACTATGTGGGAACCCTGCGAATCCACTGCATGCTCCCGCATCACACCTGAATCGCACGGCAGTTCACACTGCCATATGCGAACTGCTGGGAGTGTCAGTGCAATGTTAATGACACCCCCATTTCAGCTTGCATATATATCGCACTGTGAACTGACAGTTCAGACATGAATCGGATCGCATGGGTGTGAACATCCATGCGATCCGATTCTGATGCGAACCAAAAAAATGTTCTGTATGGCAGAAATTGCATCACATGTGATTTCCACTGCAAATCACATTTTATCTCGCACCACGCACTCGTGTGAACCGGCACTAATGCAACATATTGCACCAAAAGTCAGGGACAGTCTTAAATGTGTTTCTTGGCAAGGCTGCCATATCTAGCTATAGGATTTTATGTCACTTCCTTTCTATCGCAGGCTAACCCACCACTGTTTTTCAGGCAACACACCTGACAGAGTTAAAGTGGAACTCCAGCCAGGGCAGTTTTTCCAGTATATATTATACAAAGTGGGTACAGGGAAGGTGTATTTTTTTTTTTTTACTGTCTCTGGCCCTACTGGAGAGATTTTTGCCACACTTAATACTCTAGAGACACAACAGGATCTGAGAGAAAATATCCCTATGGTGAGGGTAAAATCTATGTTACCCAAACAAGTGTTCTATCGGGTAGATTAGCCTGTGGTTGAAAAAACCTTGCCTACACATTCACATTCAGTTGGGGGCCTGATGCACAATCTCTGTGCCTGAATGGAGAAGAGAAGCCAATGGCAGGTAAGCTGAAACACAAATGCAGTAAAAGCTGAAGTCCTATCTGATTATATTTCTCCTACTATGCTCCTTCCTGTTCCCTCATCAATATGCTAATACAGTAAAACCTTGATTTGAGAGTAACTTGGTTTGAGAGCGCTTTGCAAGACAAGCTAATTTTTTTATAAATATTGACTTGATATACAAGTAGTGTCATGTCACAACTGAGTATAAAAGAGAAGAGAGGCGCCTTCTAAGTGTAGCAATATGGTTACATTTAACGAAGGTACAACATTTAGCAGCATATTGCTACACTTAGAGGCGCCTCTCTTCTCTTTTATACTCTGTAGCTCCTGCTGGATTTTGCATCTAATCCCCTTGTGGAGGCTTCCATTTGTGGATGGATATATTATAGTTACACAACCTGGTCACATTGCTATACTTTTTTTATATGGACTATAAACTGAAGAACTTATGAATAAATGGTTGTGGAACGATTCATCTGACTTTCCATTATTTCTTATGGGCAAATTTGCTTTGATATACTAGTGCTTTGGATTACAAGCATGTTTCTGGAAGATATTATGCTTGCAATCCAAGGTTTTACTGTACATTTTTTAAATAAAAAAAAAATTTCATTGCATACCTTCTTTTAGTTCTAAAGATGTCATCACTACCTCTCTATGCTTCTCTCTCTATGCAATGCAGGGAGATCATGTGAGGGGCCAGCAAGGTGCTGTACAAATTTTCTGGAGTAGTGGGTGTCTGCATGCAGGCTACCCTAGGCAACTGAAATATCCATGTGTGATGCTGACCTTCCATTATAGAAAGAACTGAAAACCACTGAGCACAATTGCCCACCAGGGACAGAAATGCTGAGGTGGAAAAGCTTAATGATAAAGGACCTCCTCAAGTCAAGCAATGAGGTGGGTTTTATCTAACCTGCTGCAGCTTCTAATGCACACTGTGAGAACGGTGTGCCAAATAATCAGAGTAAGTAATTTCAGAATAGTAGAGAAGCCTGTACAACTGTGCAAGACCAAAAGGTAAGGCTGGAGTTCAGCTTTAAGGCAAAGAATGTTTGCTACAAGGAAGGTTCAGTTAAAATACACCTATACTGCCACAAAGGTTTCAAAACGAACAGCGCTGCTATATCTAATCCTATAGAGCAGGGATATGCAATTAGCGGACCTCCAGCTGTTGCAAAACTACAAGTCCCATCATGCCTCTGCCTTTGGGAATCATGCCTCTGCCTCTGGGTATCATGCTTGTGGCTGTCAGAGTTTCACTATGCCTCATGGGACTTGTAGTTCTGCAACAGCTGGAGGTCCGCTAATTGCATATCCCTGCTACAGAGAGATAGTACAGGTACGGAGTGTAAGCACTCAACAGGAAGGAATGTAGAGTGCAGAGCTCATGCTTGGGCCCGTCCAGCAAGATTTTGACAAGCAGTTGTCAACAAGCTATACAGCCAATACCTTTCAGTATATGGGACAGGTGGAGCTGGAGGTGGTCAATACTACCGCAAAGGTCCAGTTACATTTAAAGGATGAAAAAACGAACTAACATTCAAGTCGAGTATAAAAGGGCTTTTCAGCTAGGAATACCCAATTAAAATTCCTAAAAAACGATTTATGCTTGCTAGAAATAATTAAAACACATATTCAAATAACTCCCTGACAGATGGAAGTTGATAGGCGGAATCACCCCCTGGATTTTTTCTGGTGGAGTTCCTTGCTCTCCATCCCCACCTCAATTCCCAACTGAGTCTCCCTTTATACAAAAATCATTAAAAACACATATTTGAATGGAAAAAGGTACTCTGCTGATGAAATGTCGCCAACCAAGTCCCCAAGAGATAGAAGATGACAAATCTACCAGCAAGTGCCTATGTATAACAGAAATATAGGTTTGGGGCACTCTAAGCCTTTGATTATCTCCATGCAGACATTAAACTGTAGAAACCAATGGTGCTTGAGTAGTATTACATACCTGATCCAGTATGTATCTATTAATAAACTCATTCACAGTCATTAGCTTTTGAGACCATTCTGCATCAGTGTATCTGGATCCCAGCTCCACAGGTACAGTACGGCATCCAGCAACTTCTTGTATGTACTTCACGCTGTTTTAAAACAAATGCATTGTTGGAAATCTGCAATTAGGACTGGTTCATCACACACTGCTTTACAAAAATGTTTCTCATATGATACTAGATCAAACAATATTAGTTTAATCAGTACAATATTCATCCAAAAAAGAAATTGGAAGACCAAGACCACGCATGCTCAGAGACGACAGAATACATTGCAACACATTACATCTCGTTCAAAAGTTGTATTCTGTTGTACAAGAATTTCGTAGCCGCTTCATTTTCAATGAGACTAGCATGCAAAAAATGAACATAAAAACCCAAAAAACGGACGAACATTCGTAGGTTATTCTCATCGTGTGTACGAGGCTTTAGGAACTTACCTCCACTTTTTCATGCATGGCCAGTGATCAATGACCCCTTCTAAGATTACAGGCTTCTGTGTAATAAGGAAGTTCTTCCTGAAATACTCAAGGGAGGGGCAGTTGAGAGTTGGAACAATGTTACCAACATCCAGAATGGGGTTGAGTGGGCGCGGAACTTTCTGTATGTAAAGAATAATAATTTATATGTTACCAAAACTTCAGTGTAATTTTTTCATAACCTCTACACATATACGGTTTGTTTTTTTTTGTAATTAGAAATGAAAAGATATGAACCACAACAGTGAAACAAGAAGTTCTGAATGGAATCATAGGATGAAATAGAGGATGTGTTGAATATACTGTACCTCTGGGATTTTGCCATTTTCTGGTTCGACTTCCAATTCTTTCCCTTCATTATCTATTGGTCTCTTCTGGCTCCTAGGCAGGTGACCTAGATGACAGCCAAAACAAAAGAAAATTAATTTTATTGTGGACATTTGGAGCATGTTACAAAATACTGGATGGCATACAGCAAGCCTAACAAGTAGGGAAAAAAAGATCCCCAAGCCGCTATAGGATTCCCTTTAAATCTGCTGCAACCCTCAACAGCAAAACCTTTTTTATGTGTGGCAGTGAGACGGAGAAAGCTTCCCTCATCTAAGGCTGGGTACACACAGCCGAATGTCGGAAGACATTTTCCGCTTCAAAAAAAAAAAAAAAAGGCAGACATTTGGCCCATGTGTATATTGAATAATGAAAAGTGAATAACACTGCGCTAACCCATTAAACAATAGTGGAGCTGCCACATACAAATATGACCAATATTCAAAACGTGTAGTAAATAAAATGTAGCGCTAATAATAAACAAAAAATGAGGTGATGAAATGATCAGTGGAGATAGCCCACTGAAACAAACAAATCCGAAACATCGATGTTTCGGCCTTGTATACCTGCATTCCCCATGATCTCGGATTTGCTGCAGTAGAATACTATTTGTCTCAGGATGTTGCCCTACCTCCAATACAGCGCAACGTCATTATGGACCTTCTCAGATTCGCAATGACCCATAATTATTTTTGGTTTCGTGACAATTTTTATTTACAAACAAGAGGTGTGGCCATGGGGGCCAAGTTTGCCCCCAGCCTGGCCAACCTCTTTATGGCCAAATGGGAGGAGGATGTCGTCTGTGTGTCCCGAAGGTCAGAAGTGGCCCTTTGGGCCCGCTACATAGACGACATCCTCCTCCTATGGAGGGGTGACCTTCCCTCCCTACAGGAGTTCATGGCCCATTTGAACTCTAACGATCGGGATATCAAGTTATCTTATGAAGCCAGTCTTACCTCTATACATTTTTTAGATCTAGAAATTAATGTGCACAACCGACGTTTTGAGTTCAGGACATATTTTAAATCCACGGATCGAAATGGGTATATCCCAGTGGATAGTTGCCACCATCCACAGTGGCTGAAATCCGTGACTCGCAGCCAATTCCTCCGACTGCGGCGCAATTGCACCAGTGAGGCTGACTACCTTATTCAATCTCAAATCCATAAAACTAGGTTCATAGAAAAAGGCTATACTTCCATCGAATTGGATGCGGAAATAAAAAGGATTGCGTCTATAGATAGACGGTCCTTATTAGCTAACAACTCGAGGAAGACTAACAATGAGAAATTTAGGTGGTCTTTTTTCACCACCTATTCAGTCCAAGCCAGACAAATCCGGAGCATTATTAAAAAAAATTGGGGGTCCTTAGAAATGACGGACTACTGGGTCCTGTCCTTCCGGAACAAGCAGGGATTGTATTCAGGGGAGCCAGATCCATTCAAGGACAAATTGCCCCCAATATTATTGATCCACCTAAAAACACGTAATTTTTCCAGAATTGCAAGGGCTTTTTCCCTTGCAGGAAGTGTAGGGTATGCTTCCACAATACAAACGGTAGACGAAAAACTGAGAACTTTCACTCCACGGTTACCCAACATACATACCCTATGAAGCATTTCACTACCTGCGCTACGCAATATGTAGTATATCTCATAACATGCCCGTGCGAAAAACAATACGTGGGCCGCACTAAAAGAACCTTTTCAGTTCGAGTTGGCGAGCATCTTACCAACATCCAAGGAGGCAAGACCAACAACACAGTCCCACAACATTATCTGACGCACCACAATCGAGACCCTACTGGTACCCAATTTCTTGTGATCGATAAATTTGTCGCTAATTGGAGGGGTGAATCTCGAGTTCGGGGTGTCTCCAAACTCGAGACTTACTGGATATTTGAATTGCGGACCTATTCGCCCTACGGGATGAATGTCGAGTGGGACATTAATTCCTTCATCAATCAGGCATAGTCCCCCTATACATAATGTATTATCTTTCCACTATACCCATTTCACCTTTTTTGCTTCACTGCATCTCACCATTGAACTATACCCTATACATAGTGTATTATCTTTCCACTATACCCATTTCACCTTTTTTGCTTCACAACATCTCACCATTGAACTATACACTATTTTACAATATTTTTCCTGGATTAGTGGTTACTCTACAATGTCAGAGAACTCCTTCCACCTATTTATTCTATTTTCTTTCACTGCACACTTTTGAAATGTATTTTTATATATTCATGTAACATTAACATCTTACATGTATTTTTGTAGGTTTTTTCAGTGCACTATCATTGCCCTACACACTATTCTATACACTTCAGGTTTTTCGTTATAGTTCGCCATGCGCCCGTTTGGGATCCTACACGAGTGACACCATGGGATACTGCAGCAACTTTTTGCGACAGCTTCCGGGTGTCCCCTGATTAGGACTCACAACATGCGTATAGAGCGCTGCCACACTACGTGCCCGGCAGACAGTTTTAGCCGGGCCTTTCTATGGGACCTTTCGATTGGCTCTATGTGATCACGTGACTCGGTCAGGCGACAGGTCACGTGTTCCTTTGTTTTGATCCCTGCAGACCGCGTCAGTTCGCTGTACGCGATCGTGCAGGGCGGACGCTGTAGGTCACATGGCCACGTCGAAAGGACGCGGTCATGTGACTTTTTTGTTTACATTCCTACACGGCCGAGGAGCATGCCTTCCATGTGTTTGACTCCTAACAGCTCTGATTGGGCATAGATGTCTCCAGCTTCGCCTAGATTCCATTTTCGTGGGCCTTTTATATTAGTTATCATTACTTCCATCTGTCCACTTTGTTATCTATTGGTTACTAGACATAGGCCTAATTTTCATTGGCTGGGAGGTTTCTTTCTACACCCTTTTGGCAAACAGATGATTCCTCTCTGCCCTATCACCAGCCGACCTATCATGTGATCAACTTATTCATGTTTGATTGGCTGCATTATTTGTTTAACATATATATATATATATATATATATATATATATATATATATATATATATATATAGTAACAGTGTAGGGGGTGAGTTTGATGCCCCAGTTGAAGTCCAATTGGACGAAACGCGACGGGCGAGCTATACTCTTCCCTACACTTTGTTTTTACTTACGTGATCACAATATTTTAACTGTTTATTGGTCTTTGGTATTTTTCAATAAATATACCATTTGATCTGCACCATTGGCGCATTTTATACATTTTTTCGAGCCTCTCCACACTTCCGGGATCCCTATGAGGTTTGGATATTCCATACTTCCCCTCGACTTCTCTGGACTGGCAGTCTCGATTGGCGGAACAGAGGGATTCCCCTTGAGATCCGGGGTTCCTTGGACGATTACCTCCATCTTGGATCTCTAAGCCTGTCTGATTCGGTGTCACCGGCATCCGAATCCACCGTTTCTGGTAAGCGTATTGCATCTGTTTCCTGTTCAAGATCTTTATGCTGATGAATTACAGACCTGAAGATTCCCCATTCATGTTGGACTCACTATATTTATTTTTTATTATGGGATTATAACTTTACTGTGGTTCAATTAATACCCACTCAACCATTGGACTATATTAATTTATTTTCTTTACACAGTTTGTTTCAGTGGGCTATCTCCACTGATCATTTCATCACCCCATGTGTATATTGGCTTCTGTTGGATGAGCATGCTGATCGGAGTGTTCTGGTGGGGGGCCATCAGAACACAACAGCTCAGTGGAGGAGATGGTTGTACTAATGTCAGGTGGTTAGTACAGCGGCTACGACCGGAGCTGTCAGTTTTTTTTTGTGCAACCCGCTGGGCTGTACAAAAAAAAAAAAAAATGGACTGCGTTCCCGGTGTTAGGTTGGCTGTCTGCTTTCTGACAGGATAGCTCAAGCAGGTTTGAACATGCCTGAGCTCATCTCTGCTAATAAGATTCAAGAAAGAGAAGGTTTGACTCTTTTGGGTTGATGCACATTTAAAGGGAATCTGTGATTTTAAGACCAAGATGTTATATATATTCCTTACTATTTATTTAAAATTTTGTTATATATATATATATATATATATATATATATATATATATATATATATATATATATATATATGTAGAGCTGCAGGATTCTGGATAAAATAAGAATCACAATTTTTTTGCTTAGCATCTCTTAAAAAATATTAAAAAAAAAATCCTTCCTCAGTTTAGACCAATATGTATTCTACATATTTTTAGTAAAAAAAAAAAAAAATTAGCAATAAGCGTATAAATGGTTTGCGCAAGATTTAGGGGATAGATTTATGGCATTTTTATTATAATTTTTTTTTTTTAATTAGTAATTTGGGCGATCTGCGATTTTTATCGTGACTGAAACATTGCGGCGGACAGATCGGACACTTTTGACACTATTTTGGGACATGGACATTTATACAGCGATCAGTGCTATAAAAATGCACTTATTACTGTGTAAATGTCACTGGCTGGGAAGGGGTTAAACACTAGGGGGCGATTAAGGGGTTAAGCTTGTTCCCTCAGTGTGTTCTAACTGTGGGGGGGATGGACTCAATAGAACATGACAGAGATCACTGGTTCCGATCACTGGGAGCAGTAGATCCCTGTCATGTCACTAGGCAGAACAGGGAAATGCCTTGTTTACATGGGCATCTCCCCGTTCTCCCTCTCCGTGCCACGATCGCGGGCCACAGGTGGACATTGAGTCCGCAGGAATGCTCCTGCACGCGCCCGCTAGCCACCGATGAGGGAGTGACGTACGGGTACGTTGTTTTGCACATCTGTGCCATTCTGCCGACGTATATCAGCGTGAGCCAGTCGGCAAGTGGTTAAGCTGACCTCATTTACAGAGGGAAGTTCATTCTGCAGTCTTTACAGACAGGCTCCCTCACTTGCTAGCGCTGACTGTAATTGTTGGCTTTTTTCCCCCCTTTATTCTGGAGTCATTTTTTTTTTTTAGAAAGACAGGACAAGAAAAGAGATGTACATATAGTGAGGGAGAAGTCCGTACAAACAGACTCCCTCACTGTCCAACGCTGACTGTCATTGTCAGCCTAAGTGCCAGCTCTTTTTCTTCTATACTTAAAAGCGCCAGGAAGGAGCTGTCATTCGGTCCCGCCACTAAAGTAAACAAAGGGGTGGGGTCACCGGGTGATGTCACTGGGTGACCCCGCCCCTTTGTTTAATTTAGTGGCTGGACCGAATGACAGCTCCTTCCCGGCGCTATTAAGTATAGAAGAAAAAGAGCTGGCAATTAAGCAGGCAAAATATGACAGCTCCAGAATAAAGAAAAAAGCCGACAATTACATTTAAAAGCTGACAATGACAGTCAGCGTCAGCAAGTGAGGGAGTCTGTCTGTACAGACTGCCCCCTCACTATATGTACATCTCTTCATCTCTCCTGTCTTTCTCCGCCACTACCCCCCCCCCCCCCCCCCCCCCACAGTGACTGATTGCCCTTACAACCAATGCATAAACAGATGGGTCACCATGGGCACCCAACCGGTCTGCAGCTGCGCAGCCCTATACACAACAAATTGCAGTGTACTGTGTGTTCTGACACCTGAACCAGCATTAACTTTTTCAGAAATTTGAGCTACATTAGCTCTTGTATTATATTTGACTACATGGACCAGCCTTTGTTCCCCATATACATCAATGAGCCTTGGCTGCCCATGGCCCTGTCACTGGTTTTCCTTCACCAGTAGGTCCTGACCACTGCAGACTGGGAGCATCCCACAAGATTTGGGTTATTTTCACCAAAGAAATGTAGCAGTATATATTTTGGCCTAAATTTAAGAAAAACGATTATTCATTTGCAAATTTTTTTTTTTAACAGAAACGAAGTAAAAATGTTGGGTTCTTTAAAGCGGTTGTATACCCGCACATAAGAAGAAAAAAAAAACCCTACAAGGCAAAGGCATAATAAGCTAGTTTGCAGCGCATACTAGCTCATTATGAAATACTTACCTCAGAACGAAGCCCCTGTATCGGAGCCTGGTCCACGCCGAGGGAGCTGACATCTTGCCCTCGGCGTGTCTGCCGGGTTCGCGGCTCCGGCTCTGTGAGTTGCTGGAGCATCACTCCCACGCATGCGTGCGGGAGTTTTCTTCCAGGCATTCAGCCAGGCATTTAGAGCGCATGCGCCGCTGACGTCAGCAGCTGCATGCAAAGGAAATATCTCCTAAACTGTACAGGAGATATTAATTTTACCTACAGGTAAGCCTTATTATAGGCTTATCTGTAGGTAAAAATTTCAAATTTGGGTATACAACCACTTTAAAGTTTATTTAGCAAAAAAGGCCAATAAAGTGGTTGTATACCGCTGGATGATTTTTTTTTCCCTGCAAGGTAAAGTCATAATGTGCTAGTATGCAAGCCAGGTTCACGGCACAGGGCTCGGAAGGAAGGGCACGAATGGCCGTTCCTTCTGAGCCCATGCGCCAGTAATATCACTAGCTGCATGTAATGTAAGTATCTCCTAAACGGCGCACGTTTAGGAGATATTTACACTACCTATAGGTAAGCCTTATTATAGGCTTACCTAAAGGTAAAAGTCAGTAAAAGAAAATTTACCTCCTCTTTAAATACCACCAAAAGAAAGTTCTATTTGTGTGAAAAAAATGACAAAGATTTCACACGGATACAGTGTTGCATGACTGCGCAATTGTCATTCAACGTGCGACAGCACTGAAAGCTAGTTTGGGCAGGAAAGGGGTGAAAGTGCATGGTATTGAAGTAGTTAAAGAAGTCAAATAAAACAGAATTTACACTGAAAATTTAGTGCAAATGTTTCTAAAAATCAACCAATCAAGTCTTGATTAACTGAATTCTGTAGCAAAACTATAATAAATAATACTAACGCACTAAACCTATGTAGGATTTCAGAATGTGGTTCGCTGAACACACTATGAGGATATCATAATATATCAGGAACATAGCAGTAATAAAAAGGTATCGCTGGAGAGCAGGGCTTACATACGAGGTAGTACAAGAATACTGACCTCAGGTGTGCATTTCCTTTGTAATATAAAGAAAATTAAAAAAATGATCCAAGATGCAAGTATACATTTTCTAGTAGTAATAAGCTTTTTGTGCAGTTCTGCTTTAAATAATGTTGTTCCACATTTCAAGAAAGGATCCATTGACGATGGCTGGAACACGCATTTTCTACATCCAGAGGTTTTAAACACTTCAATACCAGATACTTTCACCCCCTTCCTGCCCAGGCCAATTTTCAGCTTTCAGCACTATCACACTTTACCTGTTTGCCGACTAGAGATGTGAAGGCCCGGAAAAAAAGAACAGAAACATTCGGGAAAAGAACGTTTTTTTCCTGAAGGCTTTTTTGTTTTTTTCCAAAAAATTGGAAAAATTGAAAAAAGAAAAAAAAAGTTGTGGAATATTTTATTTTAATATGATGAATACAATATTTTAAGACAGGGAGTTCAAATATTTTCCAAATCATTTCTAAAAAAAATGTATGATATCAGATTATTCTAATTTCTGTGCAGTGAGGACAAGCAAGTCCTAAGTAACAAACTGAACCCTCCAATGCAAAAACAGTATGCATTTCTTCCTTTAGGAGGTGCTGTGCTGCATTGTAACAAGAACCGCTCCAGTCAAACCTTAAGTTTTTAGAAATTCCTAATTGTGATGACGGACAAAAAAGAGTAGCTGCAGAAGCAGAGACGGATACTGACAATTTCAGCTCAGAAAATGATTCTGATTAAATGTTCATTGAAACTTAGTCCCACTCTCTTCTTAACACTTCCCCCATCTTCAATTCTTTTTATGAGAATGGGGTTTTTATCTTTATTTAATACTGTGGATAGGAAATATGAAAAATTGTTACTTTTGGTTTTGAAAATTGTTTTGTGGAGGCTTTTTGGCTGTTCCGCATAAATTAGTAAGCAGTTCAGGAGATTGTTGCTCCCTTTGTTACAAATAAATATTATAAAAAAGTAAATTCTGTTTGTGATAATTGTTTGGCCACACTATATTTTTAATATGCTAGTTGTGATAATTTTATGCCAAGTCAAATTGTTAATAGTCATATTTTATGTACCTAAATTAACAGAATGACTTTCAATCTTAAAAAGACAAAAAAGTGCTAATGTAGCATTTTTTTCAATTATTCCGAAAATTTCCGTCCCCCCCCCCCCCCCCAAAAAAAAACAAAACAAAACAAAAAAAAAAAAAAACGGGTTTTTTTCCGAGCTTCAAAATTTCCAGAAATTTTACATCTCTATTGCCGACCAGCATGCACGAATCGCCGTCATGTTATACTTGGCCACTAGGGGCTCCCGCGATCGCTCGGGGCACATGGAGAACCGCCATCTGTGTGTGTAAACACACAGATCCCAGTTCTCTGAGGCGAGAACAGACAGATCGTCTGTTCATACAGAGAATGTACAGCGATCTGTCATCTCCCCTACACAGCATCCTCCCCCTTCATTTAGAACACACACTAGGAACACATTAACCCTTTGATCGTCCCCTAGTGGTTAATCCCTTCACTGCCAGTGACATTTTTACAGTAATCAATGCATTTTCATAGCACTAACCGCTGTAAAAATGCCAATGGTCCCAAAAATGTGTCAAAATTGTTCGACATGTCTGCCATAATGTCACAATCCCAATAAAAATCGCAGATCGCCACCATTACTAGTGTAAAAAAAAAAAAATTAATAATAAAAATGCCATAAAACTATCCCCTATTTTGTAGACGCCATAACTTTTGAGCAAACCAATCAATATACGCTTATTGCGATTTTTTTTTACCAAAAATATGTAGAATATATATCGGCCTAAACTGAGGAAAAAAATAGTTTTTTCTATATATTTTTGGGGGATATTTATTATAGTAAAAAATAATGCTTTTTTTAAAAAATTGTCGCTCTTTTTTTGTTTATAGCGCAAAAAATAAAAACCGCAGAGGTGATCAAATACCACCAAAAGAAAGCTCTGTTTGTGGGAAAAAAGGACATCAATTTTGTTTGGGTGCGACGTCACAAGACCGCGCAATTGTCAGTTAAATCGACGCAGTGGCGAATCACAAAAAGTGCTCTGGTCAGGAAGGGGTGAAAATCTTCCGAAAAAAAGACCCAAGGGCTTTTTTTTTTTATCTTTGATGACTCCTGCAGCAAACACTGGTCCAGGGTCCCCCACCCTTGGCCCTGCCCCTTACACACACAGTTGTCTCACTTGTCCTGCAGTATTCTCTATAACTTAAAGTGTTTTTTACCCCAGGATTTTATTTTCTCGATATGTACCCGCTGTACAATGTACTTGTCTGAAAAAATATCCTGCTCTCGTTGTATTGCTTCCTTTGTGCAAATTCCCTGGTGTTCCTGCCAGTCCCTCTGCTTTCCTATTAAAAACTGACCACACTAAGCAGGAGAATACTGTGGTCGCTTCTCTAGCTATGCAGGGAAATCAGCCTGCTTTCCTTGTCCTGACATCCCCACCCCTCCCCTGCACAGCCATTCACTGGGAAGAGCAGTGTACTGTTGCTTCTCCTCTCCCAGCTCTTATGCAGCTGAGAACTGAGGGAATGTTATCACTTATAAATAAAAGGGAAAAAAGGTATTTATATATTTTTTTTAATAGCTATACCAAAATGTTTTGCCGTTCGTTTCTATTTTAGGGCTCACACCTATGCGATGCCAGACATTGCATGTGATTCACACCGCATCGCTGTGCACATCACATGTGATTTCTGCGCGATGCAAATTCAGCCATACAAGAAATCGCATTGCATTCTCACCAAAATGGTTCAGGACCCTTTTTTTGTGCGCACTGCAATCAGATCACATGGGTGTTCAGACCCATGTGATCCAAATTCATCCGATTTCACAGTTCACACTGCGTTCTGCAAACCGTTTGGGGGGTGTAGCTTTAAACCGAATGGGTTGTTTTACAAGGTGATCGTTTACGATCAGATACCTCTCTTGTAATGGATTGTAGCAGGTGAATGGAGATGAGAAAACTGTGCTTTTCCAAAATCAATACTGGCATCAGATGGGATACCTGTTCTTTCCTGTGATTCTTCAGAGCGGTGCGCTATTCTCAGCTCAGTGATAATTCTGTTGATCACATTGTTGATGATCTCAGCTCCCAGAAGCAGCGCCATGTCACATACCAGCAGGGCCTCCTCCTCTAGCCTCTCCGTTAGCTCTGCACAGCCACATATGCCCAATACCTTAAACAGGCAGCCATAGGAATAGGCAGTCCTCCAGTCCCGGGAAACATCCCTCCAGTTACATCCATTCAGTTTCTCCCAGCTGAAATCCATAATAAGTTCCCCCAGCTGCCTGCACTGTGCCAGGTCACCATTATAAACACAGGCAGCGGCCTTCTTCACACAGTGGGCTATGGGTGCATCCACCTCTGGGCCCACATCTGCAGGGAATTCCTCTAGGCATTTGGGAAGCACTGCCTTTACCTGAGGCCACAGTAAGCTCTGCATCACCAGTCTGCTGGGTTCTCTCCTCACTACTTCTCTGCATCCAATAGGAACAGACAGATAGTGCTATACTTGTCTACATGGAAACTGGGGCCTTCCATTGCAGAATGCCTATAAAGGAAAAATAAAGAAAATATAAAAAGCCGTTCAAATGATCAAATCAGCAGCTATTATATTTGCTTTGCAAAAGAAGCCCATCAGCAGCCTGATCTATGACAGCCTTAAGAATATCTGCTTAGCTCTAATTCATAAAGATTTACGGAAAGCCTTGCCCCCTGTTAAAAAACACCTGTGCTGGAAAAAAAAAATATGGAGTAAAGCTGCACGATTCTGGCCAAAATGAGAATCACGACCTTTTTGCTTAGGATAAAAAGATCACGATTCTCTCAGGATTCTCGCGACGTAAAATCTTTCACATTATACAAAAAAATTAGGCTAACTTTACTGGTTAGTTTTTTTTTTTTTTTTAATTCACCAAAGTTTCATTTTTTCCCAAAAAATTAAATTGTATTTGAACGACTGCTGCGCAAATACAGTGTGACATTAAATATTACAACATCCACCATTTTATTCTCATTTAGTCTCTACTAAAAAAATATATATTTAATGTCTGGGGGTACTAAGTAATTTTCTAGCAAAAAAAAATTATTTTAACTTGAAACCAACAAATGTCAGAAAATAATTTAGTGTTTAAAGTGGTTGTAAACCCTTTACAACCACTTTAACCTACAGGTAAGCCTAGATTAAGGCTTAGCTGTAGGTGCAAGAAATATCTCCCAGACCTGCACGGTCTAGGAAATATTTGCATATCGCCGTAGGGCGATTTCTTCTGCGCATGCGCCAGAGTTAGAAAGGGCACGCCGTGCCGTTTCTAGCTCAGTCATGCCGTTAAAGGCGGCTCCCGTGCGCATGCACGGGAGTGACGTCACGCAACTCCGGCCAGTCACAGAGCCGGATTTCGCGGCCCCGGAAGGAAGAGGAGTGAAGAATGGACGCTTGCTACTAGTGAGGAAGACGAAGACGGGGACATAGCGGGCTTCTCCTGCAGGTAAGCGTCACATAATGGGCTACTATGCGATGCATAGTAGCCCATTATGCTTTACCTTTGCAGGGAAACAAAGAGGAAGTAACACCCATCAGGGTTTACATCCTCTTTAAGTGGTTAAACTTCCCTTATTTACACACCAAATTGCATGCCTTTGCTCTAAAGGATAAGTTCCACTGCTAAAGAATGTTGTGATTCTTGGCAGACTGCCCAGTTTTTTTTCTTTCTTTTGATGGCTGTCAGCTTTAGAAGAGCAGAGAGAATTCTCTGCATAGAAAGAATCGGGAAATACTTTGTCAAGATCGCAATGGGGAAAAAAATTGCAATAACGATTCTTAACAATTAATCGTGCAGCTCTAATATGGAGGTTGCCAATTTAGACTAAAACTGCTAGTTGCCTGGCTGCCTCCAATTTCAATACTTCACTTCATGTTAAAGTAATGTCACCAGTCATTGTCAATATCTTCAAGTCTGCATCTTTTAATAAAATAACACCAGGTGATCTTGAACATCCTTGTTTGGGCACTTCCTGTTAGAGGGTGACAACACTCTACCGGTTTCCGCACTGGGGGCATAATGTGCTAGTATGCATTGCATACTAGCACATTAAAAAAGACTTACCTTAAAACGAAGCCCTCCAGTGGCGCACTGTCACCTCTGACAGGGCTTCCGTCTTCACCCGGTCTTCCTTCCAGGTTTGCAGGCTTTGGTCCTTTGAATGGCCGAGCCATGATGATAATCAATCACGCACGTGTGCATGGGAGCCACAATCGTGGCACATCGCTCTGAAGGGACAGCATTACTCAGTACCTCAGAGTGCAGTGCACATGCCCTGGTAACGTCAATAGTTGCAGAAATAGTGAATATCTCTAAATATGTCTGCAATAAAATGGTGGAGATATTCCTAGAACTTACAGATAAACTTTATTATAAGCTTACCTGTAGCTACAAGTCACCAAGCAGTGATTACTTTCGCTTTAAAAATAAATTGTTCAATAGGTTAATATTATGCCCCTTGCAGAACCACATTCATTTTCCATAAATGCCCCACCCCTAATTACCGGGCACTTTCACCCCCTTCCTGCCCATGCCAATTTTCAGCGCTGTCACACTTTGAATGACAATTGCGTGGTCATGCAACACTGTACCCACTTCTTTTTTTATAATTTTTTTTGAGACAGATAGGGCTTTCTTTTGGTGGTAATCACCACTGGGTTTTTTATTTTTTGCTAAGCAAACAAACAAACAAAAAAAAAATATTTCTAGTTTCTGTTACAAAATGTTGTAAATAAGTAATTTTTAAAGTAATTTTTCTCCTTCACAGATGTGCGTTGAACACTGATGGGCACTGATAGGCTAACTGATGAGGAGGCACAAATATGCAGCAATGAAGGACAGTACTGATAGGCATTACTGGTGGGCATGTCTAGTAGGGCTACATTGAAAATAATTGCACTGATTATCTGTGCAGATCTCCCCTGTGCGCAAAGCTGCTTATCGGCTCTCCTCTCCTCACGCGCTGTCAGTGTGAGGAGAGGAATGCCGATAACGACACTTCCTATTTACACTGTGAATGGACACAGCTGATCACATGGTAAACAGCCTACGTCAAAGGTTCTTTACAGTGATTGGAAATGCAGTGTGTCCAAGGGACACACCACCGATCGCCGCGCACGAGTGGCTTGTTCTAAAGGATGTCAAATGACGTCCACTCAAAACAATGAAACCCCTGCCCAGCCTATAGCAGAAAGTGGTACATCACTAGCCATCCATTGCAATTTTTAAATGTTTCATAAATATGTTAAAATCAGCATTTTTTTCTTTGCTAAATAGATACTTAAGGTCCAGTCACACGTGGCACATTACTTCAGGCCTCAAGCGGGTCCATGTTTTCCTGGCACAGGGATACACAGGTGTTGCATGCATCCCTGTTCCGGCGTCCTATTAATTTCTTTTGGGACACACAGCCGCTGTGATCGAATATGACATGAGGGTGAGCCTACATGTCAGCCGCGAGTCCAATGGAAATGAATGGGATGCCGCAACAAGGATTCACACAACACCTGTGCATTACAGTAAGGGGAAAACATGGATATGCATGGAGCCCACAGTAAAGTGCTCTATGTAAATGGACCCATAGAACCTTTAAACATTATTTTTTTAAAAAAACAAAGGCCCTGGAGAATAAAATGGTGACTGTTGCAATTTTTTTTTTTTATGTCATTATTTGTGCATCCTTTTATCAAATGCAATATTTTCAAGAAAAATTACACTTCAATGAATATAAGTGCAAAGACAATACCCAATTCTTTGGTAAAATATAAAAGATGATGTTGCATCGAGTAAATATATACCAAACATGTCAAGGTTTAAAATTGCATACGCCTGTGAAATGGTGACAAACAACAACACCACCTAAAACTCTCATAGGTAACACTCTAAAAGCCTTTATAGGTTATCAGTTTAGAGTTAAAGCGATATTAAAGCCTTGTTTTTTTTTAATAACGAACGTGTTACACTTACCTGCTCTGTGCAGTGGTTTTGCACAGAGCAGCCCAAATCTTCCTCTTCACAGGTACCACGCCAGCACTCCTGGCTCCTCACTCCTGCCAGGCACCCAAGCAGGCGCACTCCTGCATAGCTGCAATGCTCTGCATGCTTTAAGCGGTAGTAAATCCGGAAAAAAAAAATTCCGGGCCCCCTGCAAGGTAATGTCATAATGTGCTAGTATGCATCGCACATTATGAAAGACTTACCTTAACCATCATTTGACTATAAGCTGGGCGGGATCTTCATCGCTCCAGGTGGATGTCATATGACACAGCCGTTGACCGATCACTGTAACGGCTCGATGTTGGTACCATGTGAGCGATGTGACCAATCACAATCAGCAGATCACATGACAATTGAAAACAATGGATGGCTTCCTTTCATGCCATTCATTGTATACAATTATGTTACTAGCTGTGATTAGTTAAAATGATTACATGGTACAGACAGAGCCAATCAAAACTCATCTGTACCGTGTGATTAGCTGTGGCCAATCACTGCACACTCAATAAATCAATTTAATACAGTAAAAATGGTTGCTTATAACCAGTGAAATTCACTGGTATAAGCAAACATAATGTGTAAAAAACCCCATTTCACTTCCCTACGCTTACTTTGGCAACACTGTATTGCTCTGGTTACAGTAGGCACGATTTACTAAGCAATATTTTACAGCAGGCGTATGCGGTAATATAACGCACAGCGTTTTGAAAAAAAAAAAAAAAAAAAGATGCAATTCTCCTTAAAATCTTGCATGCGTTTAATTTCCAAATGATGCTTTAAATATAAGTTATCGCAAGCATCCTGCAAATAGAGATGGGCCGAACACCACCCCCCTGTTTGGTTCACAACATCTGTAGCATGTTCAGAGCAGCAAAATTGACATTTCTAAAGAAAAGAAAAAACGAGTCGAGTCAAATCACATTTAAAACGACTCGCGGTTTCAATTGCCGGCGGAACCCAGCTATTGAAAAAAAGTAAAGAAAATTTAAAAAAAAAAAAAAAGCAAAAAAATCCATATCATACCCTTATCCAAGCATGCAGCCCGGAAGGTCAGGAAAGGGGGAGGGGGGAAACAAGCGGGCCCCCCTCCTCAACCATACCTGACCACATGCCCTCAACATGGCGGGGTGGGTGCTTCGGGGCAGGGCCACCCCAAAGCACCTTGTTCCCATGTTGATGGGGACGAGGGCCTTATCCCCACAACCCTGGCCAGTGGTTGTGGGGGTCTGTGGACAGGGAGTTTATTGGAATCTGGAAACCCCCCTTTAACAAGGGGACCCCCAGATTCTGCCCCCCTATGTGAATGAGTATGGAGTACATAGTACCCATTTACCAAAAATGTGTAAAAGATGAATAAAGATAGGAGGCAGGTTTTGACAATTCCTTTATTAAAAAAACAAAAAATAAACGTCCCCCGATGTAGATCCATCGTCAATCGTGACACCCGCTGCAACACCGACCCCAAAAAAAAAAAAAAAAAAAAAAAAAAAAAAAAAGGGTCAGCTTCTGACGAACGCTTCCCACAGTCTGCCTGCTCCGCCGTGTGACAGTTCTTATATAGGGAAGGGACGGGGCCACCAGGTGACGTCACCGACTGGCGCATTCTGGGTTGGTGACGGCGCCGGGTGGCCCCACCCCTTCCCTATATAAAAGAACTGTCACACGATAGAGCAGGCAGACTTTTGCAGCGGGCGTCGTGATTGACGATGGATCTACATCAGGGGATATTTATTTTTCAATAAAGGAACTGTCAAAAAATGCCTCCTGACTTTATTCACTTTTACGGTGAATGGGTAGGGGTATGTACCCTATACTCATTCACATGTTGGGGGGGGGGAGGGGCAGATCTGATCTGGGGGCCCCCTTGTTAAGGGGGGCTTCCAGACTCTGATAAGCCCCCTGCCCACAGCCCCTACAATCACCGGCACCCACCCCCCCATGCTAAGGGCATGTGGCCTGGTATGGTTCAGGAGGGGGGGGCTTTAGCCACAAGTTTTCAGGTGTAGAGTAACGCTACAGGACGAGGGATACCGCCCAGCTGGTGAGAGTATCATTAATCCACTTTACAACTGCATGTATATGGATGCTTTCTATCAGTCTGTAGCACTCCCCCTGTTGATACCTGTATGAAGATTCATTTAACTGCCATTGCCTCGTTGTACCCTATCTGGAAACCTTTGAACATTTAAGTCAAGCTGTTTGTCACATCTGCTGTAATTTTGTCTGATTGTTAATAATGAGGGTCTGTTTTTCTATATTAGATAGACCCCGCTGAACGGACATACTTAATTAATCTCGATCAGCACACTCAAATCACTCATCCATCCACTCAGTATACCACGTTTATGGCCAATGATTGAAGAAACTTTACTACTAGGAGTCTGTCTCACTAAAATCATTTGTTTTTGATCACGAACTTCTAAGTTCAGTCTCCATTCTCAATTAGCCATACTATTCTAGTATTTTGCAAGTGGTGCCTGTGTGATGTGTAGCCGCGGCTCCCTATGGTTTTAATATTTTGACAACGTTGTCTTTATTTTAATTGGTTTGTGTCAGCCACTTATCTGAGCCTTCCCCTTCCCCCTTTGTAGGTTAATTAGTGTGGTGTATATTTTTGTATTCACTACAGTGTTCGATCCTAGCCCTCTTAAGAGAACTTTATTCTCTAATGCCTCATTTCCACTGAGCGGATCGGTTCGGGTGGGTAGTTTGAATGGCCTAGAATGGTCCGGTCTATTCTGGTGAGCGTTTCCACTGCAAGTGGGACCACAAGGGGCCATACAGGGTTTAGAAAAAATGCCTCAGCATAGCACAGAAGAGGGTTTTCTGTCAGCCAATCAGTGGAATGTATCGTAGCTCCGCCCTAACCGAACCGTTCCATTTTCTATGGCCCCACATCTGAAGCAGGACCCTGAATGGAACGGTTCGGTTAGGTTGTATGGGCCGCTTTCATAATGGAAACACCCAAAATAGCGCACCGAACCGCTCAGTGGAAACGAGGCATTCGTTTTTCTTGTAAGCTCATAGTGCAACCAGAACTGCATCCTACGTGATTCGTTTGGATGAAGGTTTATACATACTCGCTATTATCTCTCATATTTCTAACTACCCACGAAGGTTGATCCAGGCAACCATCTGTTAATTTCCACAATTCCTTCCAATGACAGGGCACAATTCCTCCCAATATTAAAGGAATTGTTTTCTCCCACTGATGCAGGGACATTGTGTACTACTAATGGCCACAGTCCAGCCCCCCAAAAATCTAAACTACAGTAAACTGGCCATTTGTTTAGAAAGTTTGGAGACCCCCGCTATAGGTGTAGGCCATTTTCGTACCCCACGAGGGCTGACTGAAAAACTACCAGGACGTTGCCGTGAGGCCCAGTTGTTTCTGTTCACCATCGTAGGAGTGAACGATTCCTCTGATCCAAACCCACTCACATGAGTTCTCTCTCCCAGGATACAGCATCTCTGAGCTCACCATTTCAGAGCTCGCAGCTGTGATGGCGAAAGTGAACAATACTAGCTGGGCCTCACTTAGCAATGTCCTGAGAGTTTTCCACACAGGCTTTATGAGGTACGTAAATGGCCTACACCTATAGCAAGGGTATAATTCATCTTTAGTCAGAGCTGCACTTTCCATCTACAGTCACCCCTTACCTGCATAGGCAGATTTTTGGTACAGGTGAAGTAACCCTTTAAATAATAATGTAGAATGGATACTGTCACAGAACTACCTCCTCTAACTAAACACTCATCTTCATTGCAGTAAGGTCCTTCTTAGTCATTTCCCCCCTCTTCCTCCATACTCCACCCTACACCTCCATACTCCATACTCCACCTCCATACTCCACCCTACACCTCCATACTCCACCCTACACCTCCATATACCTCCACACAGCACATCTCTTCTTTCCACAGCGCGCGAGTCTCAACATGTGACCACACCCCCCACTCCTATTGGCTGCTGAGCTCATCACGTGTCTTACCGGAGCTATGTGTGGTATAACATGCGGCTTTGTTTCACAATATCATGAAACAAGTGTCACACTCATTAAACTCCCGATACCACCATTCATTAAACTTTATTGTAGAAAATATTTCCTGACCCCTGTACAGCTATCTTTCCCAAACACAGCCCCGCTGTCACACGTGACCGAGCTACAGGAAATTTACTTCCGCCAGTAGACTGGGACCCTGGGACCTATGGAAGGGAAGGAAGTCACGTGGGTCGCAGGGGGCGTGGAGAGAGAGAGTCAGTCACATGACGGGGGCCTTCAGCGCGATACTGGAGATGTTGGAGTGAGCGGAGAGAGATTACAGGTGAGTCTCCGTCTAGGGGGGAGGATCACGTGAGCACCTTTCGGGGTAGCAGCGCTGGGCGTGACGTCACCCGCCTGGTAACCGGTGAATGGCTGGATGAAGGTGTGCACTGTGCTGTGTAGGAGATGTACATTATATGTTTATTATTATTATTATATAGAGTAGAAGAAGTGGAAGCTGCAAGATTACAGCACAGTGTCAGAGGTATTTGTTGCCTGTCATAGAGTTTTTCCAAGTTGCAGTTACAAAATACAGATCATGCCATATGGATGAAGTAGAATTAGAGGAAAAACTTTTATTTTCCATTTTGGATAGAGTAAGGGAGCGTTATAACCCCTGTCAGGTTTATGTCTGCCATCTGTCCCCATTGGAAGGTGTTCCCTCTATTCCTGTTGTGGTGACAACCCAAAAAAAAAAGAGATTTTCTTTAACTTTTGGTGAGAATGGTAAACAGGAGAAATAGAGAGGGGGAATCTCCTTAACGGGGACACACAGACCGCAATAAAATCCGACAGGGGTCTAACCCCTCTCCCCTCCATCTAAACTAAATAAGAAGTTTTGCCTTATAGTTATACTTCAGAAAGGGACCCCAACCAGTGATGAGCTCAGGCCTGCTTGGACTAGGATCTGAACCCACGTGTAGGAAGTGGTCACCTGTATGGACCAATCATCTACAACCTGGGACATTTGTAGCATATATGTGCCCTTTGTATAGATTTGGCTGCAGGTTATACCCCCAGCTGCAGATGATTGGCTGATACAGGTGACCGCTTCCTACATGTGGGTTCAGATCCTAGTCCGAGCACGCCGGAGCTCATCACTAACCCCCAGTGCAGAAAATTCCAAGTATTCGGGGCTCATCCACACCAGGGGTCTTACAATCGCACTTTTTATGGAAAAAATACACTTTTTTTGAATTAAAAAAAATAAGACAACAGTAAAGTTAGCCCACTTTTTTTTTTTTTTTTTTTTTTTTTTTTATTGTGGAAGATAATGTTACGCCAAGTAAATTCATACCCAACATGTTACGCTTCAAAATTGCGCCCGTTCGTGGAATGACGACAAACTATTACCCTTAAAAATCTCCATAGGCGCAAGTTAAAAAAATTCTACCAGTTGCATGTTTTGAGATACAGAGGAGGTCTAGGGCTAGAAGCTTTGCTCTCGCTCTACCGATCGCGGCGATACCTCACATGTGTAGTTTAAACACTATTTTCATATGCGGGCACTACTCACTTCTGCATGTGACCTCGGCGGGACGGGGCGCGTTTAAAATTTTTTTTTTTTTCTTATTTATTTTACCTTTTTTATTTTTACACTGTTCTTTAAAAAAAAAAAAAAAAAAAAAAGTCACTTTTATTCCTATTACAAGGAATGTAAACATCCCTTGTTATAGGAATAAAAGCATGACAGGACCTCTTAAATATGAGATCTGGGGTCAAAAAGACCTCAGATCTCATATTTACAGTAAAATGCAATAAAAAAAAAAATAATGAAATGTCATTTGAAAAAAATGTCCTTTTAAGATCTATGGGGGGGAAGTGACGTTTTCATGTCGCTTCTGCCCTGCAATGATATGGAGACGGGTGGGGGCCATCTTCCCCTCACTTGTCTCCCATACCTAACAACAGGGAGAAGAACCCGATCGCCTCCGCCGCTACCAATGGCTCCGGTAAGCGGCGGAGGGCACCGGAGCGTGGCAGGGGGGGGCCTTTCCTGCCGCCGTTAAAAGTGATCTTGCGGCGAATCCGCCGCAGAGACCACTTTTATCTGAAAGCACACAGCTTGCTGAACAAGAGGATACCAGGGTTATGGCAGCTAGCTGCTGCCATAACATTGATACTCCTTCAATGTAGTGACGTAAAATGACGGCAGGCGGTCCGTAAGTGGTTAAAGAGGAGCTCCAGATGCGATTCGCCTTAAAATCCTCAATCTGCACGAAAGTGCAGGAAACCAACTTCAAGATTCTTACTCGGTGGTACCATACCCCATCTCTCCTCCACAATTACTTTCCGACCACCTCTGCTCTGTGTTGGAGATGCCCAGAGGAGCAGGGGACGTTGCTACACGTTTTCTTTTGGAGGGAGGTCCGTGTGATTATCCAAAAATTCACGGATCGCAGGATCCAGCTTTTTTTTTTTTTTTATTGCACGCCTCCACTATTCCCACCAAAGTTTACAAGAAATCAATAATCCATCACCTCCTGAATTCAGCCGAGTCTTGCATTCCACTCACCTGGAAACAGACACAGCCTCAGACGTTTGGGCTGTGGTTGAGGAACTAAACCGGATGGAGGACTTGGTTCTGACCTCTCAGCAGAAACGAGAGACCTACACGCACACCTAGACACTATAGACAAGTTCATTTATTCTGGGGAAGGGTCTCATTGAAGTGACTCCTAATGATTGAAGGTCCCCCCTTGCCTCTTGGCAACCTAACTCTGAATTTAATCCCCCCCCCCCTTTTTTCCCCCTCCCTTCTCAGCTCCTTTACCCTTCTCGCCCGGCTCCTGCTCATTTAGCCTTCTTTGCTGCCATTTTGCGCATGTGCAGTTTTTAAGCTTGACATGGTGGGTATATATTTACTTAGGTCAAGCCTATTGTTTATATTTTACAGAAGAATGAGTAGTATACTGCATTTGTGTGCTCTAAATGAACTTTTTTTTTTTTTTTTTTTTTTTACTGAAAGTTTGCACTTCATAAACCATTGCACAAATATTTTGAGACTTAAAACATTGGAACGACCACCATTTTACTTTCCAGAGTCCCTGCTTTCAGAAATTATATAAGGTCTGGGGTTTTTTACTAATCTAGACAATTTACATAGATCCCCGTTCTGTCTCTCTCAGGAGTGATTGCGGGTCGCCGGTGAACATCGCGGCCGCTGGCCACGCGAATCGGCTCCAACATCACATAGCGGGCGAGTGCCCCCTATACCCCTTAAAGCGTCCGCCATGCAGCTACGGCGATTCGCACAGGGGAGCCAACCTGCTGCCTTATAACGGTGGCGGCTGGTCAGCAAGTAGTTACAGCGGAAGTTAACTCTGTTCCTCAAATGCTGCTTCTTAATAATGCCAGTGTACTAAATCATTCCAACTCATTCTGCATGTTGATGACCCCCTTTGGATGTTTCTTAATTATTTTCTAGTTGTTTTAAAATTCTTCCTAACCAGGAGAAGCCAGCGCCATGCTAAGTAATGCCTTTCGAGTCCACAGTGCCCTATATATACTTCCGCCCTTTCTGTGTTTCCTTGCTGTAATCTCTCGCATGCACAGTCCGCTGTGTGATACAACTGATCTCCGCTCCTGTGTGCCGTGTTATGTGACATTGCAAGTCCCACAAATCTCGCAGGATCTTGGCGCAGTGCGGCACAGAAGGGATGACAGAGCCACTGCATAGTAATGAATGGATTTGCGGCACAATGAGCGGGCTGTGAATCGGGGGAATTACGCACATGCGCCGCTGATGTCACAAAAATAAATTGGGCAGATTACAAGCAAACCGAGCAGGTTAGGCGACATCTGCACACAGCGACATGTACAGTGTTTACTAATGATTTAAATAAGGAACATTTATGGGGGGGAGTTTACTTCCACTCTTACATTAGCGTGTTTCCAAAGTCACACGGTTTCCAGTGCGACTTTTGGTGTTCTACTTTGATCTGACTTTACATTCTCTGGACCAAAGTCACATCAAAAGTCAGACCAAAGTAGTGCAGGAACATTTTCTGAAGTCAAATCAACTTCTATAGTGTCAGTGGGAACGGCTCTCATAGAAATACATTGAATTTCACATGTCCTGCGACTTGGGGTCTCACAAGTCAGATCCCAATGGCCCATACACACGATACGAAAAATACCGCTTTTGAAGCGATCGTACGATAATATCGTTAGTACAGAGCTTTCGAGAGCCGATCACGACAGTTTATCCGATCGGACAAACACGGGATTTTTTTTTCTCGCATGATACCAGATCGTACGATTTTCATTTAATCAGTATAGTTGTCGTTCGAAAATACAATGCAAATACACAACACATGACGTGACTTACAATTTTTTTTTTATTCTGTCTGACGAGAGTTTTCATAACTTTGGTAACCTCTCCATTTTTGAAAAAAAAGATGTCGTCCAATTTTCAGATTGTGTGAAAGGAGGCTAAGCTTTGACAAAAAAAAAACTCAAAGCTGATTGGTTTCTATGCAGAGCTGCACCAGAATGTGCACTTTCCAGTTTTAGTAAATCAACCCTAAACTGTCTGCATCCAGGCGCACCCATTCATTGCTATACACAAGTAAACGATCGGCTGTGTGGTTACCAGTATACAGTGCATGCTCAGATGTGTATGCAAACACCTGTTACTCGCCGGCCCAGAGATAGGCTCCTTGTTAATGGTGTGCAGCCCTCCATGCCGATGTGAATGGGCCTCCACTTCTCTAGTACAGTTAGAATGACAGTTGACATCCTTTCGGTTGCCCGGGGCAACATCACCGAGTTTCCTTTCTTTACGTTGTACATATAAAGGTGTAGAAAGTTTCAGCCATCTTCTGGTTTTTCCCTCACACTGGGTATAATGTCGTTTTTGAATAAGAAGCTATTAGACGTTCTATTCCCTTGCTGGTTGTTGGAAGGTATTTTTAGAGTTCTCTGCATTAGAGATTTATAAGCACAGATGCTCATTTCCTCCCCTCCTGTATGAAAAGAGGCCTTGTTAAAGGAAAGCTTTAAAGTCCATATAAATATGTAGTAGTTTGCGTCGGGGCCTCCACCCTAGGTGGGAACGCTGACTAACCTGGAGCCTTAGCTAAGTAAGTGACAGGTGTGCATATAGAGGAATTGTCCTGTGAGAAGTTGTCATCTGGATTTAACATTTTGTAGTTCCAGCTGATTTTATTAAGCATTTCATCTAACAGTTAATAGGTACAAAAGTGAGGTAGGAATATGCAATAGTTACAGTGCCTTGAAAAAGTATTCATACCCCCTGAAAGTTTCCACATTTTGTCATGTTACAACAAAAACATAAATTTATTTTATTGGGATTTTAATTAACATCCTGCACTCTCACGCCTCAGGTCAGCCCCAATTCCTGCACCTTCACACCTCAGATCACTGTCCCCCCTGCACATCTGTCCCACCACTATAACCCCCTGTACGTCTGTCCCACCACTGTAACCCCCTGTACGTCTGTCCCACCACTGTAACCCCCTGCACGTCTGTCCCACCACTGTAACCCCCTGCACGTCTGTCCCACCACTGTAACCCCCTGCACGTCTGTCCCACCACTGTAACCCCCTGCACGTCTGTCCCACCACTGTAACCCCCTGCACGTCTGTCCCACCACTGTAACCCCCTGCACGTCTGTCCCACCACTGTAACCCCCTGCACGTCTGTCCCACCACTGTAACCCCCTGCACGTCTGTCCCACCACTGTAACCCCCTGCTCGTCTGTCCCACCACTGTAACCCCCTGCTCGTCTGTCCCACCACTGTAACCCCCTGCTCGTCTGTCCCACCACTGTAACCCCCTGCTCGTCTGTCCCACCACTGTAACCCCCTGCTCGTCTGTCCCACCACTGTAACCCCCTGCTCGTCTGTCCCACCACTGTAACCCCCTGCTCGTCTGTCCCACCACTGTAACCCCCTGCTCGTCTGTCCCACCACTGTAACCCCCTGCTCGTCTGTCCCACCACTGTAACCCCCTGCTCGTCTGTCCCACCACTGTAACCCCCTGCTCGTCTGTCCCACCACTGTAACCCCCTGCTCGTCTGTCCCACCACTGTAACCCCCTGCTCGTCTGTCCCACCACTGTAACCCCCTGCTCGTCTGTCCCACCACTGTATCTCCCTGCACAGCTGCTCCACCGCCGTACCCCCATGCTTTTCTGTCTCACCACTGAACCATCTTCTCATCTGTCCTAACACTGAACTTATCTGCTCATCTGCCCCACCGTTGTACCTCCTGCTCATCTATCCCACCAATGTACCACCTTTCTCCTCTGCCCTGCCACTGTACCCCACTGTAACCCCCTGCTCATCTGTCCCACCAACGCACCTCCTTTCACATCTGTCCCACTGCTGTACCCCCATGCTCTTTTGTCTCACCAAAAAATAAAGTGAAAGGAATACTGCGCTGTGAACCTGCAACCTAGCAGCCAGCACGGCTTGTAGACAAAAAGCAAAAACTATGAATAAATAAGTGCAGCACTAAGGTTGCAAAAAGCAAATTTGCATAAACAAATGATATAAATGTGACTTAAACATAAATATATCAAATAAACAGAGATTCATACATGTTGAAATGTGAATCAAACAAAGAAAAAGTGAAATTTCTGAAAAAAATGCTAGGGGGTCGTCGAAACGCGTCAGATGTACCTCCTGTTTGCATCGCTCTTTGTTATATACATGCTTTTTTCTACTCTTCCAAATGTGAGTGTTTTATTCTATTTTTAATAAATTGCCTTTTTTTTTTTTTTTTTATACGGTATCACGCTATGTTAGCCCATCTTTTCATTGCATGATATATCCCTCCTGAAATTTACCATCCACCCTCCTCACGATGATTGGAGCCTTCAAGTCACTATTCAGTGACAGTCCAAGGTCGATTGATTGATACAGATCTAGGACCAGTTGTTTCCAACAGATGTGTTCAAACTAATAAGCTCTGCAGATTTGGGTGGTGTAAGCCCCGCCAAGTCAATAAGATCTGGTAAGCCTCCCCCTGTTTTCGGTGGTGGTACTTCTGTTTTTTCCTTCACAGTTCATACCGGTGATTGGAATCCCCCATATGTCTAAAGGAACTACACATCTAATTGGATTTCTTTGGACTTTATAATTCACCATTTTCCTTTTTTGGACTTTGTTTATTGTGCAGTTATTATACTAGCACATTTTTCAGAAATTTCTCATTTTTTCTGAGTTTGGACTCACATTTATTATGTGTTAATCCTTGTTTATTTGATGTGTTTCTGTTCAATATTAACACCCTAATTTCTATCTCTCACCTTATTTATGGTATAGTCACCATACTAGCACATTTTTCACCATACCAGCATTTTTTTCAGAAATTTCACTTTTTCTTTGTTTGATTCACATTTATTTATGTTTAAGTCCCTTCTCATCTGCCCCAACACTGAAACCCCCCCCCCCCCCGCTCATCTGTCCCACCACTGTAACCCCCTGCTCATCTGCCCCATTATTGTACCCCCTGCTTTTCTGTCCCACGACTGAACCCCGTTCTGATCCCTCCCACTACTGTACCTCCTGCACATCTGGCCCACAATTGTATCCCCTTGCTCTTCTCTCCCACCACTGTAACCCTGCTGCTCATCTGCCCCATCAATGTACCCCTTTTCTCATCTGCCCCACCATTGTACCTCCCTGCACATCTGCTCCACCGCCGTATCCCCATGCTCTTCTGTCTCCCTACTGAAGGACATTCTCATCTGTCCTAACTCTGAACCCATCTGCTCATCTGTCCCACCAATGTACCTCCTGCACATCTGTCCCACTTCTGTACCCCCTGCTCTTCTGCCCCACCTCTGTTCCCCCTGCACATCTGTCCCACCAATACACCTTCTTTCACATCTGCTCCACTGCTCTACCCCTCCCCCATGCTGCTCATCTGTCCCACCACTGAACCCCCCCCCCCTGCTCATCTGTCCCATCACTGTAACTCCCTTCTCATTTGGCCTAACACTGAACCCCCCTACTCATCTGCCCCATCACTGTACCCCCCTGCTTTACTGTCCCACTGCTGAAGCCCCTTCTCATCTCTTCTACCACTGTACCTCTCTGCACATCTGCCCCACCGCTGTACCCTCCTGCTCTTCTGTCCCACCTCTGAACCCCTTCTGCTCATTTTCCCCACCGCTGTACCCTCCTGCTCATCTGCTCCACCGCTGTACCCTCTTCTTATATATGATATGCATGATATGCAGAGTGGTGAAAGGAAGCAGAGATGAGACACATCTACCTGTCCTGGCACACTCATCCTGCTGATCCACCTCTCACATCCAGCCCACGTGCTTGTATGTGATGTCACATACAAGCAACTGGAATGGATGCACAATGATGAGCTCAGGTCAGGGGTATTTTCTCATAGCAGTGGGCCTGTGTGCAGGATCATAAGTTAGGCCCCCGCAGCTGAGAAAAAGTGCACCGCAGCAAAAGTTGGGTGTGATTTTTTTTTTTTTTTTTTTTTCCATGCGCTGAATACTATAAAACAATATTAGTGCAGCGCAAATGATTGAAAACAGTCCTTATAGACAAAATTGAAAGATTTCTCGTGGTGAAAGGGAAGCTAATCCTTCTCCATGAAACACTGATAATCTCCACCCCAGTTGCATAAATGCGCTTACCAGAAAAGGTGGACCTCGTAATTACAGGAGATCATACAAGAATGGGTTCCATAGGAGCTAGATGGATGCTGTGCAGCCTCTCCGAATATCCTCTGTGATCACCAAAAATCAGCTCTCCAAAGCAGAAGTGAAATAATTGGACCTCTGGTATGGTAAGGTATGCAGCAATCCCAAAGATGAAAGGAAAACTTCTAATTGTATTCTGTTTTATAAACAGTTTATTTAAATAAACTAAAGCACGTGCCAAACAGCGCAAGTGAGTAGATAAGATTACAAGCTAAAACAGCCTGTTCGCATCCGAACAGCTGTGAGATGGCAGGTGACGTCAGAAGCTAAGCTCCGCCCCAGTACATGGCGTTACGTGCAATGGGACTTCGTCAGCGAGGGTGGAACTTGGTTGTCACCCTGGAGCCCAATATACACGTCGACTGTCAGCAGGGTGTGTGCGGTAACCGGAAGCGGAAACCACTTAAGGAATCAGCGTGATTCTTAGAGACACCGACTGGAGACATGGCTATTGGCAAAACCTAAAACAAATTACAATATATTTGCAAATAAAAAATATATATAAAAGACTGTAGAAAAATCTGCATAGCTTAGCAGTGATCTCCATTAGCTACCGGGATCTAATGTATAAAAACTATGGAGCATATGCATACAATTAACAGGTATAAATGTGTGTGTGTGTGTGTGTGTGTGTGTGTATATATATATATATATATATATATATATATATATATATATATATATATATATATATATATATATATTGTAATAGTGAGAGTCCCTGTCGCTATAAAAATGGGGTTAAAGTGGACATAGGGTATGCACATTTGCTTGAGGCAAGGCTTCAGAGCATAAATGTGGACTGGAGAAAACTGCTTTTGCAGCTTTCTCCAGGTTTTGAGATCCACCAGCAGATTGACTGGTCAGGTGTGTGTTGGGCTATTTGTAGACACCTGACCATAGTTCTGGGCTCCACCCTCCCGAGGAGTCCAGGCAAGCAAGGGAGAAGTGTGCATGTCTGCACAGGTCTGTCAGAGTAGACAGAGGGCCCAAGCCTGTGGGCTGGAAAAGGAAGCTGGAAAAGAGTGCTGAGGTACTGGGTGTACAGGAACTCCGTTATAGAGCCGAGAGGGCTGAAGCATAAGTCTGAGCAGCAGTGCTGCTAAAGAGAGCCAGGTGGCTTGGTATTTCTGATTGAACTTACATTGTTGCTGTGGAAAGCTGAAACCCCTGTGTGGGCAACACTTCTGTTATCGGACATTTTCTTTCTTTAATAAAAGTGGGCCGACAAGCCCTTAAAACTGCGTATCTGGCGTGGACTCGGCTCACTGGTAAGCTCTACCTTTTAAGCTAAACCAACCCCCGATGTTACAAGTGGTGGAGAATGCGGGCAGAATACGGTGGAATCCGGGTCCTTGCTCCACAGTGAGTTCAAGTCAGGAACTATTGGCTGTGTGTGGAAGTGCAGCCAGGCAAAAGGCATTGCGTGTTGCAGGTGGTGTACCTGTGAATGAAAAGTCAAATTTTTTTTTTCTCTGCTATGAACTGTGTTTGTGTGCATGAGACAGCACAATCTGTGTGTGCACTGTGCAGGTGAGGAAAGCTTGCATGAAGTGAAAAGCAACTTGCTCTAAAGTGACAGTACTTCATTTTTTGCTGGAGGCCGCAAAAGTGCAGTGGAGTGACTGCGAATATGGAAAGTCCACCAGTGTTTGAATCGGCTGTGGACTGGTGCAAACGGCACCTGGCAGCGCTGGACAAAGCTACAGAGGAAAGAAAGCCAACCCTCAGTGTAAGGGGAGAGCGGCTGGATGTCCATAACTGGAAGAGGGGTGTTGTTGCCCCTGGTAACGCTGCTGCAGTTAAAACAGTAGCTATTGTGAAAAATGTCAACGTGTCAGGATCCAGCAGAGAGGAGCCCATGCTATTTACAAAGAGAGAGGCTGATCAAAGGCTGAGACCAAGAGTGGTTGCCCGTAGCAACAGAGAGGAAGCCAGTCGGGCTGTCTGTGTACCATGGGGTATGTCTAACCAGGATCGTGGCAAGTGGCTTCAGGAGAAGCCGATACATCATGTTGGAGAGAGCCAGCAAAGTTCTGCTGGGAGAGCGCGATCTCCCATGGCGACGAGAGTGAAAGTGGTGCCGGACAGGAGAAGCTGCAGAGGAGATTTGGCTCAGCGTCCCCGCAAAGAGGCTTGTGCGTTCCAGCCAGCTGGGAATCGCCAGGAGAGAAGCGCTCTGGGAAAAAGTCGTCCAGTACCATGCCTGGAATGTGGCCAGCTGGGGCGTGGCATGTTTTCTTGTCCTAGGTTCTGGAATTCAGCTGGAGATAATATTGCTGAGAAAAGGTCTTTATCTGCGGGCCCAGATTCCTGTAAAAATATGTTTGCAGTCACCCCTAGCAACAAGAAGGAGTTTCCTGTTGTGTCGGCAGGTGGTGCTAAACAGTGGGAGATGCCTGCTGTAGTTTCATCCCGTGGCCACCAGGGGGAGTTGGCCAGTAAAAGTGCAGCAGAGGATTGGTTCATAAGACAACGTACTCAAATGAAGATGGTGACCCCAACTACTGCGGTGGGTAAGACTGTCTTTAATGAAATGGTGGCTGGAACTGTTGATTTCCGGTATAAAAGGACTGGTTACAAGACTGTCCCTTATGATGTGAGAGTGACCCCAGTTAGTGGGGCCACTGAATGTGTTCTTGAGGGTGACTTGTCCCTGTTCAGTACCCTGTGCAGTGGGGAGGCAGGGGTTAAAGTCAAACCTGCACCTGTGTGTGCATCTCAAGAGGAAAATAGTGATGTGTCTAATGTCTGCCAGTCTCAAGTTGGCGGTGGGCTAGGACAGCCTGCAAGAGGTACAAATGCTGTCAATGTTGATGATTATGGAAAATGTATTGATGTTGGGAAACCCCCAGGTTCTTGCAGAGCAAAAGCTGTAGTCAAAAATGGGCCATTGCCCATAGCAACTGGTAGTAAGACATCACAGTTGTCCCTAGACATCTCCAGGGAACTTCATTTATTGGAGCCGGAGGTTGCCCTGGACAACTGCGATGTCACTCTGGTGGGACAGTGTGGAACTGTACCGTGTAATGGTAATGTGTTAGTGCAAACTGCTAGTACTAAAAATGTGCAGGTAAATGGTGGGTTAACACAACCTGTGAAAAATGCAAAGGTGTGTGAGGTTTATGAAGCACCAGCCGAGCAAGGTGGTGAACATGGTATATTGCAACCTTCTGTGTTAAAACATGTATTACCACAGTCTGACATGATTCACAATGATTTGTGTAATGAGCCTGAGCCCATCTGTTATGTGTCCCCTTGGGCGGATGGATCGGTTCTGAGGAGTACAGGTGAATGGAGCGCACAAACAATGGATTGGGATAGTTGGAGTAAAAATCTTATCTCCCTGATAGATGAGGTTTTTATGCACAAAACTGAGGTTGTCATGGAGTGTCAAAGTGACGTTGTCACTGGTAATGTTCTGGAGCCGTTCACTGATGCTGAACCTGAGAAGTTGGGTATGAGTCCAGCACCTGGCAGCGCTCTGGGTGAGCACCAGGCTGTGGTTACCTCCAGCTGGGAGGATGTTGGTTTGACAATTGCAACTTCTCAAGTCTCAGCCAATGAGTCTCTCTGCATTCCCAATGTAATGAAAGTCCCCAGAACGGACTTGGGTCTGGGATTAAGGGTCTGGTCTGTAACCAAAGCATTAAAGGAGCTGCTTAAACTTTGGGATGTACAGCCAATCTATATTGGGGTGTCTCCTCCACAGTCAGATGGCCTGGTACTGTGGAGTACCACTAGGTGGAGCACTAAATGGCAGGCTGTACAGAACAAAGAAGAACAAGACAGGAATGGTTTATTCTTGAAAGTATTACTCTTGTTAAAAGTTGCTTCTGGGTATGCTGCTGGGTTAATTCCTGAAAAAATGGTATATGGGAGATGCTTTGGAGAAACTAAAAATGAGTCAATGTCTGAGGTTTCACCTCCTAACAGCCCGATGGGAAGCATTTCTGCGGTTATGGTCCAGGGTGGTGCTGGTCAGTTGTCGGTGAAGGGCGCGTATACTGCACCGGTGGAAAAACCACGTGAGATGGAAGGGCCGAGCATGGACCAGAAAACAGCAGAAATCCTGACCAGGGCTCAGACAGAGGTGGTTAAAGAGACTGGGGTCACCAGTCCAATAATAGGTTTATGTGACAAACCTGATATGGTCCCTGAGACAGGGAAATGGGTAAAAAGTGCAATAAGGTTGGTACGCGGATCAGACGAGAGCTCGCCTGTTCCGGTTTTGGATAGAAATCCAGGTGGTATTAAAGGTCAAGTGGTAGGACAGCTGTCTGCAGAGTGGGTGAACCCAGGGGAGGTGACATCCTGTGAGGTTCCTGTGGGTGATGGCGGCCCTCCGGTATGTGTGCCCTCTGCAGACTCTGCCCTAGCAAATGCTGAAAAAAAAGGCATTGGTGACATGTGCAACATTGAGAGGTGTAATGTTGGTTTGAAAATGTCTGTCAATGATGAATCAAGTAATGTGTTAATGGTACATTATAATGTGGTGTCCAAAGGTACAGGTAAACCTGGTAAACAATTAGTGACTGCTGAGTCAGGTACCAGAAATAAGAGGAGGAGTCCCGTTAAAAACACCATAAAAATAGGCCCCCTACAGTCTCAGAACAGTAATGCTGAGAGAGGTTTTGGGAAACCAGGAAACTTGAAGCGGGGAGGCAAAAGAGTTGGTAAACCCAAGAGACCTATTGTGATGGGGAAAACGGGTACCAGTGAGGGAAAAGGTGGTTACTCATCAGGCGTAGTGTCTGGAGGAGGTTCTCTACAGAATCAGGTAACTGAGTTGGAAGGAAGTAGCAGGAAAGGCAGGGGGCCAACAGAAAAGAAATGTGAGCTCAGGAACCCCAAGGACAGAGGGAATAGGCTGAGTATAGGGAAATGTAGGACCCTGTTAAGATCCAGGGTGGGACGTACCTGGAAGCGCACCCGAAAAAAAGGTTGGGCCTACGTGGCTGACAGCCAGCGCAGAGGTGTCCCAACCATGACGGGTGCTGGTGTTCCTCCCTCCGGATCGAAACAAAGGGGGGGGATATGTAATGGTGAGAGTCCCTGTTGCTATAAAAATGGGGTTAAAGTGGACATAGGGTATGCACATTTGCTTGAGGCAAGGCTTCAGAGCATAAATGTGGACTGGAGAAAACTGCTTTTGCAGCTTTCTCCAGGTTTTGAGATCCACCAGCAGATTGACTGGTCAGGTGTGTGTTGGGCTATTTGTAGACACCTGACCATAGTTCTGGGCTCCACCCTCCCGAGGAGTCCAGGCAAGCAAGGGAGAAGTGTGCATGTCTGCACAGGTCTGTCAGAGTAGACAGAGGGCCCAAGCCTGTGGGCTGGAAAAGGAAGCTGGAAAAGAGTGCTGAGGTACTGGGTGTACAGGAACTCCGTTATAGAGCCGAGAGGGCTGAAGCATAAGTCTGAGCAGCAGTGCTGCTAAAGAGAGCCAGGTGGCTTGGTATTTCTGATTGAACTTACATTGTTGCTGTGGAAAGCTGAAACCCCTGTGTGGGCAACACTTCTGTTATCGGACATTTTCTTTCTTTAATAAAAGTGGGCCGACAAGCCCTTAAAACTGCGTATCTGGCGTGGACTCGGCTCACTGGTAAGCTCTACCTTTTAAGCTAAACCAACCCCCGATGTTACAATATATATATATGTATATGTGTGTGTGTATATATATATATATATATTCACACCCGCGGCCATCTCGTACATTAAATACACAAATCATAAAAAAACAAGTAAAATGCATAAATATAAACTAACAGAAACAGCATGTGAACATAGAAACAGACATAATAAAAACCTCATTACGATATTTATTTGTTGGAAATAAAACAATTGAGGTCAAACTCAACGTTTAACCCTCTAGGGACTGCCACCAGGGTTTCATGAATCCATAGGGACTCTCGGTGACTGAGCTGCCTAATAAAGTTGCCCCCCCTCCAGTGTTTCGTGACTTTTTCTATGCCCCAAAACTGCAATTTTTTAGGGTCCCTATTGTGGCAAATTCTAAAGTGATTTGATACATAATGTGTCTTGAGGCCCCTTGTAATGTTATTCACATGCTCTGCTATGCGGACTGCCATGGGTCTGGAGGTTCTCCCCACGTATTGAAGTCCGCACTCGCACTGTAGCATGTACACTACTCCTACAGTATCACAAGTAATCAAATTTTTAATCTGATAAGTTCTATCAGTGGCAGTGTCTAGAAATTCTTTCTTTTTCTTGACATTGAATTTACATTGTCTGCATGCTGGGCATTTTCCGCATGCGTAGAACCCTGACATGAAGTTGAAAATTCTATTATCTTTAATCACAGGGGGATCCATCACACTAGGGGCTATAATATCCCTCAGGGTCGGTGGTCTCATAAATGAATCTAGGGCGGGCAGGAAGAGTTGGGCCTAGGATGTTATCCTTTTTTAAGATATCCCAGTGTCTCAAAATGATTTTTTTCCACCTTCTTGTGTTGGATATTATAGTCTAGGATTATCCTGTACTGAAAGTCATCCTGCTTGGCGTTCTTATTCTTATTAGAATCTACTACCACAGTGGATCGCTCCATATTGTCCACCCTTTCCACCTCCTCTGTTATAAGTGCCTTACTATATCCCTTTTGTAGAAACCTTTCTGCCATGACATTGGCTTGTGAAAAATAATCATTATCAAGGGAGCAGTTGCGCCGAAGACGAATAAACTGCCCTCTGGGGATATTAAGCAACCGTGAATTATGATGACAGCTATCTAGGGGAATGTAACCATTCCTGTCTGTTGGTTTAAAATAATTCTTTGTTCGATAAGCACCTTTTTGTGTTTGAAAATTTCCAAATCAAGAAAGGCTATGCTTGAGGCATCAGCATTCCATGAAAGACGGATGTTCTTAGTATTACCATTAAGCCAGGACATGAATAATTGGAGGCTGATCAAATCACCCTCTCAGATCATGAACAGGTCATCTATATATCTTTGGTCTGCTACCAAAGACACACTCATCCTCCCAGAGTGCCATAAAAATGTTTGTGATGCTCGGCGCGAACCGAGCGCCCATGGCAACTCCGAGCTTCTGACGTCACCCGCTGCCATCTCACAGCTGTTCGGATGCGAACAGGCTGTTTTAGCTCGTAATCTTATCTACTCACTTGCGCTGTTTGGCACGTGCTTTATTTTATTTAAATAAACTGTTTATAAAACAGAATACACTTAGAAGTTTTCCTTTTATCTTTGGGATTGCTGCATGTCTTACTGTACCAGAGGTCCAATTATTTCGCTTCTGCTTTGGAGAGCTGATTTTTGGTGATCACAGAGGATATTCGGAGAGGCTGCATAGCATCCATCCAGCTCCTATGGAACCCATGCTTGTATGACCTCCTGTAATTACGAGGTCCACCTTTTCTGGTAAGCGCATTTATGTACCTGGGGTGGAGATTATCGGTGTTTCATGGAGAAGGATTAGCTTCCCTTTCACCACGAGAAATCTTTCAATTTTGTCTATAAGGACTGTTTTCAATCATTTGCGCTGCACTAATATTTTATAGTTTGTTACATGGGTTTGGTGAATCCCTATAGTGTTCAGCTTGCACCTATTTGTATTCTTTAGTTTACGCTGATTGTTCCTAGTTTATAATATGTGCTGAATACTGGCTGTGGCTTAAAGGTACACAGAGTGCAGTGGTTCAGTAGTAAGTGACGCAAAGGTTCAGGATTAATTTCAACAAAGTTCCCAGAAGCTCAACAGTAATTCCACAAACTGACACCTAATTGTGGTTTTCTCAATCAGTGAAATCCCTTCTTTCTGAGATTGGTAGTGGCAACCAAGCAAATCATCTTACTCCCAGATGGTGGGCGGGGCAAGCAGGACTGTGATTGGCTTTAGCAGTGGCCAATGACAGTCCTCCTCCTGCAAACAGGGACCACCCCCCCCCCCCACTCCCCCAGCAGAACTGCACCCAATCTCTTCCCCCATCACAAAAGCTGACGATCGCAGCTAGAACCAAACAATGTTTCCCATCTTTTACAATGTGTGGGGGCACAGTGCCTCCCCCTCAGTGCAGGTGCGGTGTGGGGATTTCTGAAATTGGAATGCATTAGTGTCTCACTGACACTTCCCTGCACTGCTGATGGGGAGGGAGTCGAGTGCCGCTTGCGGCACCAGTGGCGGGGGTTTCTTACCCCGTGATAGGCCAACACAAAGTGGCATATAATTGTGAAGTGGAAGGAAAATGATAAATGGTTTTCAACATTTTTTACAAATAAATATGTAAAAAGTGTGGCGTGCATTTGTATTCAGCCCCCCTGAATCAATACTTTGTAGAACCACCTTTCACTGCAATTACAGCTGCAAGTCTTTTTGGGGATGTCTCTACCAGCTTTGCACATCTAGAGAGTGAAGTTTTTGCCCAGTCTTCTTTGCAAATTAGCTCAAGCTCTGTCAGATTGGATGGAGAGCGTCTGTGAACAGCAATTTTCAATTCTTACCACAGATTCTCAATTTAGGTCTGGACTTTGACTGGGTCATTCTAACACATGAATATGCATTGATCTAAACCATTCCATTGTAGCTCTGGCTGTATGTTTAGGGTCGTTGTCCTGCTCTCAAGTCTTTTGCAGACTAACAGGTTTCCTGTATTTGGCTCCATCCATCTTCCCATCAACTCTGACCAGCTTCTCTGTTCCTGCTGAAGAAAAGCATCCCCACAACATGATGCTGCCACCACCATGTTTCACAGTGGGGATGGTGTGTTCAGGGTGATGTGCGTTGTGCATGTGTTATTTTTCCGCCACACATGGAGTTTTGCTTTTAGGCCAAAAAGTTCAATTTTGGTCTCATGACCAGAGCACCTTTTTCCACAAGTTTGCTGTGTCTCCCACGTGGCTTCTCGCAAATTGCAAACGGGACTTCTTATGGCTTTCTTTCAACAATTACTTTCTTCTTGCCACTCTTCCATAAAGTCTAGATTTTGTGGAGTGCACAACTAATAGTTGTCCTGTGGACAGATTCTCCCATCTAAGCTGTGGATCTCTGCAGCTCCTCCAGAGTTACCATGGGTCTCTTGGCTGCTTCTCTGATTAATGCTCTCCTTGCCCAGCCTGTCAGTTTAGGTGGACGGCCATGTTTTGGTAGGTTTGCAGTTGTGCCATACTCTTTCCATTTTCAGATGATGGATCGAACTGTACTCTGTGGGATGTTTAAAGCCTAACCCTGCTTTAAACTTCTCCACTTTATCCCTGACCTGTCTAGTGTATTCCTTGGCCTTTATGATGCTGTTTGTTCACTAAGGTTCTCTAACAAACCTCTGAGGGCTTCGCAGAACAGCTGTATTTATACTGAGGTTAAATTACACACAGGTGGACTCTATTTACAAATTATGTGACTTCTGAAGGCAATTGGTTCCACTAGATTTTAGTTAGGGGCATCAGAGTAAAGGGGGGCTGAATACAAATGCACACCACACTTTTCAGATATTTATTTCTAAATAATTTTGAAAACCATTTCTCATTTTCGTTCCACTTCACAATTATGTGCCACTTTGTGTTGGTCTATCACATGAAATCTCAATAAAATACATTTACGTTTTTGGTTGTAACATGACAAAATGTGGAAAATTTCAAGGGGTATGAATACTTTTTCAAGGCACTCTATATTCTTCAAACTTTGTCAAATCACATTAGTGAGGCAAGCAATGCAACAGATTGTAACATGATAAAGTTTAAGCAGAACTAAACCCATCAAGTTAACGGCTTCAAAAACCGTTAACTGTCACATTTGTTTATGCTGTCAAACCATCAAAAGGCTGGTGTCATAACTGATCACATGTGCAGATCAAACAGAGGTTAAAGTATAACTAAAGGCAAAACTTTTTTTTTATGTTTAGTTTTGTATAAAGTGCAGAGGGATTAGAATACCTGTGCAGGTTTTATTGCTGTCTGTGCCCCCTCTCTATTTGTCCTGTTTACCATTTTGGGTTGTCCCTGCAAAAGTAATAGAGGGGAAATCTTCTAATGGTCACACTAGTTCTGGTGACCTGGGGGTGCCCAAGGGATTCCCTTAATTTGCAGGGATTTCCTCTCACTTCCTGTTTGGTTTTGGGACAGAAAGTGAAGGGAAATCTCTGAAATGGGGCATGACTGGTGAAAAAAATGACAGGAGTTCTCGCCCTGTCTTACTTTTATCCAGAATTTTTTTTTTTTTAAAGTTTTGCCTATAGATTTACTTTTAAGACGGATGCTTCCCTGCCTGAAAAGGATGCGGGGATTTAGTTCCACTTATTCATAGAGCAATCCCAATAGAGGTGAACACGCTGTTCTTGAATCATCCCAATCCAGAGTTTTCAAACGGGGGCGTTTATAAAAACAGTTTGAAATTGTTTCTGATAAATGGTTAGAAGTTGTATTGTACTCATTTAGAAGGTGAACATTAAATATCTGAGTATGAAAAGGGGAATAGGGGACAAATTAAATGCTAAGACCTCATGCACACTGGTTGTCTTTAATTCTGCTGTTAGGGGTGTCTGGCTTTTTGTTTTTTGCCTCTAAACGCCCTTCCATGTTAGCCTATGTGTCCATGCACACATGGGTGTTTTAAAGCATTTAGAAGCAGAAAAAAAAACCCAATACAGTCCAGGAGCTTAAACGCATGTTAGTGCTTCAGCATTAACTCATAATAGTGGCCAGAATAAATTATTATTCTGACCAAAGAAGTTATTTCACGCCCAAGTGCTTGATGTTCCTAAACGCGTTTACAGGCATCAACCTATATATTTTTTTTTTTTTGTTTGGCCAAAACAATGCTGCCAGGAGGAAAGGCGTCTAGGAGAGATGACCAAATGTCCAGTGTGCATGAGGCCTTAATGAGGCAGGGGAAGGTGGAAAAGTAAGAGATAGGGAAGCAGAGAAGGAGGTGGATAAGATCACTCCATCATGGCTAAGGTGGCCTGAAAGTTGTCCTCCAAAATCCAATCTGTAAATGCTGATGATAATCTAAACATAGACCAAGAAGCCCAGGTAATTCTAAACTGCTATTCCATATCATTTTCCCTGAGACAATGGACATTCTAGATCCCTGATAGTCTAATTCAATCTCTCACTCTGCCAGGGAAGGTTTGGTTTTAGATTTCCAAGAATGGGGTATGGTTGCAGCAAGGAAGCGTCTGAAGACATCTTTCTTGGCTGATTTAACCAGGCCTGGGATCAGTGAGAGAAGTGCTGTCTTTGATGATTTAGGGATACGAGTCTCCATAATTCTTCAGTAAAGATTTTTGTCCAGAATGCCTGGATTGGGGGGCAGTCCCACCAAAATGTGGAGAATAGTCCCTGGAGACTCATGACACTCCAACATTTTTCAGGAATGATAAGGTTTAACTGGTGCAGTATAGCAGGACATCTGTACTATCCTGTTAGGAGTTTAAATCCTTTTGTTGCTACTGACAATCTTAGGAGTCAATAAAAATTTTTTTTTTTTTTTTTTGGTAGCGTGTAGGAAGGGAAGGTATGGCTGTGCCAGAGAAAGAAGTACGAGGGGGAGGCCAATACTTTTCTACCCTCACCTTGATCTAGATGTGCTTGGGATCTGAAGTTTTGCAGTTTATATAGGTGGATATCTTGGTAATATGCATGCCAATTTTTGTTTTTGTAGGTCACGTTAAATTCTAGTTGGAGCAAAGAGAAATGGAGTAGGTGTCATGCCAAACAAAGTTGACATGAGTTTTTGGAGCCGTGATTCCAAAAAACGGCAACGAGTGGAATGTGCACAAAGCGTTTTGGATCTGTACCACAAAGATGAGGAGGACCTTTTAAACAGATTAGTGACCATGGATGAAAGCTGGGTATATCTATATGACCCTGAGACTAAAGAAATTAGTAAAACATGGAAACATGCTTCATCACCCACCCCCAAAAAGGCTAAGGTGCAACATTTATTGATTAATCACGGCTCGGTATTCAACTTTGTCCGGCATGACACCTACTCCATTTCTCCTGGCTCTAACTAGAATTCACCACGACCCACAAAAACATCGGCATGCATATTACTAAGATATCTACCTATAAACCTGCAAAATTTCAGATCCCTAGCATATCCTAGATCATGGGGAGGGTAAGAACTTATTGGCTTCTCCTCGTATGGAGTATAACTGGGATGGATGGGCATTCTGAAGGATGGATTTAACATTTCTATTATGACAGAGGGCTGTCTGTTTTAAAGTAGGAACATCTGTTGGTGTTTTTTTGCGCTCTGTGACCCCACTGAGAATTCTCACTTTCCATGCCTGTGACACCAGGACAGGAAATAAGAGGAACAGGAAGATACAATATAGACCGCCCAGAAGGGATAACCTTTCCCTTCTTCCTTTGTTGTATCTTTGCTCTCCTCACAAGCTACTCTGGTTGAAATACAAGGCTTGCTTTTTAGCTTTTTAAGGCCTCTTTCACCTACATGGCAGACCTCACTGCCCTCTGAAAAGCGATTTCCCCTGCGGTTTACAAGTGTTTAGGAGGTGATACTGCTGCCTCCTGCATGTCTGCTTTTCAATACCCAGGGAATCTTTTTTCTATCCTAATTGGCATTTTACATTGAACTACCACGCTACAACTGCCATAGCTTTGCTTGGCATTAGGGTCCTGTTGAGTTTGCCCATTGCCACATCTCATTTGTGACAATGTGAACTCTCCCCTCTGGCTGCCATATAAATTTGGAGGTTAGCAGTCAGGAGAAGAAATAAAACGAGGATCAGTCGCCTGTTTTTATCAGCCCTCCGCTGCCAGTGTAAACTTAGCCTAATGTGTATCTAGATCAGTAGCTACAGCTGCTGATCAGTGTATTCTAACTTTTTCATTAATAATTATGAATTTATTGTCGGCCACTGTCGAATTTATTGTCGGCACTAAAAAGGTGCCATTATTGGCACCTTTTTAGTGCAAGAAATGCTCAAGAAAAATACATCCCTTTAAATTCTATGTATGTCTTAACGCTGGTTTGTTGCGATTCTGTTGTGGTGTTAAAAATCCTGCTTGCTGCATTTTTTGTCAGTTAAAAGGCACCAAAAGCACATCTCCCCATTGAAATGCATTGAAAACACAGCAAGAATGCATCAATAACGCACCTGTGTTACATTTTTGAGTCGCATGACCTATGAACACCATAAACACAGTAAAATCGTGGCGATATTGCGACAAAATCTTGTGCGTTTTTGGCACCATTATTGGCAATTTTTTCTCTTATTGGCAAAATGCTAATAATACCATTTTTGGCTGATATGTTTTGGTACATCTCTAGTTTGGATTTATTTTTTTATTTTTTTTCCTTTCTTTTATAGCATTGGGTAGGTGCATTGACATGAGTTTTGACACACGTTGATGCAGTTTCCATGCACTTTTGAATTTAAAATTAGGAGTGGATAAGGTTAAAGTGCGGTTAAAAAAAAGGTTAAAGTGGGGCAAAGTGCCCGAACACATCAAAGTGCATTAAAACGCGCCAGAAGGTTAAAAAAAAAGTGCACACTGACACGCATTTGGATTGCAAAATTGTGGTGTAAACCGGCCTTTAAAAATGGCCGTTCCCTCCCTCGCTCCTACCTACCTACCTACCTACCCTGTATAAAAAAAGATGTATGTACTTAACTACTTTGAATCTGGTCCGGTCACATGATCCTACAGCTCTGGCTCCCCTTAGTTGCTGCAGGGGAGAGGGAGGAGCACGGACAACCGCTGGGCCATTGAAGCCTATGGGTGACTTCATGGCTTTTGGAATTGACAGCTGTAGCTGGACGCTCTCTCAGAATCACGTGACCAGCGCAAATTAAAAATAGCTACTTCTACAGATCGTTTTGACACAGGATTGGGGAGAAGGGCATTTGTTAGGGTTTTCTTCCACTCCTCTTACTCTCAAGTCATGTGACTGGCCACAGTTTAATACCTGTTGACAATGCAGGTTATGTATGTTTTGGTGCACTGCCATTGGCTTCTGTTGGCCTCCAGACGCACAAAAAAAATGTGGACGCCGAATTGCTGAGATGGGAACAAACACTATCCTTATTATGCTGAGCCATGTTAGATGTGTTTTAGCACCTTAAGACCCTTTTCACACCGGGGCCGCAGCTGTGTTAGCACTAAAGCGCCGCTTGTTTTAGCGGTACTTTAGTGTTTAAGCGGCGCTTTTCGGCCGCTAACGGGGTGCTTTTAACTACAACGAAGGGGTTAAAAGCGCCCATGTTACGGCACTTCCGAAGTGCTTTTCAGGCACTTTGGATTCCTTTCAATGGGCTGGGCATTTTGGAAGTGCTAAATACAATGCACCTACACCGCCCCAAAGATGCTGCTTGCAGGACTTTTCCTAGCGTCCTGCAAGCGCATCGCCCCAGTGTGAAAAGTCACACTGAAATGAATGGGCATCAGTTTTCAGGTGCTTTAGAAGGCGCTGTTTCTAGCGCTAAAATGCCTGAAAACCGCCTCAGTGTGAAAGGGGTATAAGGCCCCTTTGATTTTGATGCAATTTTTTTTTTTGCCGTGATTTCAGGGAATCCTGTGTAAACTTGAGGTCTATGGACCTCAACTCGCACCAAAGTAGTACAGGGACTACTTTGAAGTTGGGGCGACTTGAAGTCGCACAGATATGAATGGTACTCATTGGAAATCATGGGGTATGACTTGTCATGCGGCTTTGCAGTCCCAAGTCGGACAAGTGTGAAAGGGGCCTACAAGACAGAGAAAACAAATCACCGCTCAGGAAGACCTGCTTTCAGGTGTGTATCAGTGAGTCCTTCAGAGGAGAGGAGTCCCAGGTGCTGGCTGAATGCAAATTGAAGCAGGGTTTGAAACAGGAAAATCTGGATGCCGCACACCGGATAAAGTTGAAAAAATCTTCTTTATTGTAAAACTTGGATCATCAAAAAATACAGGACAATCAGGCAGATGGTACAGACACAGTTGACGCGTTTCGCACTCTAATTCGTGCGCTTACTCGAGTAAGCGCACGAATTAGAGTGCGAAACGCGTCAGCTGTGTCTGTACCATCTGCCTGATTGTCCTGTATTTTTTGATGATCCAAGTTTTACAATAAAGAAGATTTTTTCAACTTTATCCGGTGTGCGGCATCCAGATTTTCCTGTTTCAAACCCTGTGAAAGGGGCCTAAACGTGTAGATTGGCCCTGGATAAAAGTATACTCAAGTTTCTCCTTTTAAAGAAAAAAAAAAACAAAATCCAGATTCACATTTGCATTAAAGCAGCACGTTGCCTATTTCAGGGATGGAATTTCTATGGAAAGTACAGGAATTGTACCTTCAGCAGTTGGTTCCCTACATACAGAGTTTGTGGTTGTGACCAGAGCAGTTTGTGAAATCAAAAACAGGAAACAAATGTTTCGGTGTTATCTGACACCGAGTAATACAACTGTTTATTCAGGGACAGTTTAATCACAAATATAACAGCTAAAAATCCCTGATTCAGCATTCCAACTAATTTGCTGACAGTATGCATGAATATAAGTAATCTAGTTCTATGTCTGTGAAATACTATGCTACATTATATTATCAAAAGTATTGGGACGCCTGCCTTTACACTCGCATAAACTTTAATGGCCTCCCAGTCTAATAGTCCGTAGGGTTCAATATTGAGTTGGCTCAACCTTTTCAGCTATAAAAGCTTCAACTCTTCTGGGAAAGCTGTCCACAAGGTTTAGGAGTGTGTCTATGGGAATGTTTGACCATTCTTCCAGAAGCGTATTTGTGAGGTCAGGCACTGATATTGGACGGAAAGGCCTGGCTCGCAGTCTCCACTCTAATTCATCCCAAAGGTATTTTTAAATTTACAAATGAAGACAAATTAGCTGCAGTGTTTAAAGCGGCCACACACACTTCAATTTTATTATCTCATCAATGTGTAATTTGATCAAAATTATTGAATCTGCAAACAATTGAAAAAGCATAACTTTCCCTCTGAAAGATTTAGACTCAGTTTAGATGGAATGCAATCAAAAAGTCGATCGCCAGGGTGAAAAATGATCTATCATTTTGCATTCATCAGCAGCACTGAAATACTTTTTTTATAAATACAATTGTATTTCGATTAATCAGATTATGAGATTACATGGTAGAAACAGAGTTACAATCGATTATTTACGATTAACAATTGATTGAAATCCACTCCCCCATTTGTAGGCAATCAATCGTTTGACATATACAAATATAGGCAGCGCTGTAAAAACGAATCCTATAATAAAATACCAGAACAAGATAATAATCATACAGTAAAATCAGAATAGTGCATATAAGTCCATAATATATTGCAACTAAGCATCCATGAGATTGTACAAGGTAGGTTTAAATTCTGCTTGCGAGATGATATTTATATATTTATATTTTAAGATATCCTTATATCCAATCACCCAGGGCCGATTGCATCAGAGGGTGTAGGTCACACAATGATAAACTCGTCTTAAGGAAGGAAAGAAACAAATTCCATAGCGTAATCCTGTTAAAACAGTTTTCTTTATATCCTCACAAAACACCCCCTTCAGGACTTGCACTTACATCAATCATAAAATAGCATAGCATCATAACTGGTTATGTCAGTGTGCCAGAGCGGGGATAACACAGTGTCTCCTAACGCAACTCGTTGCCTTTCCGGCCGTAGTGATCGCTTTGTCTCCAAACGGCGCACTGTAGTCACTGTTGGTGGTCAAGCTGCACCCTAACGCGTTTTGTCATCAACAACGTCATCCGAGGGCGTGGCTTCATGACGTGACGGCCCATCTTATATACCGCTGCTAAACCACAGTTAATTAACCCGTGGCATCACGCGGCATTGCAAGCTCAGTCTGGACGTAACTATCCAGACAGAGAATGTCGACACAGACAGAGTGCAATCAGGAAACCAGCGCCACCACACACATCGACAACCGTATGTGTGGGCATAGGCAAACTCAATCGTTTGAGTTGTCGACTCTAATATCGAGAGATCAATCGAAAAATAAATCCTTCATTTATAGCGACCGCAACGGCTCCAGCTGTATTTCCTCTTCTGTACAGCAAGGGATTTTTAAATAGAAGATGCAGAACTGTTAACTTTCCACTGCTGAATGTCTGACAACTGTAGTGTGAATATAAAAAGTAAAAATTATTTCTGTACTACTATGTACTCTACAACACTCTATCATCATTTTGCATGTGACCGATTTTCCAATAGAGGGCAAGTCACCCTAAACAGTTTTGGTGGAAACTGAAGAAATGTACCATCTGTCAGTTTCCTGGGAGCCCTATTGATGATATTTCTGGGATTGAATTCCTGAATCTGCACCCCTGCTGTTGGTCAATGACATCCAAGCAACTAGCATTTTCAGGAGTGATGTGAGCAACATTAGTCTCCATATACAGGCAGTCCCCGAGTTACGAACATCCGACTTGCGAACGACTCCTACTTACGAACGGGAGGCAGCGTGACGTCTCTGCCGTTCTGCGCATGCGCGGCCACGTTTCGACGGCGGGCACATCGGAAAACGTTGTCTGCACATGCGCGGCTACTTGACAGAACATCGGAAAACATCGAAAACAACGTCTCTGCCGTTCTGCGCATGCACTTCCGACTTACGAACATATTCGACTTAGGAACAAACCGGCAGTCCCTAACCCGTTCGTAACTCGGGGACTGTCTGTATCTCTCAGTAAAGGTTTTATTTTAAGTAGTTGATAGTGGTGATTCTATGTAAAGGGTGGGAAAACCCACAGTGGTATAAAATATAATGCACAATAATGTTGCCCAATGTGAACACAATGGGTAAATTGGAAACGGGTGTGTGGTCTTTATTTTGAGTAGGGTGACACTTATTGCAATCCTTCTTTTAAAATTACTTTGCCAGTTTAAATAGAAAGCTGCACCAGCTTTCATTATTTACTGCAGTGCTCAAATGCCAGGCTGCTCTGAATAGGCAAAACTCCAGCACTTCTTGGTAGCGATGGAGCCTGTCCTCTCGTACACATTGCCAAACTCATCTGCATGAATAGCCAACAGGAAGGTAGGGGGCAGGAGTGAGCAGGTAAGTTCTGACACTTCCAAGGGGTAGTGCACAGTATTTGGGCATAGAAAAGGGCAATAAAGCGTGCTGCTAAGTATGTGCAATCCCATGTAGGTGACTTCACCTTATGTGCTATGAGCTATCTTTTTTTTATATAGCTGACAGAGTCTTAGTTGATTACAGTAATACCTTGGTTTACAAGCATGCTTTTAATCTAAAGCATCGTATATAAAAGCGAGTTTCCCCATAAGAAATAATGGAAACTCAGATGATTCGTTCCACAGCCACTACTGGTGTATACAGTACTGTATGTGGCCAGAGGTGCGGGGGCGCTTGTTACTTCCTGGAGAACTGAGATACTCAGAACTGTTGACACTTTCGGGTACTCTGACGCCTGTTACGCCCGCCCCACCCACCCAGCTAGGAGTGTCTCAGAGCGTCTCCGAGTTCTCCAGGAAGCGCTGTTGGCCAACAGGGCCCCCGGACCTCTGGCCACATACAATAATACATACACCAGCGGCTTGAGTCCTGCTTGTTTTGCAAGACAGCGCTCGCAAATCAAGTCAGGATTTAAAAAAAATATATAGCTTGTCTTGCAAAACGCTCACATACCGCGTTACTCGCAAACCGAGGTATCACTGTATATGTATTTTCTTCCCTTTTTTTTTTTTTTTTTTTTTTTTTTTTTTTTTTATTTATTTTATAGCACCAACAGTTTAGGCAGAGCTTTACACACTGTACATTCACATCAGCCCATGCTCTCAACAGGCTAACAATCCAAGGTCCTTATCTCGCATGCATACAGTATCTCACAAAAGTGAGTACACCCCTCACATTTTTGTGAATATTTTATTATATCTTTTCATGTGACAACACTGAAGAAATTACACTTTGCTACAATGTAAGGTAGTGAGTGTACAGCTTGTATAACAGTGTAAATTTGCTGCCCCCTCAAAATAACTCGACACACAGCCATTAATGTCTAAAACGCTGGCAACAAAAGTGAGTACACCCCTAAGTGAAAATGTCCAAATTGGGCCCAATTAGCCATTTTTCCTCCCCGGTGTCATGTGACTCGTTAGTGTTACAAGGTCTCAGGTGTGAATGGGGAGCAGGTGTGTTAAATTTGGTGTTATCGCTCTCAGGCTCTCATACTGGTCACTGGAAGTTCAACATGGCAAAGAACTCTGTGGATCTGAAAAAAAGAATTGTTGCTCTACATAAAGATGGCCTAGGCTAAAAGAAGATTGCCAAAACCCTGAAACTGAGCTGCAACACAGTGGCCAAGACCATGCAGCAGTTTAACAGGACAGGTTCCACTCAGAACAGGCCTTGCCATGGTCGACCAAAGAAGTTGAGTGCATGTGCTCAGCGTCATATCCGGAGGTTTTCTTTGGGAAATAGATGTATGAGTACTGCCAGCATTGCTGCAGAGGTTGAAGGGGTGGGGGGTCAACCTGTCAGTGCTCAGACCATACACCGCACACGCCGAGCACAAATCTGTCTGCGTGGCTGTCATCCCAGAAGGAAGCATCTTCTAAAGATGATGCACAAGAAAGCCTGTTTGCTTGGGACAAGCTACTAAGGACATGGATTACTGGAAGATGGTCTAAGCTATAAGAAGATTGCCAAGACCCTGAAACTAAGCTGCAGCACGTGGCCAAGACTATACAGCGGTTTAACGGGACAGGTTCTACTCCGAACAGGCATTGCTGCAGAGGTTGAAGGGGTGGGGGGGTCAGCCTGTCAGTGCTCAGACAATACGCCGCACGCTGCATCAAATTGGCCTGCATGGCTGTTGTTCAAGAAGGAAGCCTCTTCTAAAGATGATGCACAAGAAATCCTACAAACAGTCTGTCTTCAGCAAACTAAGGACGTGGATTACTGGCACCATGTCCTGTGGTCTGATGAGTCCAAGATAAACCTATTTGGTTCAGATGGTGTCAAGCGTGTGTGGCGGCAACCAGGTGAGGAGTACAAAGACAAGTGTGTCTTGCCTACAGTCAAGTATGGTGGGGTGGGAGTGTCATGGCCTGGGGCTGCATGAGTGCTGCCGGCACTGGGGAGCTACAGTTCATTGAGGGAACCATGAATGCCAACATGTACTGTGACATACTGAAGCAGAAAAGGAAAAAAAGAAAAAGGATTGCGCACTGACCTTGTGCATTACTGATGGTAAATTTTATTAACAGCTATAACAACAATATTTATACTCACAAACGCGCGTGTAAAAGAGGCTTATCAGTTGGTGAGACTGCATCTCTGGACACCTGCAACCCAAACCCGTTATCGGAGTGATCAGATGACATCCCAAACGGCTGACGCGTTTCAAGGGTGTACCCTTTCCTCAGAGTCTAAGCAGTCAATGGCTCGTCCCATTGTTCTGAGGAGGGCAGCAAGACTGCAGGCATGGTTTAAATTCAAAGGGTTGGTCACACCACTTATTCATAGACTAAACACCCAAGCGCAGGAGATTTTTATTGTTTTACATACTGAAGCAGAGCATGATCCCCCCTCCCTTCGGAGACTGGGCTGCAGGGCAGTATTCCAGCATAACGACCCCTAAACACACCTCCAAGACCACCACTGCCTTGCTAAATAAGCTGAGGATAAAGGTGATGGACTGGCCAAGCATGTCTCCAGACCTAAACTCTATTGAGCATCTGTGGAGCATCCTCAAATGGAAGGTGGAGGAGCGCAAGGTCTCTAACATCCACCAGCTCCGTGATGTCGTCATGGAGGAGTGGAAGAGGACTCCAGTGGCAACTTGTAAAGCTCTGTGAACTCCATGCCCAAGAGGGTTAAGGCAGTGCTGGAAAATAATGGTGGCCACACAATATTTACACTTTGGGCCCAATTTGGACATTTTCACTTAGGGGTGTACTCACTTTTGTTTCCAGTGGTTTAGACATTAATGGCTGTGTGTTTGAGTTATTTTGAGGGGACAGCAAGTTTACACTGTTATACAAGCCTGTACACTCACTACTTTACATTGTAACAAAGTGTAATTTCTTCAGTGTTGTCACATGAAAAGATATAACATTATATTTACAAAAATGTGAGGGTTGTAGTCATTTTTGTGAAATACTGTATGTACACATACTAGGGCCTGTCTGGTTCCAGTTAACCTACCAGCATGTCTTTGGAGTGTGGGAGGAAATCTACGGATGCAAACTGCATGTTGATAGTGTCCTTACCAGGAAATCCTACCTGCTAACCACTAAGCAACTCTGTTAATGTGTTGTAATGTGTATAGAATAGGGCCACTTTAGGTTCACTTGCTGTAGCTTACTTTATACCCTTCATATGTAACCTAGTTAACGGGTGCAAGGGCAGACTTTCACCTTTTGTGTGACAAATACCTTTTGTATAGGAGGCACTAGGTTATTGCTGTTAAAACACAAATTCTGCAGCTGGCTCTAAGTTTACTGTAAGTGAATCTTTATTTGGCTGCAGTAAGGCGCTACAGTATGTAATGAGATATTGCTTGAAGCTATATGTGATCGTTCATTTGTGCGGACAACTAAACCAAAAAGATAAATCTTCTTACAGGTTGGGCTCTAACACCTCGAATGCTGCACGATGGAGGGGACCCAGGGGAGTCCTCTGATGCTGATATATACATTGCAGGAATTGCTGGGTCATGATACAGTGCAGGTGGAGCTCATCCCAGAAAAGAAAGGACTGTTTCTCAAACATGTGGAGTACGAGGTGTCCAGTCAGGTGAGATCATAGGGGATTTTAATACAAATAGTGTTAAAAAGATTTACATTTGAAATGAAATTAGTATCTGCTTAGAACTGTTTGGCAACAAGATGGTTCCCTACATCCTGCAGCACTTGGTAAGCAGCAGTAATATCAAGCTACTGTTTTCCTGAAAATCTGACCATTGAAATGCAGTGTAGAGTTGGGCCGAACACCCCCCTGTTCGCTTCACAGAAGAACTCCCGAACAGGGGAAAAGTTCTGCCCTGAACCGCAAACTCCATTGAAGTATATGGGAGCCTAACATGAGAAATCAAAAGTCCCCATTTTGAAGGCTTATATGCAAGTAATTTGCCAAAAAGGGTATGGGGGTCCGGGTACTGCCCTGGGGGACATGTATCAATGCAAAAAAATGTTTTTAAAAAGCTATAGTTTTTTTAAAGGAGCAGTGATTTTGATGATGCTTAAAGTGAAACAATAAAAATGAAAAATTCCTTTAACTATAGTTCCTGGGGGGGGGGTCCCCTTAGTCTGCATATAAAGTGGCATATCTGTGGCATGTAAAGAACCTGCTGCAGCAAAAATGAAATTTCAAAAGAAAAAATAAGCCAGTCAAATCACATTTAAATTGACTCGTGGTTGCAATTGCCGTCACCCGGCTATTTAAAAAAAAAAAAAAAAGAAAGAAAAAAGTGGCATGGGGTAATTTCAAACAATTTCACCTTTTGAAGGAGCAGGGTTGTACAGCAGGTAAGTGTACATTGTAGTGATGCTGTTGCTGGTGGGTTGCGTTGAGTGACAGGATCACTAGACTGACAGCCTTAATGCTGTATGTACAATGCTGTGTGTAACTTATTATTGATCGAGAATGACCTCCAAATCCCACTTTTAAAATCATAACCTCTTGTAGGAAGCAGGCAGCTGCTTACATGTAATTTTCAACTTCACAATTGGTATTTTTTCCGCTACCTGCAACTGTGCCATCCTTTCCTTTTTCTCAATTTGGAAGCACCGCTTTACAGATCCAATCCCCAGACCTATAACAGTTGCCGGCATCGGAACAACTCCCTAAGATGCTGTCCGAAGTTTATAAAGAATTGTTTACTTTAGACCTAAATCTATTGAAAAGTGCAGGGAGCGGTGGATGTCTGTGATACTCAATTTTCAAAGCGATGATTAGGATGATATGTGGTATCTTCCAGGGACCTTCTCATTCAATATAAAATTCTCCATCGGATTTATTACACTCTAGCCAGACTTGCCAAGATCTATGCTTCTGACTCTGCGCATATATTTTGGCATTGCCCATTAATACAGCTTTTGTGGCAGGCAGTGGTTCGGGCCGATGAGGATATTACAGCTCTTCGTATATACCCTTGACTACTGCTGTGTGATTCCTTGGTCTGGTGGAAGAATTAGCACCCCTCAGGGCGTAGAGGACCTTTCTATCTATTACTCTGTTTTACGCATGTAAAGCAATTCTTCTACAGTCGTATGCAAAAGTTTAGGAACCCCTGACAATTTCCATGATTGTCTTTTTTAAATATTTGGGTGTTTGGATCAGCAATTTCATTTTGATCTATCAAATAACTGAAGGAGTCAGGACACAGTAATATTTCAGTAGTGAAATGAAGTTTATTGGATTAACGGAAAATGCGCAATATGCATCAAAACAAAATTAGACAGGTGCATAAATTTGGGCACCCCAACAGAAAAATCACATCAATATTTAGTAGAGCCTCCTTTAGCAGAAATAACAGCCTCTAGACGCTTCCTATAGCCTGTAATGAGTGTCTGGATTCTGGATGAATGTAGTTAGGTTTGGTGGTTGCTGAGCATGGACAGCCCGCTTCAAATCACCCCACAGATGTTAAATGATATTCAGGTCTGGGGACTGGGATGGCCATTCCAGAACATTGTACTTGTTCCTCTGCATAAATGCCAGAGTAGATTTTGAGCAGTGTTTTGGGTCGTTGTCTTGTTGAAATATCCAGCCCTGGCGTAACTTCAACTTTGTGACTGATTCCTCAACATTATTCTCAAGAATCTGCTGATATTGAGTGGAATACATGGGACCCTCAACTTTAACCAGATTCCCAGTACCGGCACTGGCCACACAGCCCCACAGTATGATGGAACCTCCACCGAATTTTACTGTGGGTAGCAAGTGTTTTTCTTGGAATGATTTGTTCTTTTGCCTCCATGCATAACGCCCCTTGTTATGACCAAATAACTCAATCTTTGTTTCATCAGTCCACAGCACCTTATTCCAAAATGAAGCTGGCTTGTCCAAATGTGCGTTTGCAGACCTCAAGCGACTCAGTTTGTGGCGTGTGTGCAGAAAAGGCTTCTTTCGCATCACTCTCCCATACAGCTTCTGCCTGTGCAGTGTGCGCTGAATTGTTGAAGGATGCACAGTGACACCATCTGCAGCAAGTTGATATTGTAGGTCTTTGGAGGTGGTCCATGGGCTGTTTTTGACCTTTCTCACCATCCTTCGCCTTTGCCTCTCCAATATTTTATGTGGCCTGTCACTTCTGGCCTTAACAAGAACTGTGCCTGTGGTCTTCCATTTCCTCACTATGTTCATCACAGTGGACACTGATAGCTTATATCTATATCTCTTAGCCTTCCCCTAAACCATAATGTAGAATAATCTTTGTTTTCAGGTCATTTGAGAGTTGTTTTGAGGCCCCCTTCAGAGGAGAGTCAAAGAGAACAACAACATGCAATTGGCCACCTTAAATACCTTTTCTCATGATTGGATGCACCTGTCTATATAGTTCAAGGCTTAATGAGCTCACCAAACCAATTGTGTGTTCCAATTAATCAGTGCTAAGTAGTTACAGGTATTCAAATCAACAAAATGACAAGGGTGCCCAAATTTATGCACCTGTCTAATTTTTGTTTTGATGCATATTGCGCATTTTCTGTTAAACCAATAAACCTAATTTCACTACTGAAATATTACTGTGTCCTTCAGTTATTTGATAGATCAAAATGAAATTGCTGGTCCAAACACCCAAATATTTATAAATGACAATCATGGAAATTGTCAGGGGTTCCTAAACTTTTGCATACGACTGTATATTGGAAGAAAGCTGAGGCACCTCCATTGACTTATTGGAAGACCCTAATTAGGCATTGCCATTCTATAAAGTCATATACCAAAATAGAGGTTGTCCCAACAAATTTTAGAAGGTATGGCAAGGTTGGACTCCTGACTCATCCACACTTACTTGAGGCTGTCCTAGTTAAACATGAGTTGGGTCGATTACTTATATTGAGGGACAGAGATGACATCCGACTGTGTTGATAGTCATGTTGGGTACTTGGATATCAATCCTGTCTGGGCAGGTGATGTCAGTATGTTAACATTGCTGTGGGGCTCCTGTAAAGGTAGTATTGTCATGCTGAAATTTTCTTAGGCTGTATCTTAAATGTAAATGTATTGCACTAGGGGAGGCGGTGGGGGTTAAGGGATGTTTTTTTTTTTTTTTTTTTTTGCCCTACTGTTTTTCTTTAGCATCTGGCTGTTCCAATAATTGTTACTGTGTTTTTCTTTTTCTCTTTTTGGTATCTTTGGAATACCCTGTTTTGTATGCTTTAAAGTGTAAAAATGAAACAAAAAATTAAAAAAAAAAAAAAAATCATGACCTCTTGATGTCTCTCTTACAGTTTTTTAAGTCTTCCGTGTATAGAAGATACAATGACTTTGTCATGTTCCAGGAAATGTTGTTGCAGAAATATCCATACCGCATGGTACCAGCTCTTCCACCAAAGAGAATGCTTGGAGGTATATGTCTGTTGCATCCGTATTCATTTGATTTATCCATATATACCAGTGATGGCGAACCTTGGCACCCCAGATGTTTTGGAACTACATTTCCCATGATGCTCATGCACTCTGCAGTATACTTGAGCATCATAGGAAATGTAGTTCCAAAAAATCTGGAGTGCCAATGTTCGCCATCACTGATCTATACCCTCATTATTGGTTGTCACGGTCTTTCTCTTCATATTGGTGCCAATCACTTTTTTTGTAATGTGCGGCTAAGCAAATTGGAGGTTTTGCTGCTTTCAGTTGCTTATTTCCTATGGTACAGCTTGGCTTTGGCAACTCCTTGAAAGCAAATTGCTTTTCACAGAAGGTCTTTCATTTTTGAAGGAACTGATATCTTCTAAGCAATAGTAGCCTAGGAGCTGCTTAATTGCACATATCAAAAACCGATCAGAAGAGAGTCTCCTAATCACCAGGAACGACCAACACGCCCACGTTTTCCACTTTTGTAGTTGAAATTGGAAAGCCTTATTTATATTACATTTTATTTGGCTGTTTAAGCTCGCCATACATTAATTGAAATAAGCGTGTGGCATCCCCTGCTCAGAAGAAGTCGACATCTGTTGAATAGACACATTAGAAAATTTTCCAACAAGCAGTCCTGGCAGGGGGGATTCTTCCATCTCAGTTGTGTGGATAGAGAAACCTGTTCACCTAACCATGTCAACCAGCTAACTGTGTATGGCTTGAATCTATCGGGATTTTAGTGTTTTGTTCCCAGTAGAGCAGTCACACTTCCAGTTTGCTGTAAGGACAATATAATAGGATCAGCCTGCACTAAGTTTTTGGCATTAGAATAGTCCTAAAGGGGAAGTATTTGATGTACACCTCTATCGTATGTAAAAAGCACAGTTAGACAGATTTGAATGGGCCTACAAATGAGAGCTGATGTCAGGCATAATTAGTTCACCTTCACAGAAACTCTGTAAAGGTAACCAAACACCATAACCCTCCTAACCCCTCCCCCTGCGCCGTACATGCTTCCCATGGCCCTGAGCTGTCGAGGCTCCCTAATCCACTCCAACGGTTCAGGGATTTGAAATCCCCGCTGCTTTCTCTCTTCTCTGTCCACCGGGTCCCTCTCTGTTGCCCCGGATCTTACCCCCCCCTTTGCTGTCTCTGAGCCAATGAGGAGAGAGAGAGAGAGACGTTGCTCTCGTGCATATCGCTGGATCGAGATTAGGCTCAGGTAAGTGTAAGGGAGGGGTCTGGGTAATGAGCTACATACAGAAGGTTTTTTACCCTAAAGTGGTTGTAAACTCTCCCCCCACAACTTTGTCCCATGTAAATCAGCATAAAAAACCCTAATGAACACTGTTTGTAGATATCTCCTTACTTGCTTAGTATTTTTGTAATCCTTTGTTCTTTAGAATGACGTCACTGAGCATGCCCATATCTCCCCTGATTTACGGCACACTCTGTGTACTTGTCTGTCTATTATCAGGACTTCCTACGGCACAACACTAAAATCCCACGAGACTGCATAATCACTCAGAGCTTCCTACTACACCCCATGTGACCATGTGCTGGGCATCGGACAGCATTACTGCCGTCTTATCAGCTGAAGCTGATAAGACTGACATAGGCAAACAATAGATAATCGGCACAAGTAAATACTATGAAAAATAACAAGTCAGCTATGAGCAGGGAAGCAGGGTTGCCATAGAAACGTTGGATTGAGAAGGAGGCTTGGTTAACAGTACAGGAAGTGCTCAATGTAAGGGCGGAAATACACTCTACTGTTGACTCAGAAAACAACACTTAAGATGGTGCTGCCTTACCCCTGGAAACACGTTTTTTAAAGTTTCTTTAAAGAGTAAGTAATATGCAATTTGGGCTGGATTACAGTGGTTATAGTTTGATAATTACTTATTATAATGGACTATATGAAAAGAAGTATCAGGGTGGGAGAGTTTACTTTTTAATGCAGAGAATGCATTAAGGTAAAAAAAATGTATGCAAGGTAAAAAAAACTCCCTTTTGAACTGCTTTCTCATTTGTTCACTCTTGGCATAAAGACTTTACAACAAGTGTGGATGCAGTGCACAGATTCAGAAACCTGTATGTGAATCAGTCTCGTGGAGGGGGGCAGCACTAAGGCTTGAGTGCCTATATTGCAAACGCTCTGTCTTTAGTGCATGTTTAGCTGCTTGCTAGGACACTGTTGGCTTTGCAGCTGACAGTGTTCCAATAACCAAAGACTCACCACTGACCCCATTCAGATGCCACCAGCAGATTCCCTGGTTGACATCTGAAATTAAACAAGGCCTGATATTCTGGTTGCTATCCTTACCAAAATATGGCCATAGCCATATTTGGACAATATCAGTTAGCACCCCTGTCCTTTTACTTTCAGCTGTCAGCTGCAGAATCTCTTGGCTGGCAGCTGAATGGGGCAAGGGACGTGTCATGGGTTGCTAAGAGGCCATCTGCTGCCAGTGTCCTAGCAACCCTTGAGCCCTGTGCAGGAAGCTGTCTTGTTAATGACCAGCTGCCTGCACATACAGTATGCCCATCTCTGAACACTGACATTTATCTGTATGCCAACTCAGAGTTGGTCTTATTTATCTGCAAACTGATGTTAATTCTTAAAAAATTTGTTGTTGCCATAGCAATAGATTTTAAAAGTAGCAGTAGTAAGCATATGCCTATACTGTTACCAAAATGGCACAAAGATTACAGAAATTAGGCGCTGGCCATATAAAGAGGCCATGCCTAGCTTTACTGAATTCTTTCTATTGTATTTTGTAGTTGCACAAGAACATCATATTTTCCACCCAGTGCCAGCAGGTGGCACTTTGAGTCAACTCTGGAAATTGCAGCTCCATGGGGGAGGGGCTTTGTTAATACACAAATATCAGAAGGGAAGTTTTTCAAAATTTATAGCAAATGCCCTTTGAGGTTTTAGAGATTTTGAATTTTTTACAAGTACAAAAAGTTAGCAAAAGTATTTCTAGTGTTCTGGTAGCAGACATCTCTGCATTATTATGGCTGTAGTGCATTGCGGATTTTAGAATGGGGAGGGGGGGGGGGGGAGTAACAGTCAAAAAATGAAATTGTCAGACGCAGTCTTAATATACTTTTTTTTCAAAGCAGTGCCTGAAGTGACATGGCTTCAAACTGGTGAAGATCTATGTTCCTTTCACTGAGATGAAACCCTTTGAGAAGTGTGCAAGCTATTTTTGTCCTTCATGAAACGGCATAGATTTGTTAGGGAGGATATGAAGACGGCACGGGCAGAGTGAGCGGTGACGGCACTGTCACAATCTGTGTGCTGCCCGCTTTGATCAGGGCTGATGTGAAAGGAGATAGTTGTAAAGAGCTCATTTACAGAAAGAGAGAAGCGCCCTCAAAAGCGATAACTGTTTATTTTTCAGCACTTCAAGGGAAGATGTCAAATTCTAAGATAACTCTTTTTCTGAGGATCACAGAGCCTTAATTATCTGAAATGGGATTTAACTCATTCACTTTACTGTTCTGTGTTTAAGTATAATTTCCACAAGCTGTAAAAATAAGAAAGAATACACCAAATGCTTAAAGGGGACCTAAGCTTAAAATTTAAAGCAGTATTAAACCCAAAAGCAAATATTTATTATATTGCCAATCATTCGATGTAGTCAATCACCCCACTGTATTACTGTATTAGAGTGCCTCCACTCTGGATAAAGGAGCACAGGGGGCACCATTGGACAGCGGCATTTGGTCTGGGGAGAGAGGAGTGTTAGAAGTACTAACAAATCTAATAAAATAAAGATAATTGAACCACTTCAGCTCTGGAAGGTTTTACCCCTTCCTGACCAGGCCATTTTTTGCGATACGGCACTGTGTGCTTTACCTGATTATTGCGTAGGCGTGCAACGTTGTACCCAAATAAAATTGATGTCCTTTTTTTCCCACAAATAGAGCTTTCTTTTGGTGGTATTCTATTACCCTATGGAATGGCAGACTTTGGAATGCTGCACACCTTTATGGAGGACACATCATTTTAGCTGTGCTGTCTAAAACCAGCCCATACTTCTATTACTACTCCATGTGAGGTCTGCCATTCCATAATGAGTCTATAGGTGCAGGACCCTGTTTGCCAGGCCTTGGTGCCTCCTGGTGTTTCCAGGTTGAGTTTAGCACCTTTTGAATGCTCCTCTTTACAATTTGGCTCTTCTATCCAGTACAGCATACATTACCTCCAAAGTTGGACGGAAAGGCAGAAAGCTCTGAGACTGTTTTAAAACCAAACATGGAATGTTTTTTGATACATCAATGAATGACTACAAGGTTGCCTCTTATACCCCTGATGAAGGAGACGCATAGTCTCTGAAATGCGTTGGATGGAGGATACCAGATTGTATCGTCAACTTGCTGTTTCAGTTGGTGTATTTTCAGTTGTTCATATCATGTATATTGCACGTTTCTTGACTTTTACTGATGATTCACAATAAATATCAGTTTTTATCAATGTATCTGTTATGTGTTTGAAGTGCCTATGAAGTCCCACAGCTGGACAACCTCATATGCTTATGTTGGTCAATTTAAAAAGCTGGGTGTGTAAGCTTAGGATCTCCAAAACCCACAAAACAGTTTAATTTTTTTCCCTGTAATTGGATATTAATATGATTTGTGTAGAGACCCCATTCACAGGCTGCGCCCATCCTCTTCACTACATCATAATGGCTGACCACACCAATAATGCAGGATCAGATCTGTATTATGGGAACTTGTTTTTATCTGGCTTAGATCTGAGAATGTATGACATAATAAACACATTTTTGGTGTGTGCTGGGCAGTTAGAGCAATAGGAACACTGCAATTTTTAAAAACAATTATGACATGAATTGTGCCTATTTTGCACAACACTATATCTTTACATTTATTTTTGTATTTTGATATTTTACTAGTGGATCGAGAGTTTATAGAATCCCGAAGGCGAGGTCTAAAGAGATTCGTTAATTTAGTAGCCAGGCACCCGTCTTTCTGGGATGACATACTTGTGAATATTTTTCTTTCATATAATGGTCAGGTAAGTACACCTTACTTTGTGTAAAACATCTTTTGAGAGTAAATTGCCTTTGTTTTCAGGGCTCTGTCACAGGTGCAGTAAATATTAATTGATAAAGCTGCTCTTTGTAACATGGGGTCAGGTCAGAAAATGACTAGTCTTCACACAATGCAATCTTGCAAATTACAGATTACTTGATCAGATGTCCACTGGAGTCTAAAGAGAATGGTGGGCATTGTTATATCAAATTGGTTTGCCCAGATCTTTATCTGCAAACAGTGGTTTGACTGACAGCATCTCACATAATTTGTAATTAAAACATATTTGCCATTTTTTCTGAAGATTCCCTCCAAATACTTTGCATATTTTATATATACTGTGATCCTGTACTTGCCAAATATGCTGCAGGAATCTCCCTCCACTAGGACTGGCTGCAGCCATTTTAACTGTGGGCAGCTAAAGCTGCTGCTTTTCACTTCCTGGATTTACACAGACACACGCCTCCAGCTCTGCAGCTCTCATTGGCC